>NC_143385.1:55254150-55567206 GCF_980474605.1 Leiobunum rupestre | reverse complement strand
TGGTCTAGATCAGCTATGGACATCGAAGTGTATCGACTTGAAACTTTTCGTCACTGGAAAAATCCCCACGTTACTAAGGAGCAACTAGCGAAGGCTGGATTCTACTATATTCAGCGGGGCGATGAAGTACGATGTTACAAGTGCCACGGCGTATTAGAAGGATGGGAATCAGGAGACGTACCAGAATGGGAACATGCCAGATTCTTTCCACACTGTCCGTCGAGGGATAATTCACCATCGGAAAAAAAGTACATCTCGCTAGAATGGGACATTCCACCGACGCCAAAAGCAACTACGGTCGCTGACAAATACATCTCACCTGTACCTGAAGAAGAAGAAGAAGACGATACTGCTGCTAAACACTACAAATACGTGAGTTAGAACTTTTAATTAAATTAAGTTGCAGGAGATCGTTTCACCCCATTTAAATGCCTGTAAACTTAACTACTTTAATTTGTTTTAATTGTGTAATGTACAAGATAACCATCTAATGGAATATCTGATAGTACCTACCAACATGTAAAACAAAGTTCTAAAATAAAAAATTAAATGTAAATAACTTGTTTTTATTGCCTAGAGATTAGAAAATTAAGGAGTTCTGAAGCGATAAGCAAACGGGTAAAAATCTAATCTCCAGATATCTGCGCGAGGAAAACTAATTTTGGAGAATGGGGATGGGGGAAAGCAGGGATGTACCCAAAAATGGACCAAAATGGACCAAATGTACCCCAAAAACGACCAAAGTCACCATTTTCGGCCCTATGTACCCCATTTCGGACCAAATGTACCCCAAACTGGACCTTTTAGCTTTATTGTAATGTTAAACTCCCATAGAGATTCCCCTAAAAAGAATAATAAACTGGCGGTCCAATTTTGGGTACATTAATTATTTCGGAGAGATAAAACTAATTCTGGCAAACTGCTGCGATTTATAGCGAATGGGGAAAAAGCCAATTTCTAGCGATTGGGTTCGATAGTATGAGAGATAACAATTATGGTTGTTTTTATTGCCTAGAGATGGGGGAAAGCAACTGGTGATTAGAAGGGGTGAAAGCAATGGGGGAAAGGAGCTGGTGAACGAGAGATAAAGTATCCAGTGAATGAGGTTTGGGGGAAAGCAACCGGTGAACGGGGGAATCTGGTGATTAGAAATTCTGGTGATTGGAAATTCTGGTGATTGGAAATTCTGGTGATTAGAAATTCTGGTGATTGGAAATTCTGGTGATTGAGATGGGGGAGAGGCGCGGGTGGGGGAGGAACGGGAGAGGCGCAGAAATTCTGGTGATTAGAAATTCTGGTGATTGAGATGGGGGCGCGGGTGGGGGAGGAACGGGATAGGCGCGGGTGAACGGCTGGAGCCAAGCTCTTTGTGTCTATCCGGTGATTGAGAATGAAATTCTCAATCACCGGATAGACATCCCCCTCTCTAATATCATCCAATGACGCGTTCATTTGAGATCGAGATTCTGAATCAGAACTTGTCCGAGGTGCAGCGGACTCTCTGGCCTCTTGCTTTTCTACAATATCTACAAGCGTGTTGTGATTTATTTAAATAAAATGGGATTGATGAATGATGAATTTATGATACGCCATATTACCCATTTTTTATGAATATTTAGATAAATTTTTCACAAGTCAAATTGACTAGTGAGCCCCCAGATTTCGATTAATTTTAGTAGTCAGAGCGTTTATTTTAGTAGTCAAATTCCGTGACTAGTGCCTTATGTCCGACCCGGTCTGCAGCTCCAACTCTTGAACACGCGAGATAAAGTTGACCACGGAAAAACATGGGGTTTCTTGGTTAATACTAACGAATTTAAAAGACTATCCCCTTGCGCTTTATGCATTGTCATCCAGGATGACCACATAATATTTTTAAATCCTTTAAAGGGAATATAACCTCAGGTATATGGTGTGGAACACCAACGTTTGCAACTCTGGCCGCACTTGCCTTTGGCTTTAAAAATGTTTGGCGCCACTGTACAGGGAAATTTGGGTATGCGTGGAATGAAAAAATCATTCACTCATTTCATTTCCCGTCAATACTGCCGTGATTTGCACAAAGGCATTAACGACCATTTTTGACATTTTAATGTTTTAGTTTTATCTGGGTAAGTTGGTGGTGCTGATTCTGAATCTGAAATTAGTTTGTTTCTAGCCCTCTTAGGTTTTAAGATATACGCTTGTCACAAAAGCATTATTTCGGTACTTTCACGGAACTACTTCGCAAATAGGCATTAAGCGCCATCCTTTACTTAGCACAAAAGCATTTTATGGGTTTATACAATCAGTATTAAATGCTTTTGTGCGAATAATTTAAGTAATATGAGATTACCTTTAAATAATTTGCGCAAAAGCATTATTGCCTTTGTGAACATTTAAAACTCAAAAAATACCATGCACATCGGAATTTAACTTAAAAAGCAGGATAAAGGAACCGCTAGTTTCATTTAGGAACTATAAATTTAAAAAGAGCAGAAAAAATACTTCTAGATAGGATATTTTCCAGAACATTCTGAGGGAAAGTTTTTCATTGATAAAAAAAAGCAACAAAACTGAGTTTTTCTTAAAATGACGTTTTGGTCGTTAATGCCTTTGTGCAAATCACGCCAGAATATTGTGGCCTTTATTACCTTCTGTGAGAGGGTTTTAACGCGTAACCTGGTCCTGGTACAGAGCTTAGGAGAATGCACGTTCCTTGGAAGCATTATCCAAATTTTAAAATGTATTTGTGTGGAAGAACTTCTTTGGATAATGAACGGCTTGATCATCTGCTAGAACAGTGTCAATGGAGTGGTAAATAAATTGCTCACCCGGAATTTGTTTCAAGATGTGTGTGTTCACATGGAAAACACTGTCAGCGTAATGCTTTTAACATGTTTCCAGAGATGTGAAGCTTTTAAGCAGGCATTAAGTTCGTCGGCTAGTGTATCCCTTTGAATGACCAGGAGGGTCTGCCTAAAGTCTCCAGACAGTACCACAACGACGGAACCCACAAGACTATTTTTACCTCTTAGATCTTGAAGAGTCCTATCTAGGGCCTCGAGTGCCAACTTATGAACCATCGTACACTCGTCCCAGATACTAATTTGGCATTTTTTGAGAATCCTGTCCATAGATAAAATAACTTCGTATATAGATAGGAAACTTCAATGGGGCAAACTGACTCTCACGAGATTGCCCTGACATCTAGTGACTGCTGTATTGAGAAATTTGAGGTCGGAGTTTTGGGAATAAACGTATTTTGAAAGGTAAATGTCTTCAAATATACTAGAAATAGCCTTAAAAAAAACTTGAAATCTTTACTGAATGCTATTTCTTTAGTGCTATTTTTTTAAATTTGCTCTCAGTTCAAGAAAAAGTACTTTTAATACATATAGCTCGCTTAAGCCTTTGCAATTGGGCAAGGTTCTAGTACGGACTTGGAGTAGTGCGAACTTCACCAAATAATATTATTCGGGTGCCACCACCAGATGTCGGCCAAAATTCTGGCGTCACTTCTACAACATGAAGTTACCTATCTTTATACGAAGTTATTTTATCTATGATCTTGGCTTTAACAGTGCCTTTGCTGATATTGCACGTTGGATTTTCAGCATAGGCTGAATTTAATGGAAGTTGAAACGGAGAATGAGCAGTACGACCACTGGATAAGAGTGTTCCTAATTTTGGCTGAAATTAAATTGGTAAGGAACGTTTTCTCCTGTACTACCAGGGCCATCATGGGAAAAAATCCTGCAGACTCTTCCGAAACTGCGTATAAGACCATCCTGTAGGCGGCTACTACTTGACCCTCAACCAGCCGAGGTTCATGTTGAGAAACGAATGTTTCCAATTCTTCAGCGTCGTAATTGGTTTCTCGCCGAATATCTCGGCATTCAATTGTTGTTTCGTGCGAGGGGTCGGACACTTGCCATTATTTTGTACGGGATTTCGGGATTTCGTAGAGATTTTGGCGATTTAATCATTACTTTTTGAAGTGATTTTGCGATTTCAATGTTAATTTACCATAGACAGAGTTAAAAGATTTTGCGATTTTAGACAAAGTGTACGGGATTTTGGTAAATGTCCGACCCCTCGGTTTCGTGTCTTTGTGGCGATGGAAGACCAAAATGTAGCAGATTTTTCCCGACCATACTTAAACCTTTATCTTCCAATAAAATTAAGGCTTTGTGAAATATTTCCCTCATGAAATCTAACTCGCTAGGTTTATTTTTCCTAGCTCTTATAAGAATCTCTTTGTGTGCCTCCCACAGTTCTATTGAATTTGATATAGCGCAAAAAGCCACGAGAACTGCAAACAATTTCCTTAATTTGAAAGGCGAATCTGCTTCTCTCATGGTAGCATCCCAATAGGCGTCATTTTCTAAGTCCTCTTAGCTGGCAAGCTTCGCAATACGTTGCGCATACTGTCACTTACTGTGTCATAAAGGAGCAACGGACACAAGGAGAACGCAAACCCGTCAAAAGTCGTGCGTACATTTTTCATTGGTTAGACGCCGTCGGAAGGGGAAAATTCGGAAACTGTCTTCCCCCTTTCCGTAAAACGTTCAGTGTAAAGGCTCGTCCAATGAAATTTGTACACAACTCTGCGTTAGCGTGTTTAAAGGATAGCTGCGTTCTCCTTGTGCTTGTTGCTCCTACGTGTCATTAGCGGTTTTAATAGATTATAAATTTAGTACTACATGTAAGCGGTGTACATAATTTAAAGAAGTGGTTAGCCCCTCGAATTTAAATGATGTACAACCTCAAGTAGAAGCATTCGGCGTTAGTGGGGTGTACCTCGCAGTAGAAAAGCATTCGCGCAAAACAGTCTTTCTGGTAAAACTTGAAGAAAGCAGTTTCAGTTGTATTTGGACGGTCTTGAACCCGATCTTGGGCATTGGCTTTTGCGAAATACACCCTTTGACCATTTTCCAAATGGACACTCAAGTGAACCACTGTTGGTAGCGGTTGTGTATGGGGAATCCAAAAATCAGCCATACAGCTTCGTTTCAATTATTATGTAACGGATGGTTCACCAGCCGGGGTGCTTTATCACCTTTTATCCTAACTTTGTAATCATCCGTTGGTATTTCCTCGAGTGCAGTTTTAAAGCTCCTGATATAATTGTTATGTTCATTCAAAAATAATTTCTTTATCTAACAAGGAGACTACCCGAGGTGGTTATCACCGATTTTGTTGAAACTCGGGGGTTCGGTAGACCTTATGGTAGTATGAAAATTGCCAAAGGGAAAAAATGCAATGGGCTTTAGTTTTCCCATGGCAACCCAAAATGTTTTTGACCTCTCCATTTGAAAAAGCATGGGATTTTCTCGGATACCCAAATTTTGTTAAAATTTAAACAAAATTGATCAATTTTACCCCAAATCATTGATCAATTTTACCCAAAATAGGTCAAATTCATCTTTTTGGGTATGTTTTGAAAATTTACTTTTTTCAAATTTTTTAAGTAAAAAAAACCGAGAAAATCCCATGCTTTTTTAAATGGAGATTTTTTTGTTTTGAGAGATCAAAAACATTTTCGGTTGCCATATGGGAAAACTAAAGCCCATTGCAACTTTTCCCTCTGGCAATTTTCATACTACCATAAGGTCTACCTAACCCCCGAGCTTCAACAAAATCGGTGATAACCACCTCGGGTAGTCTCCTTGTAAGTGTAGTATATTGTTTGCCTCTGGTTAATGAAGTTAATCTGAAGAAATTCTGTATCAAGGGGAAGCTAGGATCCAGCGAGGTGGTAAACCTGGCCCTGTACTTTAAAAGCCGGCATAAATCCAGGAGGTCGAATAACTTTTGTCGCGCCAAACGGCGTCATTTGGAAGGTCGAATTATATTTTCTGACGTTCATGAGGAAAGTTTTAGATGGAGTGGTATCACCCATGACGAGGGATTTCAGCGGTTCCCGAAGAACAACACATGCCAGGAGTTTCGACCGTAGGTTTCGCCTTTTCACGTAATTTAAAGATTTCGGACATACCTCCTTGTGAAAATTTTTAATGGATGGAAATAATTTAATTTGTTTGTTAAACTTTTGAGATGATTGAATAAAAGATTTAATTAATTTAGGACTAAGTTTGTTGTCTAGGGAATTTAATTATTTTGGTTATCGTAGTGTCAACATTAATAATAAATTTAATGAAAGCAACTTTGATTAAATCAATCCAGAAGAATTTTAATCGAAATGATAATCATAAAAAAAACAACAACTAAATATTGGCTCTCTGGTGAACATTTAAAAGTTTAGGTATAGACGCATTCACATATTGCCTACAGGGAAATATACAAAAAGGGGTGAAAACCACCCGAGGTACCTTCCTATTTAATAATGTTTGAGGTAGATGGCGACACTATAAAGTTTATGATAATAAACTTTTTTAAAAAGTTATTAATTAATTACTAAATTATAGTACTCCAAATTCTTATTAAAAATATATAATTTTTGTAAATTAAATTAACAATTAATTTTAACAGAAGTTAACACTCTCCGCCATAGACGGCACTATAATACGATTTTTCGCTATCTAATCAGGGAAGTAAATTTTGTATTTTAAATATCGACAAAACCGTTCTAAACTAAAAACTGAAAACTTTCAACCAATCGTTTAAAATCAAAATTATGACGTCATGCTGCTATCAGAGCGCTATCTACTAACAAATAACGCCATTACCACGTTACCTCGGATGAATATTACCCCTGTAAAGTCGTCTTTGCCCCTTAAATATTGTAAATCGATCTATTCCTTACGCAATTTGGTAGTTTGCTGGTTCCGGGCGCCGTCACAGCTAATCGAGGCTTTGTCAAAAAATTTATTTTATATTTTAGTTTTATTAGAAGTTAATAAAATTAATTGGTCTTTTATTTCAGTAAAAAGGTGATTGCAATTTTGAAAAAATTTGCCAAACTTTCAAGGAAATAAATTATAATCATAGAATTTGTCAAAGACCTAGAGTAAAATTACCTTCAACAATTGTCAAAAGAAAATTTAATTCCCTTACTTTTTCGGACGTTTTACAAATTCACAAACGCTCACCAACTCCTGGTCAAGTGACCTAAGTGGTTCTATTGGTTTTAGCACGGTCGGATGGGAAAGTTTGGTTTCAAAACATTGAGCAACACCAGAGGCCCTAGAAAGTTCCGCGGGTGGCACCAGAGAGATTAATCGGGTAAAACCCCAGGGAAAGAGAGAGGCAACACAACAGGGAACGTATATAAAGTTAGAGATAGTTAAATTTGTGGATATAGTGGTATCATATTTATAACGGTACATCCTATAGAAAGCAATGGTACCCCTTCATAATGTCCATCCGCTTGATATTTAAAAGCAGCTTCTCTTAGACAAAGCCCCGTTTTGCATCTTGATATTGCAGTTCTCTCTTGCTGAGATTGTAGTCTAACTTGTCGACCGGGAGGTGTTGCCCGCTACTGCAGTTGTCAGTAAGAAGCATTTGTGTCTCATGCAATCTCAGAACCACTCCTTCCGCGTTGAGTTTGCAAGTTCTCTCCCCACTGGTTAAAGGGATTTCTTCGATTTCACCTTCCATAAAAACTTTCAGAGGTTATGGGGGAAGACTACAGTGGCCATTGTCTACTTTCGCGCTATTTCAAGCTGAACTCTTTTAATTTTGAATTTTAACTTATAAAAGTTATATTTAAGTAAAGAACAGCCTCTTTTTTAGTGACTACAATAATTTTGACATTTTTAAATTTAAAAGTAATTAAGTTATTACGTTTTAATTCGGACCCCCGGAGCTAAACAAGTTGGGCAAACGCCCAAACTACCCTTTAGTTAGGACTAGTGCTCGGATTTCAATTAATTTTTATCCATGAATAAAATAAGCTCGGCGATATTTAAATAATATTTATTTAAATAACCAATAGTTGAATAAAAATTGTAAAATGTTTAAATAATCGAAAGTGAATAAGCCTATTATTTAAATAAAACAAACAATTATTTAAATAAATGCCACTTTTATTCAAATAAATGCTTGGTTGCGTAAAAAACATAATTAAATAAGTTAAAATGATATTCTTTTTACCAACGTTTTTTAAATAAATTGGAAAATTTGTACCAATCTTCAAATGATGCAATCCGTTTAAAATTTGATAAATACTTGACAAAAGCGAAAATAAGAGACTCCCGAACAAAAACTGAAACTTTAGTTCTTTAACCGACCACCAGGGCCGGCCCCTAATTATAAGATTATCAGATTCAATAGTATCTCAACATTGTCATTCTCGCTAAGTAGAAAATACCATTGAGTTGGGAATATTAATCTAGAGGTCCAATAAAAACGTCGGATTTCAGTATTTCGCGAAACAAGTTTTTAAAAATAAGAATACTGTCGTCTGCTCCCATCGGCGTCCCAAATGACGAGAAAACGTTATCATTCTACCCGTGGCGCCGTCTATCTCTCAATGGTTCGTTCAAATAAGACGCGTTTTCAAGCAAAAAGATTTTTTTCCTTCAAAATAATGGATGGCGCCACGGGTCACATGATAACGTTTGCTCGTCATTTTAGAGCAGACGGCACATTCGTATTTTTCAAAAACTTGTTTCGCGGGGAGCAGATTTGATTGGATCTCTAGATTAATATTCCCAACTCAATGGAAAATACATTCTTGGTAATATAAGAAACTACTATGCATAGTAGAAAATATCCTAAATTTCGTACCAATCTTCAAATGATGCAATACGTTTAAAATTTGATAAATACTTGACAAAAGCGAAAATAAGAGACTCCCGAACAAAAACTGAAACTTTAGTTCTTTAACCGACCACCAGGGCCGGCCCCTAATTATAGCGGCCACAGAACACTGTTATAATGTTTCGATGTCTAACGATTTGCACTTAAGATAATTATAACAGATGCCGTCGCTCCCTGGAGGGTGGAGTTGACGGTTCGACCAGCGGCGGCCCCAGTTCTCGTACCCGGGAAACAAGCCGCGCTAGTTGGCGAAGAGGACTCAGTTTCGTAGTTGCTTTTAGGTTAGACTGACTTTAAAAAACAGATTTTTCAAAGGCCGAACGCGAGCCAAGAAATTGAAAAACGGTTTTTTAATTTCCTGAATCACTTTACGTCTAATGAAAATTTACAAGCCATTAAATTGTATATTCCGTGTAGGGCGGCATGAAGTCAATGGCTTGGTGGATGAATATTCAAGATAATGTTTTACGATTTTTCAAGAGTTTCAGTTATAGCGTATTCCATTTGACTGATCTCGAGCACTCTAGATCGCTCTGATCAATATTTTATGTTCCATTAGCGGGCTCGGATCTGCTCCGATCAAGTTTCGCGTGTTCCATTTCGCGATCTCGGCTGCTCCGAGATCGCCCAAAACCGATCTACCGATTTCGACAGATCAACGGATTGAGATCGAGATCGGAGCATATTTTCGGGTGTTCCTTTTAGATTTTTTTGACAAAATGGCAGACCAAGACGCGAAAATTCAAATAACTAGCAGACGAAAAACATCAAAGCGCATGAATATGTAATGGAATGTTCCATTTGCGGTTTTACTCTAGTCGATTGGAGCGAGATCTTTGACGTCAGAGACAGATTCGTTGCGAATCTCGAGCAATCAAATGGAAAACGCTATTAGTGTTGTTAATTTTCCGGAAAAATAAAACGCGGAAAATTTTCCGCAAATCGGAAAAATTAAAGATTGAAATATAAATTACTTTTTAAAGGTTTTTAACTTTTTATCGAAATTAAATATCCGAATTGCGGAAAATTTTCCGCAAATCGGAAAAATAAAAACTTAAAAACCTTAAAAAAGTAATTTGTATTTCAAGTTTTTATTTTTCCGATTTGCGGAAAATTTTCCGCAATTCAGATATTTTATTTCGATAAAAAGTTAAAAACCTTAAAAAATTAATTTGTATTTCAAGTTTTTATTTTTCCGATTTGCGGAAAATTTTCCGCAATTCAGATATTTTATTTCGATAAAAAGTTAAAAACCTTAAAGTAATTTGTATTTCAAGTTTATTTTTCCGATTTGCGGAAAATTTTCCGCAATTCAGATATTTTATTTCGATAAAAAGTTAAAAACCTTTAAAAAGTAATTTATATTACAAGTTTTATTTTTCCGATTTGCGGAAAATTTTCCGCAATTCAGATATTTTATTTCGATAAAAAGTTAAAAACCTTAAAAAAGTAATTTGTATTTCAAGTTTTTATTTTTCCGATTTGCGGAAAATTTTCCGCAATTCAGATATTTTATTTCGATAAAAAGTTAAAAACCTTTAAAAAGTAATTTATATTACAAGTTTTATTTTTCCGATTTGCGGAAAATTTTCCGCATTTCAGATATTTTATTTCGATAAAAAGTGAAAAACCTTAAAGTAATTTGTATTTCAAGTTTTTATTTTTCCGATTTGCGGAAAATTTTCCGCAATTCAGATATTTTATTTCGATAAAAAGTTGAAATACAAATTACTTTTTTAAGGTTTTTAACTTTTTATCGAAATAAAATATCTGAATTGCGGAAAATTTTCCGCAAATCGGAAAAATAAAAACTTGAAATACAAATTACTTTAAGGTTTTTCACTTTTTATCGAAATAAAATATCTGAAATGCGGAAAATTTTCCGCAAATCGGAAAAATAAAAACTTGAAATACAAATTACTTTTTAAAGGTTTTTAACTTTTTATCGAAATTAAATATCCGAATTGCAGAAAATTTTCCGCAAATCGGAAAAATAAAAACTTGAAATACAAATTACTTTTTTAAGGTTTTTCACTTTTTATCGAAATAAAATATCTCAATTGCGGAAAATTTTCCGCAAATCGGAAAAATAAAAACTTGAAACCAATTACTTTTTAAGGGTTTTTAATGTTTTTAACTTTTTATCGTTATAAAATGTCTAATATCAGTAAACATACTACAATCAGTTTAAACTAGTCTAGATGTTTAGTTTTACTTTTAGATTCGAAAAAAAGAGGCGAAAATGCCGCTTTATTGAAATTTGCAAACAATATTAGACAAACCATGGAATGAAAACTTTTTTATTTTTGTCGGAAAAATACGGAAATTTTTCATGGAAAAAGTCCTCGGTCATTTTTCGTGGACAATTTTCCGACTTACAACACTATTTTAAGTACAGGGTGTTCATTATTATTCGCAAATTCCATCTTTTTCGGTGCAAAGGGCGCAAAATTACATTTTTGTTTAATGTGTCGAAGTTTATGGTGAAATTATAAGTAACATAAAAATATAAGTATGTCACTTATTGAATTAAATTTTTATAGGGATGCACCGATATAGATACAGCCGATATATCGGCTATTCGTGGCTGATAATATCGGTGGTAATATTGGACGTTATTAACAAAGTTATCTATCATAACAGTAGTGTATATGATAAAAACATTGTTAAAGACGGTTCAGTTTACTGTCGTACCATATTATCATTTTTCTTGAAAAAAGTTTGTAAGAGCATATTCGAATTATGCTTCTTTGCATTTTACGTGATACATATTTCCTATCACCAATCGAATATCGTTGTTTTTTATTTGTTTACACTCGTAACCTCCGTCTCAAAAAGGTATGATCGAGCTTCTGAAATCTGGCGTACGTGATAAAATATTATCATTAGTTAGCTAATCAAACATTGTCTTATTTTTAAATGGTTTTGTGAAAATATTTTTCTAATACCGGTATCGGCCAATATCGGCTTAAGCGAAGCCGATATTGGCCAATACCGATTTTAGAAAAATAGGCCGATATATCATTGCATTCATTACATTTTTACGATATTATCATTGGTTAGACGCTTTAGCGCCTGCTGCCGTCGGAAGGGAAAATTCGGAAATTGTCTTCCCCCCGCCCGTAAAACGTTCAGCGTAAAGGCTCGTCCAATGAAATTTGTACACAACACTACGTTAGCGTGTTTAAAGGCTAGCTGCGTTCTCATTGCGTTTGTTGCTCCTAGGTGGCAGTGATTAACGTGGTCTTCTTGTTTACTATTTTTCCCCACTTCTAAAATGCTTCCACAGCTCTCCCACTTATGAGAGCTACTGAATTCGTAGATAGGTTTGCTTGCACAATTTCAAGAACAAGTTGGGCAGTCGTAGCGAATTTATGGAAAGGTCTATTACTTTAAACGCTCGAATTCAAGATTTAATTTTTCATTTTTTTGAGTATTATTGAGTTAATTAATCAAACAGACTACTACATTTCTAATGGCAGTAAGAAATTGTTGATTTTTCTTAAATCGAAAATATCAACTTATTTGAGTTAAATCAGATTATTTATAATAATTAATTTTTTATTTTCTTTCTTTAATATCTTTTATGCCATAATTTGCAAATTAAAATTTAAAAGCATCTGAGTAAAATAAAATGGAAAGTCGTTATCCAGTTGGAAGTTACAGAAACTACTTTTGTACATTTTCATAAATATAGTGGAGTATAATTGGTGATTTAAACAGGGTTGCCACAATATTTTCAGATATAAATTCCCTGACCATTTTAAGAGATTTTCCCTGACTCTTTAAAACCAAAATTAGATAATTTTTAAATTATACTTTACTTTTATCAGGAGCTTATAAATTGAAATCAACCTACATTTCAGTACAAAAGTATAATTTGGAACGTTAAAAAAAAATAAGCAAATTTTTAAAGGAACTTAATAATAATCATAGTTAACTATTAAAATGTCAAGATAAAATTAAATTCCCTGACTTTTTACAAATTCTTAAAACTCTCCGACTTTTTAGGCCCATTTTTAACTTTTACCTGACGTGTGGCAACCCTGTTAAATCAGTTCAATATATTTATGATCGGGGCTAAATAAAGTTAAGATTTATATCAATAAAAAATTAATGTCATTTTAAATGGATTAACGTTCATTAAAAATAAAGTTTGGTTGAAAGTTATGGCTTTTTTCAATACTCGTTTTTTATGAATGAATTTAGATTTAAAAATGGAATGGTTCTTAAGATAGCATTCGCAATCTGATACTAACTAGTATCAAATTTCGATTATTTTTATCAAAACGAAAATAGTATTTGATATTGAAGGTAGCATTGAAATCGTTTCGTTTTCTCACCCAAGTACAAAAATAATTATTTTTAAATGGTCTTATATTATTTAATAAAAATTATATTTAATCTAGATTAATTTTAAGTGCCCTATTTAATTGATTGCTCCAAATGTGAATTATTTTAGGGCATTTTGAATCTAATAGGAACGAGACATTCTGTGGTAGAGGTAAAAATAACAATAATTTCTGATAACGTGAAAATTACACGTTTTGTAATCTTTCAAAATGTTTCTCAAGCCCTAGGCTGGAAAGGGGCCCTTGTCAATTTGAAAATTAAAAGCTTGTTTGTGTGACTAAAGTTTAATACTGAAACTTGCCATTCCAATAAAAAACTTTGATGTAGTATTGTCCAGACAAAATAGCGTCGTCGTGTATTCTACTACACACAATAATAATAAGGGTGCCGAAATAAAGAACTTCCAAAAATTGGTTGCAACAATTTTTAAAGGTGGATCATTTCCATAATTAACATTAAGTTTTGGAATATAAATATAAAATTGAAACCAGCAATTTTATTCGCATAGTATTCGTATTCAAAACAATATACAACCCTGAAAAGTCGTTGTTGTTTAGATAACTTTTTTCACATTATAATTGATACCATTACAACTTTGACACTTCACACTTGGTCCGTCAGTAGTTAAACCTCCATACAACCCTACATCGATTGTTCCAACAGTAGTTAAAACTCCATACAACCCTACAACGATAGTTCTGACAGTAATTAAAACCCTTTACAAAATATTACCTTTAATCGTATAATAGTTAAAACTCAATACAACCCTAAACAGTTGGCACTGACAGAAGTTAAATCCCTATACAACCCATTAAATTTGTTCGCGTAGTAGTTAAAACTCTACACTTCTTGGACACTTGACAGTAATTAAACTCCTATTAACTTTGTCCGCTAAATAGTTAAAACTCTACACAATTAAGACGGTTTGTTTTGACAGTAGATAAGCCCACCATAAAACCGAAAAACATTGTTCGCATAGTAGTTAAAACCCACGTAACCTTGAAACTTCATTCGCATTGCAATATCAACCGCATAGAAACTATAAACTTCCTTGTTTAAAAAACCCCCAATTTGTAAAATCCTACTAAAAACGTTACTTAAAACAAGACCAACCTGCTTTAAGACCACCAAGTAGATCCTGATGTAGAAATACGCCATCATAAGCGCCGGGTACACGATCGTGGCGAAGTAAATGAACACCAAAAAGTCGTAGTTCATAATAGGTATGAAAGTACAGTCTTCGCTGTTAGGGCCGGTGTTCGGGCCGTTGTTCCATCCCATCAGGGGCAAAGACCCTATGAAGGCCCCCATGATCCAACACGCCACGATGATGCCGGCGACCGCCCTACCCGACATGAGTCTGTGGTAGGCCAATGGGTGCAAAATTGCCCAATACCTGTCGACGGATACCGCTAACAAATTAAGAATCGAAACGGTACATAAAATCAACAACATTCCTAACATCGCCAAACACGGGGTGAAAGCGTTTTTGGGGTAGCCGTATCTCGTTAAAATCGCCGAAGGTATCCCTACAAGTCCCACTAGCAAATCGGAGACGGCGAGGCTTAGGATGTACAAATTAGTCAGCCGCCGAAGTCTTCTTTCGGCGATAAAAACTATAATCACCAATAAATTGCCGAAAATGGCAATTATTCCCACCGATATTTCCAACGAAGTGTACTCCATTGGAGTTATCGTGGAGTTAAAAGACGCGTGCATTGTCGATATTTTAGATTGTTACCGGCCCGAGAACCATCGACCTTGAAGTTACTAGTTTAACTCGAACGCATTCGCGAGGCATTTGAAAGTTTGATTGTGGAAAACACGCCGACTTGTGACCAAAAAAATGCGAGAAACGCGAAAACACCGGGTACATCGACAGCAGCTGCCGGACTCGCGAAGGTTACGTTAAAAATGATTTCGGAATTCTCGTAGCGCGCGCCTAGTGTTCGGATACCGGCAATACAGACGTGAAAAATAAAAACCGCGCTCCCCGTAGCGCCATCTATATTCATAAAGAGAAACTACGGAGGGAACTCCCACGCTTTGTGGAAAAGGGTTATAATTATCCAAACAATTTGGTTTTCAAGAGAAATTTGAAACTTTCGGGCAATAATTAACGACATTTTACGCGGTAATACGCAATGAATTAATCTCTTTTTAGGAAATCCGAACTTTGGCCACCCGTAATGTAAAAAAAATATATACAATGGCTTTATTGTTTAGGAATTCTGGAATTTTATCAACGTTGATTTTTAGCTTATAACGGTAGAAAATATACATTTTTCACGTTAAATTAGGCATTAATGAGGAAATTAAAATCAAGATTTTGGACGCGATTTTTTCCCCAACATTCACTTCCGACTACGAAAATAGATGGCGCCCCGAGATACCTTTATTTTCCCAGTAACCCAAAGCCGAGTACATATGTCGTGAAGGTTTTTAGGAAAGATTTATTTGTTTAGAAAAAGAATGGCACGCGGATTCAAAGCTCAATTTAACTCTTAAAAACATTTCTATAAATCCCCTGTTCTCTAAATATAAGCTTTTATGGGGAGCAACGTTGAAAACTTTATTGCATAAATAACGGCTCTCGTATGTCGCCCGTTAAATAACTATAAATTCAAATTTTCACGAGTTACATAGAGATGCTTCTACCAACTAAAATAAACAAAATGTAGCTATTTCTTCACGGTGTGAAGGAAACGTTAGATATTCAAATACATTTTATCATGAACGTATTAACTTTCTAGCATTCTATAATCATAAGTAACACATTAACAATAAGTATGACACTTCCTATTGTTTTAAATAGAGCTATTAATTTTCCTAGATTGCGCAATAGCTAAAATAATAATACCCAAGGCACCACCTTAGGCCTAAGTCATTAAGCGACTTTAAAAGCCATTTATTCAGGTGGCCGGCCGGGTTACAATAAGTACGAGGGTGGTGGCAAGCCCTTCATGCCACGCGAGCCTACAGCTCCCTACACTAACTATTACCGTTCACCTCAACAAGTTTTTATGGAAGGGGAAACCGAAAAGCTCGAGGGAAAACCCCTTAAGACAGTGGGGAGATAACTTGTAAACTCAACGCGGAAGGAGTTGATCCGAGATTTGACCCAGTGCCTAAAGCTTTGATCGAACACGGCTCCTCTTGCTGCGAGGTGAAAGTGCTAACCACTCCGCCACCCCATTTTTTATATCATTATAAATCCAAATCAAAGCGAAGTATAAATCTAGTTTTGCCCCGTCGTCAATCCCGCTTTATCACCAAAATTTGCTTGTTCGTAATTTTTTAAAGCAAGAGTCGGCTTCGACCCGTAATAACTCTTTTTTCAATAGATGTCGCTAGCGTCGAAATCCAATAGGCGGTACTTATAGGTACCCCTCGCGTTGATTGGATCGTTTGTAAATTGGTCAATAACATAAATTACAGCAATAATCAACAATATTTTACATGTGATATATAATTAAGGTTAAAGTCCACTAAATGGAGTAAAAGTTGTTTAACTATAATACTCTACAATGACTTTCTCACGACGTTATTATTTGGATATTTTGAATTTTAGCTTCCTTTGTCATAAATAGATGGCAGCACGCTTTCCAGGAAAGTCACGTTTTTCGAAGAATCGGATAGATTCATGGCCATCTCTAATAACAGTGGCCTTTACATATTGTAGGTGTCAATAATAGAGCCGACAGTTGCTTTTTGACACCCATTGACAAGAGAGAAGAATAACGAATTTCCAAAGCCTACAATCCTCCCAAAACGTGCATCAGCGCCGCGAATGATATAAAGTTGAAGCGTCGGTGTGCCAATCAATGTTTAATTAAAATCAAATTTCTTAGCAGAAAGTTTAGCACAGATTGGTATACAAGCCTGTGGCTTTGACTGTACTAAAAAGAGTACGCGTACTGTGTACTACCGAAAGCTGTACTCTCTGTACTCTGTGGTTAGCGTAACTATTTTATACTTGTGCGTTCTTAGATTTACTTTTCTGAAGAATAAACACAGATTGTTTAAAGCAAGTGTCGGCTCGACGTGAAGTAGCTCTTTTTTCAACAGATGTCACTATCATCGACATCAAAACAAGATAGTTAAGCTACATTTTGACCCAAAAGGCGGGTACTTATAGGTACCCCTCGCGTTGATTGGATCGTTTGTAAATTGGTCAATAACATACATTACAGCAATTACAAACAATATTTTTATATGGGATATATAAGTTAGGTTAAATCCCACTAAATAATGTATAAGTTGTTTAAATATAGTACTCTACAATGGCTCTCTGACGACTTTATCATTTGGCTATTTTGTACTTAGCTTCCTTGGGCCATTAATAGATGGCACCACGGTCTCCACTAAAGTCGCTTTTTCCGAAGAATCGGATAGATTCATGGCCATCTCTAATAACAGGGGCCTTTCCATAATACAGGTGGCAATGATATAGCAGCCACTTGCTTTAAGACAAGGCTTACTGGCAACTGGGCCTTTGTAAGACCAATTATGAAGTCACGTATTAATACTCCATAAGATCTTTTTTACACGCGTTCTTGACAAAACATTTAAACTCAAGCTTGGACTTTACAAGGCCTAATGAGATTACGCTTAATCTTTATAGTATGTACCCGAGCTATTCGATTGTTTCGGTGTAGAAATTTTCAGAGTAAATAAATAAATAAATCAGCTAGGCTAATACTCACTTTCTACTCCTTTTCAAAAGTGGGAGTAAAGAGAGCTTACTGATAAAATCGTCTGCTTATCCAGAATGTATCTGGAAAAAAAAGATACAAATAGCTATTTTTACTCTGACTCGAACTATTCGCCACCACAAAATCGGAGTAAAATGACCTCAAAGTGTTACTCTTGTAACCGAACACAGAACACGCGAAAAGTATCCACCTCGTGTTAAATGAAAAGTCCATTTCATTCATTTACCATCCAGCAATTGACAGTTTATTGTAGCCGTATTGTACACAAACTGTTTACTCTAGAACGGGTTTAATAATACCCCTGTAAGGTCACGCGAAGAACGTATTTATTTATAGTTTGGGAGAATGACTATTTGAAGACGATTTTTTGCGTTGCTGGCAATTACACTCACGCTCGTAGAGTAGATCCTTCCCCCTAAACAACAATCATTGGTTCCCTCAGGCTCGTAGAGTAGGATCCTTCCCCCTAAAGAACAATCATTGGTTCGCTCACGCTCGTAGAGTAGGATCCTTCCCCTAAACAACAATCATTGGTTCCCTCACGCTCGTAGAGTAGGATCCTTCCCCTAAACAACAATCATTGGTTCCCTCACGCTCGTAGAGTAGGATCCTTCCCCTAAACAACAAGCATTGGCTCCCTCACGCTCGTAGAGTAGGATCCTTCCCCTAAACAACAAGCATTGGTTCCCTCACGCTCGTAGAGTAGGATCCTTCCCCTAAACAACAATCATTGGTTCCCTCACGCTCGTAGAGTAGGATCCTTCCCCTAAACAACAATCATTGGTTCCCTCACGCTCGTAGAGTAGGATCCTTCCCCTAAACAACAATCATTGGTTCCCTCACGCTCGTAGAGTAGGATCCTTCCCCTAAACAACAATCATTGGTTCCCTCACGCTCGTAGAGTATGATCCTTCCCCTAAACAACCATCATTGGTTCCCTCACGCTCGTAGAGTAGGATCCTTCCCCTAAACAACAATCATTGGTTCCCTCACGCTCGTAGAGTAGGATCCTTCCCCTAAACAACAATCATTGGTTCCCTCACGCTCGTAGAGTAGGATCCTTCCCCTAAACAACAATCATTGGTTCCCTCACGCTCGTAGAGTAGGATCCTTCCCCTAAACAACAATCATTGGTTCCCTCAGGCTCGTAGAGTAGGATCCTTCCCCTAAACAACAATCATTGGTTCCCTTAGGCTCGTAGAGTAGGATCCTTCCCCCTAAACAACAATCATTGGTTCCCTCACGCTCGTAGAGTAGGATCCTTCCCCCTAAACAACAATCATTGGTTCCCTCACGCTCGTAGAGTAGGATCCTTCCCCCTAAACAACAATCATTGGTTCCCTCACGCTCGTAGAGTAGGATCCTTCCCCCTAAACAACAATCATTGGTTCCCTCACGCTCGTAGAGTAGGATCCTTCCCCCTAAACAACAATCATTGGTTCCCTCACGCTCGTAGAGTAGGATCCTTCCCCTAAACAACAATCATTGGTTTCCTCACGCTCGTAGAGTAGGATCCTTCCCCTAAACAACAATCATTGGTTCCCTCACGCTCGTAGAGTAGGATCCTTCCCCCTAAACAACAATCATTGGTTCCCTCACGCTCGTAGAGTAGGATCCTTCCCCCATAAACAACAATCATTGGTTCCCTCACGCTCGTAGAGTAGGATCCTTCCCCCTAAACAACAATCATTGGTTCCCTCACGCTCGTAGAGTAGGATCCTTCCCCCTAAACAACAATCATTGGTTCCCTCACGCTCGTAGAGTAGGATCCTTCCCCCTAAACAACAATCATTGGTTCCCTCACGCTCGTAGAGTAGGATCCTTCCCCCTAAACAACAATCATTGGTTCCCTCACGCTCGTAGAGTAGGATCCTTCCCCCTAAACAACAATCATTGGTTCCCTCACGCTCGTAGAGTAGGATCCTTCCCCCATAAACAACAATCATTGGTTCCCTCACGCTCGTAGAGTAGGATCCTTCCCCCTAAACCACAATCATTGGTTCCCTCACGCTCGTAGAGTAGGATCCTTCCCCCTAAACAACAATCATTGGTTCCCTCACGCTCGTAGAGTAGGATCCTTCCCCCTAAACAACAATCATTGGTTCCCTCACGCTCGTAGAGTAGGATCCTTCCCCCATAAACAACAATCATTGGTTCCCTCACGCTCGTAGAGTAGGATCCTTCCCCCTAAACAACAATCATTGGTTCCCTCACGCTCGTAGAGTAGGATCCTTCCCCCTAAACAACAATCATTGGTTCCCTCACACTCGTAGAGTAGGATCCTTCCCCTAAACAACAATCATTGGTTCCCTCACGCTCGTAGAGTAGGATCCTTCCCCTAAACAACAATCATTGGTTCCCTCACGCTCGTAGAGTATGATCCTTCCCCTAAACAACAATCATTGGTTCCCTCACGCTCGTAGAGTACACGGGCGGATTAGGCCTAACCCTTTCGGCGCCTTTAGGCACAGAAAAATTTGGCGCCCCTTCGCATTGGTCAGCTAAGGAGTGGCGTATCGGTTTTTAATAAATAAATAAATATATTTTAGTTTCCCCAAACCTTTTCGGCGTTATTTTGAGTAGGGGCAAGCCAAGTACATGGACCGTGGGGCTTTATCAGAGTTTTGGCGCCCCTAGAAAAATGGCGCCCTAGGCACGTGCCTACTTTGCCTAATGGTTAATACGCCCCTGGTAGAGTAGGATCCTTCCCCCTAAACAACAATCATTGGTTCCCTCACGCTCGTAGAGTAGGATCCTTCCCCCTAAACAACAATCATTGGTTCCCTCACGCTCGTAGAGTAGGATCCTTCCCCTAAACAACAATCATTGGTTCCCTCACGCTCGTAGAGTAGGATCCTTCCCCTAAACAACAATCATTGGTTCCCTCACGCTCGTAGAGTAGGATCCTTCCCCTAAACAACAATCATTGGTTCCCTCAGGCTCGTAGAGTAGGATCCTTCCCCTAAACAACAATCATTGGTTCCCTTAGGCTCGTAGAGTAGGATCCTTCCCCCTAAACAACAATCATTGGTTCCCTCACGCTCGTAGAGTAGGATCCTTCCCCCTAAACAACAATCATTGGTTCCCTCACGCTCGTAGAGTAGGATCCTTCCCCCTAAACAACAATCATTGGTTCCCTCACGCTCGTAGAGTAGGATCCTTCCCCCTAAACAACAATCATTGGTTCCCTCACGCTCGTAGAGTAGGATCCTTCCCCCTAAACAACAATCATTGGTTCCCTCACGCTCGTAGAGTAGGATCCTTCCCCTAAACAACAATCATTGGTTTCCTCACGCTCGTAGAGTAGGATCCTTCCCCTAAACAACAATCATTGGTTCCCTAACGCTCGTAGAGTAGGATCCTTCCCCCTAAACAACAATCATTGGTTCCCTCACGCTCGTAGAGTAGGATCCTTCCCCCATAAACAACAATCATTGGTTCCCTCACGCTCGTAGAGTAGGATCCTTCCCCCTAAACAACAATCATTGGTTCCCTCACGCTCGTAGAGTAGGATCCTTCCCCCTAAACAACAATCATTGGTTCCCTCACGCTCGTAGAGTAGGATCCTTCCCCCTAAACAACAATCATTGGTTCCCTCACGCTCGTAGAGTAGGATCCTTCCCCCTAAACAACAATCATTGGTTCCCTCACGCTCGTAGAGTAGGATCCTTCCCCCTAAACAACAATCATTGGTTCCCTCACGCTCGTAGAGTAGGATCCTTTCCCCATAAACAACAATCATTGGTTCCCTCACGCTCGTAGAGTAGGATCCTTCCCCCTAAACCACAATCATTGGTTCCCTCACGCTCGTAGAGTAGGATCCTTCCCCCTAAACAACAATCATTGGTTCCCTCACGCTCGTAGAGTAGGATCCTTCCCCCTAAACAACAATCATTGGTTCCCTCACGCTCGTAGAGTAGGATCCTTCCCCCATAAACAACAATCATTGGTTCCCTCACGCTCGTAGAGTAGGATCCTTCCCCCTAAACAACAATCATTGGTTCCCTCACGCTCGTAGAGTAGGATCCTTCCCCCTAAACAACAATCATTGGTTCCCTCACGCTCGTAGAGTAGGATCCTTCCCCCTAAACAACAATCATTGGTTCCCTCACGCTCGTAGAGTAGGATCCTTCCCCCTAAACAACAATCATTGGTTCCCTCACGCTCGTAGAGTAGGATCCTTCCCCTAAACAACAAGCATTGGTTCCCTCACGCTCGTAGAGTACACGGGCGGATTAGGCCTAACCCTTTCGGCGCCTTTAGGCACAGAAAAATTTGGCGCCCCTTCGCATTGGTCAGCTAAGGAGTGGCGTATCGGTTTTTAATAAATAAATAAATATATTTTAGTTTCCCCAAACCTTTTCGGCGTTATTTTGAGTAGGGGCAAGCCAAGTACATGGACCGTGGGGCTTTATCAGAGTTTTGGCGCCCCTAGAAAAATGGCGCCCTAGGCACGTGCCTACTTTGCCTAATGGTTAATACGCCCCTGGTAGAGTAGGATCCTTCCCCCTAAACAACAATCATTGGTTCCCTCACGCTCGTAGAGTAGGATCCTTCCCCCTAAACAACAATCATTGGTTCCCTCACGCTCGTAGAGTAGGATCCTTCCCCCTAAACAACAATCATTGGTTCCCTCACGCTCGTAGAGTAGGATCCTTCCCCTAAACAACAATCATTGGTTCCCTCACGCTCGTAGAGTAGGATCCTTCCCCTAAACAACAATCATTGGTTCCCTCAGGCTCGTAGAGCAGGATCCTTCCCCTAAACAACAATCATTGGTTCCCTTAGGCTCGTAGAGTAGGATCCTTCCCCCTAAACAACAATCATTGGTTCCCTCACGCTCGTAGAGTAGGATCCTTCCCCCTAAACAACAATCATTGGTTCCCTCACGCTCGTAGAGTAGGATCCTTCCCCCTAAACAACAATCATTGGTTCCCTCACGCTCGTAGAGTAGGATCCTTCCCCCTAAACAACAATCATTGGTTCCCTCACGCTCGTAGAGTAGGATCCTTCCCCCTAAACAACAATCATTGGTTCCCTCACGCTCGTAGAGTAGGATCCTTCCCCTAAACAACAATCATTGGTTTCCTCACGCTCGTAGAGTAGGATCCTTCCCCTAAACAACAATCATTGGTTCCCTCACGCTCGTAGAGTAGGATCCTTCCCCCTAAACAACAATCATTGGTTCCCTCACGCTCGTAGAGTAGGATCCTTCCCCCATAAACAACAATCATTGGTTCCCTCACGCTCGTAGAGTAGGATCCTTCCCCCTAAACAACAATCATTGGTTCCCTCACGCTCGTAGAGTAGGATCCTTCCCCCTAAACAACAATCATTGGTTCCCTCACGCTCGTAGAGTAGGATCCTTCCCCCTAAACAACAATCATTGGTTCCCTCACGCTCGTAGAGTAGGATCCTTCCCCCTAAACAACAATCATAAGTTCCCTCACGCTCGTAGAGTAGGATCCTTCCCCCTAAACAACAATCATTGGTTCCCTCACGCTCGTAGAGTAGGATCCTTCCCCCATAAACAACAATCATTGGTTCCCTCACGCTCGTAGAGTAGGATCCTTCCCCCTAAACCACAATCATTGGTTCCCTCACGCTCGTAGAGTAGGATCCTTCCCCCTAAACAACAATCATTGGTTCCCTCACGCTCTTGAGTAGGATCCTTCCCCCTAAACAACAATCATTGGTTCCCTCACGCTCGTAGAGTAGGATCCTTCCCCCATAAACAACAATCATTGGTTCCCTCACGCTCGTAGAGTAGGATCCTTCCCCCTAAACAACAATCATTGGTTCCCTCACGCTCGTAGAGTAGGATCCTTCCCCCTAAACAACAATCATTGGTTCCCTCACGCTCGTAGAGTAGGATCCTTCCCCCTAAACAACAATCATTGGTTCCCTCACGCTCGTAGAGTAGGATCCTTCCCCCTAAACAACAATCATTGGTTCCCTCACACTCGTAGAGTAGGATCCTTCCCCCTAAACAACAATCATTGGTTCCCTCACGCTCGTAGAGTAGGATCCTTCCCCCTAAACAACAATCATTGGTTCCCTCACGCTCGTAGAGTAGGATCCTTCCCCCTAAACAACAATCATTGGTTCCCTCACGCTCGTAGAATAGGATCCTTCCCCCTAAACAACAATCATTGGTTCCCTCACGCTCGTAGAGTAGGATCCTTCCCCCATAAACAACAATCATTGGTTCCCTCACGCTCGTAGAGTAGGATCCTTCCCCCTAAACCACAATCATTGGTTCCCTCACGCTCGTAGAGTAGGATCCTTCCCCCTAAACAACAATCATTGGTTCCCTCACGCTCGTAGAGTAGGATCCTTCCCCCTAAACAACAATCATTGGTTCCCTCACGCTCGTAGAGTACGATCCTTCCCCCATAAACAACAATCATTGGTTCCCTCACGCTCGTAGAGTAGGATCCTTCCCCCTAAACAACAATCATTGGTTCCCTCACGCTCGTAGAGTAGGATCCTTCCCCCTAAACAACAATCATTGGTTCCCTCACGCTCGTAGAGTAGGATCCTTCCCCCTAAACAACAATCATTGGTTCCCTCACGCTCGTAGAGTAGGATCCTTCCCCCTAAACAACAATCATTGGTTCCCTCACGCTCGTAGAGTAGGATCCTTCCCCCTAAACAACAATCATTGGTTCCCTCACGCTCGTAGAGTAGGATCCTTCCCCCTAAACAACAATCATTGGTTCCCTCACGCTCGTAGAGTAGGATCCTTCCCCCTAAACAACAATCATTGGTTCCCTCACGCTCGTAGAGTAGGATCCTTCCCCCTAAACAACAATCATTGGTTCCCTCACGCTCGTAGAGTAGGATCCTTCCCCCATAAACAACAATCATTGGTTCCCTCACGCTCGTAGAGTAGGATCCTTCCCCCTTAACCACAATCATTGGTTCCCTCACGCTCGTAGAGTAGGATCCTTCCCCCTAAACAACAATCATTGGTTCCCTCACGCTCGTAGAGTAGGATCCTTGCCCCTAAACAACAATCATTGGTTCCCTCACGCTCGTAGAGTAGGATCCTTCCCCCATAAACAACAATCATTGGTTCCCTCACGCTCGTAGAGTAGGATCCTTCCCCCTAAACAACAATCATTGGTTCCCTCACGCTCGTAGAGTAGGATCCTTCCCCCTAAACAACAATCATTGGTTCCCTCACGCTCGTAGAGTAGGATCCTTCCCCCTAAACAACAATCATTGGTTCCCTCACGCTCGTAGAGTAGGATCCTTCCCCCTAAACAACAATCATTGGTTCCCTCACGCTCGTAGAGTAGGATCCTTCCCCCTAAACAACAATCATTGGTTCCCTCACGCTCGTAGAGTAGGATCCTTCCCCCTAAACAACAATCATTGGTTCCCTCACGCTCGTAGAGTAGGATCCTTCCCCCTAAACAACAATCATTGGTTCCCTCACGCTCGTAGAGTAGGATCCTTCCCCCTAAACAACAATCATTGGTTCCCTCACGCTCGTAGAGTAGGATCCTTCCGCCATAAACAACAATCATTGGTTCCCTCACGCTCGTAGAGTAGGATCCTTCCCCCTAAACCACAATCATTGGTTCCCTCACGCTCGTAGAGTAGGATCCTTCCCCCTAAACCACAATCATTGGTTCCCTCACGCTCGTAGAGTAGGATCCTTCCCCCTAAACAACAATCATTGGTTCCCTCACGCTCGTAGAGTAGGATCCTTCCCCCTAAACAACAATCATTGGTTCCCTCACGCTCGTAGAGTAGGATCCTTCCCCCTAAACAACAATCATTGGTTCCCTCACGCTCGTAGAGTAGGATCCTTCCCCCTAAACAACAATCATTGGTTCCCTCACGCTCGTAGAGTAGGATCCTTCCCCCTAAACAACAATCATTGGTTCCCTCACGCTCGTAGAGTAGGATCCTTCCCCCTAAACAACAATCATTGGTTCCCTCACGCTCGTAGAGTAGGATCCTTCCCCCTAAACAACAATCATTGGTTCCCTCACGCTCGTAGAGTAGGATCCTTCCCCCTAAACAACAATCATTGGTTCCCTCACGCTCGTAGAGTAGGATCCTTCCCCCTAAACAACAATCATTGGTTCCCTCACGCTCGTAGAGTAGGATCCTTCCCCCTAAACAACAATCATTGGTTCCCTCACGCTCGTAGAGTAGGATCCTTCCCCCTAAACAACAATCATTGGTTCCCTCACGCTCGTAGAGTAGGATCCTTCCCCCTAAACAACAATCATTGGTTCCCTCACGCTCGTAGAGTAGGATCCTTCCCCCTAAACAACAATCATTGGTTCCCTCACGCTCGTAGAGTACGATCCTTCCCCCATAAACAACAATCATTGGTTCCCTCACGCTCGTAGAGTAGGATCCTTCCCCCTAAACAACAATCATTGGTTCCCTCACGCTCGTAGAGTAGGATCCTTCCCCCTAAACAACAATCATTGGTTCCCTCACGCTCGTAGAGTAGGATCCTTCCCCCTAAACAACAATCATTGGTTCCCTCACGCTCGTAGAGTAGGATCCTTCCCCCTAAACAACAATCATTGGTTCCCTCACGCTCGTAGAGTAGGATCCTTCCCCCTAAACAACAATCATTGGTTCCCTCACGCTCGTAGAGTAGGATCCTTCCCCCTAAACAACAATCATTGGTTCCCTCACGCTCGTAGAGTAGGATCCTTCCCCCTAAACAACAATCATTGGTTCCCTCACGCTCGTAGAGTAGGATCCTTCCCCCTAAACAACAATCATTGGTTCCCTCACGCTCGTAGAGTAGGATCCTTCCCCCTAAACAACAATCATTGGTTCCCTCACGCTCGTAGAGTAGGATCCTTCCCCCTAAACAACAATCATTGGTTCCCTCACGCTCGTAGAGTAGGATCCTTCCCCCTAAACAACAATCATTGGTTCCCTCACGCTCGTAGAGTAGGATCCTTCCCCCTAAACAACAATCATTGGTTCCCTCACGCTCGTAGAGTAGGATCCTTCCCCCATAAACAACAATCATTGGTTCCCTCAAACTGACGTCTATCGAAGACCACGCCGGTTACGTTTCACACCCTTTTAGCACAAATCTTATACAAAGGGTAAATTTCGACCATGATGGCCACGGATTAGTCATTCTCCTTAAAGGGAGTATAACCTTTTCAGGAATTTGGGGCAATACATAATTCCCTCCCCTCATTTTTCTAACCACGTGTTATACGAAGTGTGAAATACAGTGGTTTCTAAGGAATTATCCCACCAAAAGTATCCCCTCTTTGGTAATGCTTTAATTTCTCATATCTACTAGAATGCCTTTCGTGAATCTAAAACCACGTACCTCATTATTAAGAATAAATATCCAAACTATAGTGAAAATAATTAATTTATAGCTCGGATATGGTTGTTTATATGTTATTTAAGGGTGCATTTAAAAAATAAACACTAAATAAGAAACAATAAAGGTTTCAGGTGAGGAAACCTCTTCAGGGCGGGCACGCTTCCTCTAATAGAAGAATAGTTGATTTTAAAAAATAAAAAGTGGTTTTTCCCAACTTGTTAAAATGTTGCTCTTGCGTCACAGGACCCAGCTTTATTAGTATATTCTTCGCACGAGCTATTTTCACGCGCACTAGAAAAAGCTATATTTCTTGCAACTGCATGTAGCGCGTGCTCGTAGACTTGTAAAAGAAAGAGACTGTAACGTAAGAGCCACATTTAAACAAAAAGGCCACGTTACTTTATAAAAAGAACTATTGGGTGTTTCTACCATTGAGTTGGGAATATTAATCTAGAGGTCCAAATGAAACGTCGGATTTCAGTATTTCGCGAAACAAGTTTTTAAAAATAAGAATACTGTCGTCTGCTCCCATCGGCGTCCCAAATGACGAGAAAACGTTATCATTCTACCCGTGGCGCCGTCTATCTCTCAATGATTCGTTCAAATAAGACGCGTTTTCAAGCAAAAAGATTTTTTTCTTCAAAATAATGGATGGCGCCACGGGTCATATGATAACGTTTGCTCGTCATTTTAGAGCAGACCACACATTCGTATTTTTCAAAAACTTGTTTCGCGGGGAGCAGATTTGATTGGATCTCTAGATTAATATTCCCAACGCAATGGTTTCTACTATCGTTCTACACTAGCGCCATGAGCGAGAAAAGAGAGAAGCTATGGCGCACCCTACCAAACAAGGAGGGTTCTACTCCCCTTAAATAGAAATAACTGAATTGTTAGTAACGCTTATCTTATTATTAAACGAAGCTGACACTTTCATTGAACGGTTTTCGTGCGGACCGAAAATTGTATTCCTGCATCAAAAGAATTGACTTTTCAAAACGGCAAATACGCATCATAATGACGAAGTTCCAGGCAGTCGCCCATGATCGCACCACGGATTCGTAAATAATTAAACGCTGCAAAGGTTTCGACAATGAACTTGACGCGAGACTACGCAGAAACACGCTTCCGCTGTTTTCGACAATTTGATAACAAAACTATTGTGTTTTTTAATATTTATTGAGTTAACAGTCGAAATAATGTCGAATGTTTAGTTGCTATGAAAGCTATTAAATGTATAATGTTGAATATAAAACACGTGCGTTAAAACGTTAGATTATTTTTTAATATGGTAATTATGTCACTTTTGGTAAAAGTACAATTTCGGGGAACATTTTTAAAACCAAAATAGCGGAATTTGACACGCAAATGGCATTTTTAAGTTCATCTTCATCATCTGAGGAAGAAAAGGAAATAATTGATACCATTTCTCTAATTTCCCGTAATTTTAGAAATGGTATATTAAATTACGAAGCAAATGTAATTAAAAATTATACCCCTTACGAGTTTAAAACATTTTTTCGTGTTAAGCCTCGCGTATTCCAAAGCTTAGCAACCCGTTTCAGTGAATCTGGATACATTTTGGCCATTGAAAGCAGCCTAAGCAGGAACTCAAAAGGAACCTTAAACCTCAACGGGTAATTCATTGATATCAATGGCGGTAATTGGAACAATATTGGTTGGAAATACTATTCCCTTAACAATAATTCAGAAAAACTGCTAAACAAAACGTATTACCCTCTCCAATGATATGATAATTATTGTTTTCAATGTAAATAAAACCATTAACAGTCTTTGGAAAAAATTAATAATTGGTCTCATATAATTAAATTCGTGAAAAACTTCCATGTTTGAGCTATCGCTAGACGCTTCCATGTTTGAGCTATCACTAGACGCTTCCATGTTTGAGCTATCACTAGACGCTTCCATGTTTGAACTATCACTAGACGCTTCCATGTTTGAACTATCACTAGACGCTTCCATGCTTGAGCTTTTGCTAGACGCTTCCATGCTTGAGCTATCGCTAGACGCTTCCATGTTTGAGCTATCGCTAGACGCTTCCATGTTTGACCTATCGCTAGACGCTTCCATGTTTGACCTATCGCTAGACGCTTCCATGTTTGAGCTACGCTAGACGCTTCCATGTTTGAACTATCGCTAGACGCTTCCATGTTTGAGCTATCGCTAGACGCTTCCATGTTTGAACTACGCTAGACGCTTCCATGTTTGAACTACGCTAGACGCTTCCATGTTTGAACTATCGCTAGACGCTTCCGTGCTTGAGCTTTCGCTAGACGCTTCCATGTTTGAACTATCGCTAGACGCTTCCATGCTTGAGCTTTCGCTAGACGCTTCCATGTTTGAACTATCGCTAGACGCTTCCATGTTTGAGCTATCGCTAGACGCTTCCATGTTTGACCTATCGCTAGACGCTTCCATGTTTGAACTACGATAGACGCTTCCATGTTTGAACTATCGCTAGACGCTTCCATGTTTGACCTATCGCTAGACGCTTCCATGTTTGAGCTATCGCTTGACGCTTCCATGTTTGAGCTATCGCTAGACGCTTCCATGTTTGAACTACGCTAGACGCTTCCATGTTTGAGCTACGCTAGACGCTTCCATGTTTGAACTATCGCTAGACGCTTCCATGTTTGAACTATCGCTAGACGCTTCCATGTTTGAGCTATCGCTAGACGCTTTCATGTTTGAGCTTTCGCTAGACGCTTCCATGTTTGAACTATCGCTAGACGCTTCCATGTTTGAGCTATCGCTAGACGCTTCCATGTTTGAGATATCGCTAGACGCTTCCATGTTTGACCTATCGCTAGACGCTTCCATGTTTGAACTACGCTAGACGCTTCCATGTTTGAACTATCGCTAGACGCTTCCACGTTTGACCTATCGCTAGACGCTTCCACGTTTGACCTATCGCTAGACGCTTCCATGTTTGAGCTATCGCTTGACGCTTCCATGTTTGAGCTATCGCTAGACGCTTCCATGTTTGAGCTATCGCTTGACGCTTCCATGTTTGAGCTATCGATAGACGCTCCCATGTTTGAGCTATCGCTAGACGCTTCCATGTTTGAGCTATCGCTAGACGCTTCCATGTTTGAGCTACGCTAGACGCTTCCATGTTTGAACTATCGCTAGACGCTTCCATTACATCAGCCGAATTAGTCGGAGCAGACTACAAATCAGACGCGTTTTTGAGCTATTTACACCGATAACCCCTACTACCTAGGTGGAGTAAAAAGTATAACACCAAACGTCCCACATATACCGAAACTCTACCAATAGTTTACGGTGTAGTGTATTTGGTGTAAAATTGGGACGCGAATAATTTCCAAAAGTGTAAAAAGTATACACTTTTCATCGCGGTGTAAGCGAATAATATTCGCCTTATAATATTTGTTGTAAAACATATATGAAAAATTTATTTTATGTTCTGCTATTTTACTATAAATTATATTCCCAAAAAGAAACAATACCCCAACGAGCCTAACGTCGTTCACTTAAATTGCGCACGGTTTGTATAGTTGGGTGGAAATCGTTCCAATATCAGACACCATGGCGCTGCTCTAAAAGAAACAAGTACGCAACCTAGATTCCAGTCCATTAGTCTATTCGTCTAAGGTTACATGTTTATGGTGTGTGGATTAGTTTACATAGAGCCACACAGCGGCGAACGTGACAACAGGGAACACTTAACAGAGGGAAAGGCAATGACCCGGCGGAGAGCGTCCGAAAATACCTTCTCGCTCGTTTCTAAACGCGCAGGCTTTTTTACCTTTGCGAATGCGCGCGCTTCGAATAAGTTACGTACTTATATTGATAGCGACGGTCACCCCGCAATTCGGACTTCGCGGTACTCAAGGGCATTGTAACTGCTGACAATTTTGACAGCGCCAACAATGGCGGACTTAATCCTTCCACATGGAGAGGTCGGGGGAGCGGGGAACACTTAACACCTGGCGCAGTACGTCACTCGCGCCTGCGCTTTACGGTATAGAGCCTGATATTTGGCGAAACGGGAGAGGGAAAATTCAGCCGGGTTTTTAACGTTGTGCTCCCTCTGTTAAAGGCCTAGGTTTTCTTCTGCCTGTCCCCCTTTAAATTAGGCCAACATGTTCAGCGTTTGGCCTACCACCAGGGTATTTGTACTCCACTAAGTTAATTTAAAGGGTGACAGGCAGAAGAAAACCTAGGCCTTTAAGTGTTCCCTGGTACCAGTTAGCCATAGCGTTTGTTAAACCTGGTGGCAGATATGGTGAGAAGTTGATAAAATTGTGACTTTTTCTTCTTCTAAGCAGCCGATAAATAGCAGACAAAACTGAAAAGTCCAATTTATCATATCTGCCACCAGGTTTAACAAACGCTATGGCTAACTGGTACTAGGTCGGCAGAAGATTTTTCGATTTAGATTATATTAACTTTAAGAAACGTACGCTGAAAAGCTAAATTATCTAGAAAATACTGATCCGTACAAAACTTTAGGTTTACCCCCATTTCGCCCAAAATAGTTATCCCAATTCTAATTTCTCCCAATCCCATTTCTCCCAATTCCCATTTCTCCCAATTCCCATTTCTCCCAATCCTATTTGTCCCAAAATAGTTATCCCAAATCCCATTTGTCCCAAAATTACACTTGGTATAAACATGAATCAAAGTTTTATTTTAATATGCAAGTACATCAAATTTTGCCCATTTCATTTTACATCGAATCCCCATTTTATCGCTTCGAGGAATTCTTCTGGTGTTTTGGATCCTAACCTAACCTAACCTAACGCCAAGTCAATTCACATATTCACAAAACGGTACACTTACTTTGTTTACCGATTCCAAATAATGATTGGGAGAAAGGGGAATCCATATTTTTGGGAATATTGATCGTTGGGAGAAATGGGAATCAATTTTTTTGGGAAACTTGATCGTTGGGAAAAATGGGAATACATATTTTTGGGTTAAATGAACTCCGGTTCGGAGAAATGGAATTGGGACAAATGGGACACCATGTTTTTGGGAGAACTGATAACTTTGGGAGAAGGTAAAATTGGGTTAAATGGGAACATACCAAACTTTACAGCCAAAGTGCGAAAACTTTGACTAAGTTGGCTAAGGCTTAATCAGGGTCGGAAGGTCTCTGGAATTTATCGATGAAATGACCAAAAATGACGCCTTACCGAAACGGTCTAGTCTATCGTCTCCCTATTACTCTGACCCTGAGGAATAGTTAACGGTGTAGAGTAATTTTATCCAAGCGAATAGTTTAATTCAGAGTAGGTGTACACCTTTTGTTTTAGAGCAAGCGATTAGTTTAATTTAGCGTAGAAGGTGTACACCTTTTTGTTCTAGAACAAGCGAATAGTTTAATTTAGCGTAGAAGGTGTACACCTTTTGTTCTAGAACAAACGAATAGTTTAATTTAGCGTAGAAGGTGTACACCTTTGGTTCTTGATCAAGCGAAAAGTATCCACCTATTTAAACAAATTTGCGAGGCGTTATCAAAGGCTACGCGATGACCATAGAGCCTAAAGTCCGGTATAAAGTCTTTGTTGTGAATAGCTCGTAGACAGTATTTTTATTTTGCTTGTGAATAGGTAGCGTCATCCCTATGGAATAATATTTAAGGTTTATGGTAGATTGTAAAGGGCGGGGGGGGGGGGATACGCTCGTAAAATAGTGTACAGTCTTTCTTAGCTTCTCAGCCTCATGGGTACGATCAAGATAGGGGCGTGCCCGAGCTCATTGTATTCATTTTAAAAAACGCGTTTTCGGATTACCGAATAATCAGGCGTCGTCTGCTTAAATTACCTCTAGCTTGGTCACGCCACTAGCTAATAAAATTTTTGTTTGATTACCCATTAAAATGATCTAACAAATAAATTCACTTTTTTAGAAGTTGGAAACCAAACTAATTTTTTGCTTTTTGAAGAATGCAAAATTTACAAAGTTGAACTTTAGATACTGTCACTGGTTAGGTATAAAAAAGATAAAGCAACGTAACGTCGTCATTTTTGAACGAGTTTCGGAGTTTGGTTTGTACTTCATAATCCCATATTTTAGAATTATGCCATGCGTGATAACAAGTTGCCAAACGGGAAAATTAGTCTGGCGCTTAGATCGCCATCTATATTCGTGAAACGAAAGTTTCGTGGGAAACGTTCTTCCAGTGTTCCGAGGTAGCACTTAGGATCTATTATCTGATATTATCAAATTAGAGGAAAATGCCTAATTATTCTATAAAAGATGGCGCAGCGATAGCTTTCGGTGGCGACTCGCGAATCATGCTTAAATATTAAATTCATTAATTTAATGTTAGTAAAATTCAAAAATAAGGCTTTTAAGTTTAACCACTAGACTAGATAGAAAGCTGCATATTCTTACAACAGACACCTACGAATCTAGCGCCGTTACATCACCTAGACTCGTTTCGGTCGTGAATAATTCGGCGCCAGACTTAAAGCAAGTGTCGGCTCGACGTCAAGTAGCTTTTTTTCAACAGATGTCGCTATCGTCGATATCAAAACAAGATAGTTAAGCTATATTTCGACCCAAAATGCGATAATTATAGGTACCCCTCGCGTTGATTGGATCGTTTGTAAATTGGGGTAATTATTTCTAAAATCATCAGACTTTGCTGCATAATTGACGGATTTTGAAATGACGTTTTAGCGCGCGACACTACAGGTACTTGTCTTGGGCACACAGCCTTCTTTGCGTGCTTTTTTGACCATAACATGTAGAGGTATTTTCACGCGCAAAATGAATTTTAAAAGCCGTCAATAGTAACAGATTTTAAAGAGATAATGTCAGCTTCGACAAATTTCGAATTTTGTGATTTAGGGTACATTATAAGATAGATATTTATGTCTAGAATTCTAAAATATATATTTTATGGCACTTAAAACAAATATTTAGTTATGAAAATTAACTTTATAATATTTATATGACAATAAGTTCGCCGAAATTTTACCCATTGTTGACGTCATAAATTGTTGCTGAGATAAAGAAATTTAGAAGGTTTCCTACCTAATTCCTACCGTTCTAGTTTTTGTTAGGATTAAATGCGTGTATAAAATTATGTATTGATTCTTTGGGCACGCGCTTTTAATATTTTAGATGAGTGTGGCTCGCGTGATTTTGCCGTCTCCATTTAATAATAAAAACGCGCGCGATCAATAACATTAACAGTACATCGGAAAATAGCGAAAACCACCAATATTTTTCGAAATCTTATTACATTAACGTTTGTTTTGGAAATGATGTATTGATTTCTGTTTATTGATAATTAAATTTCCTTTTACGTAAAACAATTATATGACTTTATTAAAGGTAGAATTTCGATTCCGATGTCGTATTAGTGTTCACCATAAGAGTTAAAATGATTTTGTAAAATCCTAAAATTAGGCTTAAGATATTAGGCTTGAGAAATTTTTCTCTTATTAGTTTCTCCCTGGAGCACGTCAAAATTCCAAGAATTCTTCCCTTGATAGTGAGAATTCTCACTTCTCAAAATTTTGACGGTCCTTCTCACAGGAGGTGACGTAATATCTTCTCACGAGTTAAAATTACAAATAAAAATGGCAGCTAATATTCTAATAAGTTTACTTGAAAATAAACATTATGAATATAGAATGGTTAGTTAATTTCCTACGAAACCTTTCCTTTCAAATTAAAAATAAAATCTTTCCTTCCTTCATATATTGTCGTGAAATCGTCTAAAAATAATATTTATTGTCAAAGGCTTAGTTTACTAAGTTCGTGGGATTATCGTAACTTCGTAAGCCGCCATCTTTAGAAGAGTCTTTTTACATTTGACGCATTTTAGCGAATTCTCACGGGGAGAAAAATTCTAACGAAGAACTCTTCTCAAGAGAAGAACTCCTTCTCAGAATTTTGACGCGGCCCTGGTTTCCCTCTAAACATTCTCTCTAGGCTCGCTCTAGTAGCAACCAATATAAAAATCTGCCCGCAAATGACGTCAATAATAGGCACCCAAGAAATGCAGTGAAGCCCACCATTCCATCAAGAATGTATTTATTTATAATCCGGGAGAATGAATATGTCGAGACTATCGACGGACACGTTGAGGCCCTAACCCCGTCACGTTAAGGGGGGGATTAAAAAAAGGAGGTGGTCTTATTTTTTGCGTCCTCGCAGCAGCTGCGTTAATCGCGTCGAAAAACGTAATTTTTAAGAACCAATGAGATTGCAGAATTATTTGATTTTATTAAAGCGGAGGAGCATACCGGGGGCCCCAACGGGTGGAATGGACGCTTCAATAAAAGACACTCGGTTTCTACTCCCCTCTCCAAATTCTTCTGGGAAGGAGCTATTTCCGGTCGGTCGGTTAAACGGTTAGAATGGCTAGCCACAAAGTCATATTTTAGCCAATTGGAGACGCGTTTTTGCCCTAAGATAATTTTGCGTCAGATAAGAAACGCGTCGGCTCACGTGTATAAGGAACATAAAAATGTTTATTTTCGATAATATATTTTAAGGTAAAATATATAATGTTTTTAAAACTAAGTATAAGAAGATAATATTATTATTATTATCATCCTCTTATGGTATAAATAATTAAAATTATATGTAATATTTTTATATTACCAGGCAATTTTAAGGCTTCTCATGGAGGCAGAGTTAATTCATTTCGTATAAAATTAACTTTCGGAAAAAGATGAAAACTAATTCCTTTAGAACTAAACGTATTACTTTTGCAGTACGGTATTCAACAAGTGTTTCCTTTTAACCGGGTAACTTTTTTGGCATGTTAAGGCTTAGCAAAAAACCGATGTTACGTTCGAGAAAGTTTCCAGCTTTCTAATATTTCAACAAGCACTATATAAATAGTAACTTATAAGTCCTGGCTGTCGGAAATATTACTTCTTGGCAATTTCTAGGAAGATGTTTTATTTAAGCGCCTATTGGAGAAACGCTAAAAATAATCTCGACATATTCATTCTCCCTGAGTATAAATAAATACATTCTTGCCTCCATTTAAAAACTTCAATTTGCTCGTGAACATTTATTTTTCAAGTAAAATCATCATGACCATTATTATTATCATTATATATTTATATACCTCATGCAAAAATCTAATACACCAAAAATATTCTGACATCACTATCTCTTTAACCAAACTTTTTTATGGGTTCATCTATCTCTACCATGAAGATTCCCGAAGTTTACCGGAAAAAATTTAAAAGTTATGTTATACCGAAATTTGAGTTTTTTTGCCTAATTTTGGTGTATGTTATTGACATTTATTTTAATATTGCGTTCGCTAAAGGTTGGAAGAACGTAAAAAAGGGGGATCTTAAGGTAAAACCGTACGCTGAAACAGAATTCGAAATCTATTTCATTTTATCTGCCATAAATTTTGATATACGAGCCAAAACGTGGGGTGACACAAAATTTTACTCACTATTCGGCACACCTCCAATATCAAGAAGACTTTTTTTCAGTGCATCATCTTATACACAGAAACATCGTTTTGGGCTAAGCATTACTTCTATTTGAAAAAAAATATTACATTTTACTTTTGTTTCGTAGAATTGGTCAAGCAATTGATAAAATCGACAGCACCATATTTCCATCATGAGAAAGTACGTTGCCACAATTTTGGATTGTAAGTTATATTTCGGAATTGTTAGATAAACAAATGAAGAATGCACAGTCATTTAATAGTTTCATTGAAAAAGGCCAAAGCACTGTTCTTAAAAATGGAATAAATTGCAAAGAAATAGTTTAGTTTAACCATTAGTGTTTTTTTATATTACTTCAAAAAAATTGCAATGAATAATTGGTCAAAAATGAGAAAAATGTAATATTATTTTTTATATAGAAATAATGCTTAGACCAAAACGATATTTTACAAGAATGTTTGTGTATAAGATGATGCACTGAAAAAAGTCTTCTTGATATTGGAGGTGTGCCGCCTAGTGAGTAAAATTTTGAGCGTCACCCCACGTTTTGGGATAAAATGAAATAGATTTCGAATTATCTTTCAGCGTACGGTTTTACCTTAAGATCCCCCTTTTTTACGTTCTTCCAACCTTTAGCGAACGCGATATTAAAGTAAATGTCAATAACATACACCAAAATTTCGGAAAAACATAACTTTTAAAATGTTTTCGGTACACTTCGGAAATCTTCATTGCAGAGATAGATGAACCCACAAAAAAGTTTGGTTAAAATCTGTTACTATTATGCAGTAAAGTCTGATGACTTCAGAAATAATTACCAATTGCTCAATAACATACATTACGGCAATTATAAACAATATTTTTCATGGGATATATAATTTAGGTTTCAAAGTCCACTAACAAGGAGACTACCCGAGGTGTTACACACCGATTTTGTTCAAACTCGGGGGATTGGTAAACCTTCATGTACCTTGAAAAATCCTAAAGGGATTTTATTCAATGGGCAACGGTTTTGCCATAGCAACGAAAAATATTTGATCAATTTTTAAAAATAAATTCACAGGGAAATCGGTCAAAATCCAATGTTATTTTATGTTGTCAAAAACATTTTTCGTTCCCTTTAGGATTTTTCAAGGTACATGAATGCCTACCAATCCCCCGAGTTTGAACAAAATCGGTGTGTAACACCTCGGGTAGTCTCCTTGTAAGTAGAGTATAAGTTGTCTAAATACAGGGTCTTTTTTTTTGCTCGGAAAAGTGTTTTTTTTCAAAAACTATTTATAGTACCGATTTCAAATTTGGAAGGTCAATTCTCTATACCGGGGGACATCAGTTTGAGAAATTTGAGCGTTTTCGGTAATGTTTTTCACCAATTTTGAAAAATTATTTTTCGACCACTAGGTGCGAGATAAAAAATTTCTATTATAAAGTTGTAGGCCGTCATCGAAAACCCTTAAAAATTGTTCACTCGACGAAAAACAATTTATTTATCAGTGAAAATTCGAGCTTGAAAAATTTACAAGTTGGTGAAGCCAAATTATGATTGTTTGAAACGATAATTGAAACCGAATTACCTAATCCAGTTGAAACTTTGGTTAAAAAAACGACCGGATTTAAAAAACACGAGGCTATAGGTCAATCCTAAACATGCATTGGGTATTTAAAGGAAAACTTTGGGAGATTATTATCAGTGTTTGATAATATTTCGAACAATGCCTCGTTATTCAGTAGCTGAGCGTACCGAGATAGTTGCCATTTACTATGGAGAAGCAGCGCAAAACCTTAGAAGAGTGACTGAAATCTTCGCAGAAAGACATCCAAATGGAGCACCATCTGTAAATACAGTAAGACGAGCAATTCACGATTTCAATCAATTTGGTAACTTGCAACCTAGGTTTCGCGGATTGGGTCAACCGGATTTAGACTTCGAGAACAATGTACTCGCGTACTTTGTGGCATATCCTCGTCACAGTTGCGCTAACGCCGCTGCTGATTTGGGTTGTTCTGCAAATCGTGTGTGGAAAATTCTTCGTAAGAATCGCTATCACCCATACAGAGCTACGCTCCACCAAAGACTAATTGACGGAGACCATCAAAGACGTTATGAATTTAGCAACTGGTTACTAAATGCTGTCCAAGAAGATAGACAATTTTTGCGCCATGTTTTGTTCTCCGACGAAGCGTCATTTTCTAGAGATGGGCCCTTTAATCATCAAAACAGCCATCTTTGGTCTGACATCAACCCACATTGGGGTTTTGAATATCATCACCAGGTTCAATTTGAACGGGTCAATGTTTGGGTTGGACTTGTTGGAAACCGTTTGATTGGTCCCTTTTTCCTGCCGACGAACCTCAACGGCCAAAGGTATTTACATTTTCTACAGAACGAACTGAGTGACGCAATCGACGACCTTCCATTGGTTGTGGTTTCAGCAAGATGGCGCAACTCCGCATTTTCCCCGGCAAGTAACTGAGCACCTCAACAACGAGTTTCCTGAAAGGTGGATAGGGAGAAATGGTCCAGTGCATTGGCCAGCAAGGTCACCTGACCTAACACCGCTGGATTATTTTCTCTGGGGATTCGTTAAAGCAAAGGTATACGCCACGCCCATTGAAACTAAGGAGGAACTCATTAGACGAATAATCAGTGCTTGCCGAGACGTCACACCAGAAATGGTAGAGAAAGCGTTTGAGAACTTAATTGTCCGCGCACAAACCTGTGTTGCAGCCAATGGTGATATTATTGAAAATGTTTTGTAAAAATTTATGTGAATAAAATATCTGCATTTAAAAACCAAACGTGTACATTTTTTAAGTGTGAAAACTCTACTACGTTTGTATTAGACTTGTTCCTTTTTCAATTATCGTTTCAAACAATCGTAATTTGGCTTCACCAACTTGTAAATTTTTCAAGCTCGAATTTTCACTGATAAATAAGTTGTTTTTCGTCGAGTGAACAATTTTTAAGGGTTTTCGATGACGGCCTACAACTTTATAATAGAAAATTTTTATCTCGCACCTAGTGGTCGAAAAATAATTTTTCAAAATTGGTGAAAAACATTACCGAAAACGCTCAAATTTCTCAAACTGATGTCCCCCGGTATAGAGAATTGACCTTCCAAATTTGAAATCGGTACTATAAATAGTTTTTGAAAAAAAAACACTTTTCCGAGCAAAAAAAAAGACCCTGTATAATACTCTACAATGGCTCTCTGACGACGTTATCATTTGGCTGTTTAAAATTTTAGCTACTTTGGTTGAGGTTAGAGGTAACAAATACTTTTTTTACTTTTTTATTTCAGGATTGATAAAGTGGGATACACTTATTGTGCTCCTGAGTACGCACAACAGGTAGTCTATAGGGAAAGTAGAAATACAAACAAAAATACAAATTAGGAGACTTAAGGGAGAATTTACACACACACTATGGAAAGTTAATGAATTGAAAAGTGACACTCAAGGGTATTTACAAAGAGTGGATGGAGGTAACCAAAAAAATATATACAGAAGTATTATAATAAGGCGGAGTAGACTAAAAAGTCCAGCCACAAAACTTGTCCAGACGGGATTTAAAAGCACAGACCGAGGATTTAGCTTTTACAATAGAGGGAAGCTCGTTCCAGTCATTAATCACACGCTGCGTGAAAAAGACGATTTTGGTTAGACTTTTGCATCTGGTTTTGAACAGAGTTGGAGCTTTACGGCCAGTCCCGAGACAAGTTTTGTAGCTTTCTGCTGTACCCGCTTGAGTCTCTCAACATCTTTAACTAGGTGAGGGGACCAGATACTTGAGCAGTAATCAAGGTGGGGACGGACGTAGGTACTATATAATATCTTAAAAGATTTGGCACAGCAGGAGTTCATACCTCTACTTAGAATGCTTATCGCGTCAGATTTTCATCTCGATGTGGTTGACGGTTTTTTTTTATGTCACTATGTTAACTTAACAACAATGTGAGATGGAAGCGCGCGCAGAGGGAATTTTTTTATCTCGTAGGCGGGGCCAAAGCCGTCAGAATGATATTACCATACGCGATACGCCAGGATAAGAATTCCAAGTACAGGTATGGATTCCTGGTAATAGTTAGTATAGGGTGCTGTTGGCTAGCGTGGCATGAAGGGCTTGCCACCACCCTTCTACGCATTGTAACCCGGCCACCTGAATTTATGGCTTCGTCGCCGTTTTGCGTCCGCTTGCTCTCGTGTCACCATAGAGGGTAGAAGGGGAGGAGCAAGGCATTTTTGGAATTCTCGGATTTTGACTCGAAATTTTTTCCTCTTAACATCCGGTTTCCTACTATTGGTCTATTCTATAAGGAAATAAGCCGCGGGCATATTCCGGAAGTTCCGGGGGAAATTTTAAAGCGAGAACTCTTCGGGAGAGCCTTCTACTCCTCCCCTTCTACCCTCTATGGTGTCACACATAGCCTTTGTCAGCGCCTCGCTAGGTGGAGATTTTCTTCTTGTGATGACGTCACTTCGTTACTAGCTCTCAGTAATATATTCTCCAAATTGACAAACTTATGGAACAATATTATAGACTTATGGTAATACCCAAAATATCTTAACATGGCATATCCCACACCTTATCTAACAATAATCAAGATATAACGTAGCATACGCGGTGGGCTAAAACGAACGCCGAAATTATCCAACGCCCTGTAGGTTTCCAAAGCCGAAGATCAAATATTTGGAGACATGGCGCTTTTATTCCGAATCTATAATTGGCACGAAATTCAAACATCACAGTAGCGCGTATACCGGTTGTATTGACCAGAAGTCGCACTTAAAATGTTCTTAATGCTACCATAAACGTAGTTCAGAAATTATCATCACCAACAAACTATAATTTTCAAGTATATCGGCCTTAATTTAAAAAAGTATGTAGATATAAAAATCGAAAATCGGCAAATGACCAACTTGTGTGCTCCAGATCTCCCAATTCATAACGGGCTACCGAGGGCATAATATATTCTTTCGATTGAGATATCACTGGCCCTTCTAAGCCTAATTCGTTTAGTTATGTGGATTACGGTGGCGGCATCGGCTACACCATACGTGAACCCAGTACACAACAGCCTACCAAATTACTTATTTCAATTGAATAACAATAAAGGAAGGCATTGAAAATAAGCAGCTTCTTAGGCTATTGTTCAATATAAATTAAAGTTTGATCAAATTTATTTAGTAATTATTTAAAAATTAAATAGCTTAGGGATAAATTTAGTACTAACGGAGTAATTTTCTAGTACTCGAATGAGCCCAATTTTCATAACCCCAAAAACTAGAACTCGCACACCACTAATGTTGCTACTTAATAAAACTACAAAGATGTACAAAAAATTCTACAATGACATTTATTTGTACAATAAAATGATTTACACCATTGAAGGCTTGCGCAGGCTTTTGAACATGATGAGATAAAATAAAATTACACAAAATGGGGTGGTCTTCAAAAATTGATGACAGAATGTACAAAAACAACTTATCATTCCACGTTCGCGATGTGATTGGAATTCCTTAATAAGGTCGTGACCTTCGGTCACCTCCTCTATCACCACTGAAATATAAGATAAATATTTCTAAACCTGTATTTCATTCAAATATAAATTGGTACAATTGTAACTTACCCTCTCATTCCACCTCCGCGTCCAGGACCACCTCGTCCTCCTCCTCCACCAAAGCCTCCACGTCCGCCTCTTCCTCCACCTTAAAGTAAAACCAAGTTTTAAAGATAAGATACAAGATTTCCCCACCAAATTCCATAGGCCACAGCCACCTAGGAGCAACAAACACAACACCCCACACAAGGAGAACGCAACCCGTCAAAAGTCGTGGATTTTCTTGCGTACATTTTTCATTGGCTAGACGCTTTAGCGCCTGCTGCCGTGCATGCCGTCGGAAGGGGAAAATTCGGAAATTGTCTTCCCCCCGCCCGTAAAACGTTCAGCGAAAAGGCTCGTGACGCTCGTCCAATGAAATTCGTACACAACCCTTCGTTAGCGTGTTTAAAGGCTAGCTGCGTTCTCCTTGTGTTTGTTGCTCCTAGCAGCCACTAACCAATACTTTAGGATTGTAGGCTTTCAAACTAAAGAATTATGATAAAGTAAAATTTCGAGGTAATGTCGGATATCTGATAAGACACAGGGTTACCACAGTTTTTTCACCATCAAATTCAGACTTTTCCCCAACCTATATTTAAGCAAGTTTCCTATTTGCAACCGAAATTAAATTCCCCCCGACATTAACCTAATTTTTAAAATTTAGACTTATAGACCATTTTTAAGATTTCCAAACTTTTCCCTGATTTTTAGACAATTTTTAATATTCCCCTACTTTTATACCCATATTCAAATTCCCTGGCAACCGTGGACAAAAATAGCTTCAGACTTAACTATACAATTCATTTAAGTTAATTCTATATTAATAAAAATTAAAGCCAAAGCAACCAATGTAATTAAAATTGACATTCAATCTTAAGGAAAACTCCTACTCATGGTATGTCTCTACTAAAATTTGGCACATTCTACTAAAGAGCTCTATTGTGATTAACACTCTAAGATTCCTTATAATGTTATTTAGTTTAAACATAATTTAACGTACCTCTGTCACCACCACCACGTCCACCTCTCATTCCTCCTCCACGGCCTCCGCCTCTCATACCATCCATTCCACGATCATCTCCACCACCCAGACCTTCTGGTTTTGGAGCTTTGCAGCGGTTGCAAGCTTGCCTCCATGAAAAATTATTGTTTCCACATTCGGGGTTGGGGCATTTCCAGTCGCCTTCACGGCCTGGTCCTCCAGGAGGACCTCCACCGCCGCCGCCGCCCATTCCTCCTCCGCCTCCCATGCTACCTCCTCGGCCACCTTAAAATTATTATAATTTCTTAAGTTTTGGAGAAAAGAAAAAATAATTGTTGGAAAGCTACTTTCACTAATCTTGAACATAATTCAAGACAAGTACTTGGATACTAGCCATTTCGATCTACTTTCCCTTTGTCAAGAGACAGCCAATGTAGCGTATGCTTTGGCTACTCCCAAAGATGAGAAAGAATAAGACCAATTAAATATTTTAGTACCTCTCATTCCGCCGCCGCCGCCTCCTCCTCCTCCACCGCTGCCACGTGGACCACCTCGTCCATAACCGCCACCGCCACCACCGCCGCCCCCGCCACTGCTACCTCCGTCTTGTGATGATACTTTCCGCTGCGCCAATTGCACAGATATTTTTCCACCATTGAAATCTTTACCTATAAATAATAATATTGGAAAATGCAAACTTGAACTTAATGTACATAAGCTTTGTGATGTAATGCCTTAATTCTAAAACTTGGGTTTTGTTTTTGAACAAAATGCAAAAAAATATAAGCCTGAAATGGCCACCAAGTCCAAAGATTAAAATTGGTTTTAATATCAAGGTCTCGCACCGTCAAACCAATCAATTGCCGACATGGCAGTTGGAGGGTCATCGTAAGTAACTGTGGCTTCGCCTTTCCCTTTGCCACTGTTTTTGTCACGATAAATCCAAATTTTCTGTTTGTTGTGTTTTTTGTCAATCTAAAAATGTGCAAAAAAAGTTTTAAAAACCAAAAGGTAGCACATTAAATACTAACTTACCTTAATGACACCAATGGATCCAAAATGTTGAGCAATTTCTTGTTCCGTTACTTCTTCAGGTAATCCAGTCACAAAAATGGTATCAGCAATTTCTTCACCATATTGTGCCTGGCCTGCAAAACATTCAACATTTATTAATATTAAAATGAAATTTTTTTTAACCATCTCAAGGTATTACACACTATACCAAATCTATCAATATTTTAAATTACTAGATTAAGAAATATTGCAATAAAATTTATAAAGGGCTAATAAATATTAAAAAAAATGATAATTATTTTAGCATTAATACTTATCATTAAATATCTTACTTTCAAAGAAATAAGCCATAAATACTAAATTTAAATCACATTACAAAATGAAAACCAGTTTAAAACCTTTAGGACTTGGAAACCATTTATTAAAATTGAAACAAATATGAGAAAGAAACTTACGCCCACCGCCATATCCACCTCCACCACCCTGAGAGTATCCACCTCCTCGTCCACCTAATTAAAATCGAAGGTAACAATTTAGATTTAAGTCAAATCAAGTTCCCATCTTTCACCTAACACCCTTTTTAATCCCCATTAAACCTCGAAACCTTCAATTGTTAAATGACTCTTAACAGTGTCATTATTATAGACACAATTGATACCCTGATACTTATTTCTTAACACTAAGTTGTAGGAAAAACCCATAAATTTTACTCAGGGGGAAGTGTTTACTAGAACACTGGAAAACCCTTATCACTACCCGACAATTTGTTACGATATGGCTTAGAGCTTGGTTGCATTTCTATTAACCTTTACAACTTTATGCACTACGGGCACAAATAATATTACAAAAACCATGACTTCATATTACAAAAATCTTCCAAGGATTTGCTGCACCATATTTTTCCACCAACTTCCAAAACAGGGATTGAAGATAAATTTGAATATTTACACACAAGGTGACAACAACATTTAGTTCTCATATCATTAGAACTTTTTTTTACGATAATATATTCAAGATGAAATGAAAATTCCTCATTGCATTCAGCACATAACACAGGTTTTTAAACTCAATAACTGCCATTTGCAACGATGATTTCTTAAACATAGAAACCTCTTGTTTAACCCAATTGGACTTATTTAAGCTAAATAATTCCTTGAATCTTGATAGTGGCGGTTTGTACACCTTGTATTTTTAAGCGCATCATAGCAAAACCACTTGTACTTTTTCTACAAGCAAGGAAATACCAAGATGATTTTTTTTCATTTCTTGAAGTACCATGATCTCTCAAGATGCAGTTGATGAAACCCCATGATTATGAATGATCTGTGTTGGGGTACCAGCAGTAAAACACAGCTTCAATCATGTATTTATTATTAGAATAAATTCATGATTCAATTCACTGCAAACTTCAAATATTTTTTTAGTCATTTTAATTGATTTTTTGGGTGAAGTGTAGTACAGCGGTCTCATCGAATTTGATATTAATTTTGGTTGCGCCTGATAGACCTTGTCACGTAGATGTCGAGGGTATTTTTTATTTTGGCCGCAAATGATTATTTAATTGTTTAACTTAATTTTTTTAATTTTAAAAATTTCTCATTTTCATTGAATTTAATATTAATTTTGGTTGCGCCTGATAGACCTTTCTTTTGTTTAATTTTCATAAATTTACAGTTGTAAGACTCTGGTACCTCCGCAAGTACTCTTTAAATGTCTTCAAACACACTGATACCAAAGTTCCCAAATCCAATCACGAGGAAATAGGATTGGCTTTTGAAACGTGCAATTTTCCCAATTTATATAAGCAGTTGAAATATATAATAAATTAATTAATTTTTATATACCTCGAGGTCCTGTGTCACAATTCTACTCCAATATTTAAGAAACAACAAAAGGATTTTGTTTTCATTACCATTTTAACACTGAGAAGTAGAATCGCAGCCCAGAAATTCCCTCCTTATTTTACCAAATATTTACGACTAAATTAGATCCAATAATTCGTGACCCAGCAAGAACATGACCAAAAATAAAAATCTGGGCATTCTGTAAATTTAAATTATTTGAAAACTGAATTATGGTTTTGAGTTAAAGGAACTTTTAAATTTAAAGTGAGCCGCAAGCAAAAAGTTTTTTTAACATGATTTTAAAATAAAACAAATCATCCCAACATTTCTTGATATGAGCAATGCTACACAACAGGGTTCGTACAAAAATTTCAAATCTAAAATCCTCGACAAATTTTTTCCAATATTCCTTACCTTTTTGGTTAAATTTGACATTTGTTTTTATTAGTTTAGGTAAAAAATTCGTTGTTTATGTGTGGTTTGGTTGACTAACTAAAATCCCTGACTTTCTACGAAATTATTTAAATCCCTGACATTTTCCCTCCATTTTACAGATCCCTGACTTATCCAGATTTTGTACGAACCCCAACTTCCGTTTACATTGAAATACTTGTTTTCAAAAAGTTATCTGAAATTAGTAAATTAATTTATAACCACTAAACGTGATAACAAAAACTTCAGAATTTTTTTTGAGTTGGTCAGATATAGCAAGTTACGGGTGTGGGTTTACAAAGTTGAAATATTCTTAGAAAATTAAGCTAAAGCAACCTATATCTTACACTGTAACCTCAAATGGTAATAGCCAATATAAATGGCAAAAAAAACCACATGTATTTAAAATTTGGAGTAATATACTTTATTACTGCAATCGATAACCATAAAAATGTACATTTCTTCACAAACCAGAGGACCCTAGAAATGCATTGACCAAGCTCTAGCATTTATAGTTTCAACCAAACACATTTTTCAACCCTTTATGGCAATAAACCACCAACACTGATACAAGTTTTATAAACTTACAACCACGCCCAATTAATTACAATATGTTTAACCAGCCTTATTACCCCTGCGTTAATTTACGTTACTCCTCTATGAACAGATAAATTAAACTACAAATGTTACAAAAAAGCTGTTTCTTTAGATAAACGAGTATCTCTTATTAACATTGTAAGGTGGTCTTCTAAAATCAAAACATAACACAAATTTTCAATATTTACCATCAATATTAGTGGAAAAGAACACTATCCATTCAGTATAAAAAAAACGTTTAATTGTTCATAATTGATAGAGAAATATACGTAAACAACTGTCACCCTAAAAACCCTATGTAACCAAGCTTTAAGGGGCCCGCGAATGTAGAGTATGGAAAAACCTTGATATCTAAAGTTGTTTTAATGAAATGTGTTAAATTGTTCAGCGTGAGAGCTGTTACCTTTGTTGAAACCACCTCCCCGTCCACCTGGACCACCTTGGTTACTATAAATGAAGATTTGGATTGTTCAGATTAACGTTGTCCATTTACATAAGACACATAATTGGATCAATTCGGATTGAAAACCCAAATTAAAGCTTTAAAAAACTACTTTACAAATAAACAAAAACCTGCGTTTTAAGTTGGGATTAAAATTGTATTAACACATTAGGACAAAATATTTTATCATGCAGAATGTAGAAAAATCCGCCAAATTCTGTGTAAAATGGCGTATACAGACCTCGTGGTTTAGACTCTGTTAAGGCTATTTTTCAGTACAATATAACACAACCAGCAGGTATATTTTTACCAAAGTATTTATTTCCAGCATATATATTTGTTGAATGCCAGCAAGCTACCCAGAATTAATATGAAACCGCAGAAAACTTAAATCATTTCACAGTTTCAATTACCCATTGTTAACGTTTTAACCAGTTTGAAAAGTCACGTTGAACACTTGGATTGGAATAATAAGGGCCAAATAAAGCTAAAAACGCCATAAAAGAAACATTCCAACATAATTAATATTACTGCTTTGGTTTTTATTACACAGGGTTGCCACAATACTTAAGATTCAAATTCTGACCATTTTAAGAGATTTTCTGACTTTTTAAAGTCAAAATTAGGCAATTTTCCGCCTTACATTTACTTTTATCAGAAGTTTATAAATAGAAATCAGCTGATAGAAAAGTAATATAACCTTCCTGACTTTTAAAAATTTCTTAAAACTTCCTGATGTGTGGCATGTGGCAACCTTGTTACAGAGTCAACATAGGGAGACAATATCACTATCGGTTTCGAATACTGTAGAAAACAAGCAGTTTAGATTACTTAAAGAAAAATACATTGTCTAAGTAAAAAGTTTCATAGGGCAAAATATATCACTATAAGATCAGCTATTATTACCGAATTAGGGCACATAAAATGAACTAAGACGGTGCAAAGTAATACTTCTACCTGATAAGATATCAACGGAATTACGTTATCTGGCAACTAAGAATCAAATTGTAAATTGGCAACACAATTTAGAAGTTTTTCTATTTAGACCCCAATATACAGGGGTTTTACTAATAACGCATTTTTTAAATTAGTTCGTCTTATTCCCATTTTGACAGTATTTTTTATGTCAAGCACATTGGGTACCAACAGTGGGGCCCACTAAATTGTGCAGGACTTGTCTTGGTAGTTTACCATAGATCTGCTATTATTATGAATAAAGTAGCGTAGGCAAAGATTTGAATTTATTCACATGTGTTACTGATTTCATGTATACCCTTAAAATTGCTGGACCCACAACCTTAAACCACCCTGCTAGCTTAGAACAGTACACTGGAGCTTTAGAAGTTGAAAAAAAAAAATCATATGGTGTTTTTCAATGATGTAGCGTAACCTAATCTTAACAAATTCTGATAGGATTTAACATTTAAAACATTTGATCTTTCAAGTTATTACTAAATTACTGAACATAAAGAGCCCAGATAATTACAACTACCACCCAAACTTTTCGGTCCTATGTGAAAGGTGGTTTAGGCAATACAAGAAAGAGCAGTGGAAGCCAGAAGTAGATCAGATAATCGCAGTGCCGTTTATAAACCAATAGTGATCATCAAAGCCGCTACACAATTCATATCACAATGGATAGCCACGGAAATGGATTAAGTTATCAGATATCTCATTATGAAATAAAAATCCCAAATCCAACGACAAAACTATAATTGACTTATTTAACTCTTCAAAGACTTATAAAACTGATTTTTTTTCCAGTGGAATTATCTGGGCTAAATAGATCATTGCCAACAAGTTATTTTCATAAATCCATCGCTCTTTTCAGACCAACTTGACAGTAATCCCTATTGAAATATTGTCATACCAGGAACAATGAGGCACTGGAGCCTGATTAACACCATTTACAGTTATGATAGTTCATTGGTAGGGTAGTACTCACAAAACCATATTAAACAAGTATAGGTAGCATCATAATGTCCCATAAGTTAAGGTCTAGCATTGTCCATGTGAAAAGAAAATTAACGTACGACGATTCCTACACCTAAAATATTATTTTACTTGGTAGATCAGCCACACTCTGGTTGATAAATGCCACACAAGACGCTTCTAAAATCTCAAATTTTAAAAAATAAATACCTTCAGAAACACAACTAAATAGCCAGTTTAAGGTTCTGATGAATCATTTTGCAAAGATAAGTATTAATTTTAAGTTTTTAAGTGATAAAATTGTGAATAAGCCTTGGCTACGGCGTGGTTCAAAGTTTTAAAATGTTGGCTTGTGCACATTCATAATGCATATTGCTAAATTTATTTCAGAAATGCAGAGTTGAGAATGTAGCCACTAGGAGGTGCAGATTTTGAATACCTACCTCTTAATAATGGGTATGTGATCGTAAGAAATTTGGCCTAGACCTTTGCTTGCGGGGACCTGATGATGTGCTTATGGTAGCATTTACGCGTTTTATCTAATTAAAGTGAACTATCAAGATTTGGTTGAAATTTGACAAAGAAGTTGAAAACCTTAATATAAATTTTTGGAATGAGGTTACTCTTAAACTAACATAAGCTTCTAAATAGCAGCAGGACCAATTATATTCGTAACATTTGACCGCACCTCTTGATATACAGTAGATTTTGTTAATAAAAAATAACCTCCACAAGAAACACTACGTCATGTAAGTAGAAACGCTTTAGCTACAATAAAAAGAAAAATAACTGACCCAAATCCTCCGCTTCCACCACGACCTCCGCCTCCACTGCCACCTCTATCTCCGCCATATGAACCAGGACCTGCAAAACCAAAATTAACTATTAAACATACAGAAAAACAGCAAATAAGATATTTGGTCAGAGGTAATAATCATAACTGACAACTAACATCATGGAAGAGTTAAGGTTTCAGGATTTATAACATTTCCAAATCTTTCCTACCAGCACCACCACGGTTTTCTAATACTTAAACCAAAATTTAATTTTATTACTTCAGTGTACCATTTAACCAGAATCATTCAAGAGTTATCTGAAATGAGAGATAATTCTTAATCTTGATGTGGTATCCTGATACAACCAAGATGCTTAGAAAATAGCTCAAAATTTTAGATAAAACTATACACGTTGAACACCTCAAAAAAAGGTTTTAACCCTTAAGCACAGTGTCTACTTTGAGTTAGATAACCAGTGGCCTTAAATAATTATAGGGAAGTTAATGCTATCCAGTAACTTAGTTCCTAATACTTGCACCAACAATAATTCACAATGGTGAGATGGACCTCCTGCGAAGTAGCGCACACCAGCAGTGCTAATCAGTATTAACTTTTGCCAGTTTGTTTTTCATCTTCTAGAAAGTTTCTTTGAGAGTAGGGTACATATATATTGTTAAACACGAGTCCCTTATTTAAACACAGTTTTAGATATTTAAGGCCTTGGTAATTTACTTATGGTAGTGCTGATATGAATTTGGTCCGTATTTTACAGACTAATTAGTTTAAGCTAACTCAAAACAAATGTTAATCACGGAATGGCGAAGGCGATAATTTACAGAACTAAGTAACATTTATATAGTGTTTTGTTAAGACCCTTAAAATTCCACACCTTACGCCTATTGTCAAATACAGTTCTACCGGGTATTCATAAATACTACTTCAGACAATTATCTCGAGTCTTTCAGTAAATTAAATTACAATGGACAATCATTACTAGTAAAAGTATTAAGTTCCAAGAACAAAAAGATCACTAGAACCAAAAACCTGCTAGACAATATAAAACCAAATATCAAAATTAACCATCCCTAAAAATCTTTGCGCAGTATTACATTCATTTCCTTCCACAGTAATATATTAGATAGTAATTTAGTAATAGGCTTATGTCTAGTTACGGCACAACAAAACCAATATCTCAAGACTAAATTTGTATGTTGGCACAAATCAACACAAACCTCGTTAAAAAAAACAAACTTAAAATCAACTACATTCCATCACAAAAGCCAAGAAATTAAATAAAAACCAAATTTTCTTCATTTATTGAACACATTACCTGGCCCACCAAAGCTGCCTCTACTTGGCGGACCACCAAAAGCACCCGGAGGTGGTGCACCAAAACCTCCCGGTCCAGGAGGCATATTAGGTTGCAAAGGAGATGAGCCTCCACCTTGTGCGGCAGGGCCACCAGGAAATGCACCGGGTCCACGTCCAAATTCTTGGCCAGGTGGACCACCCGGGAAACCACCAACTGGAGGAACTCCTCCAGTTGCTGGTTGAGATTGTGCAGAAGGAACTTGAGGTGGCATACCACCAGATGGCGGTACAGCGCCAGGCCCGGTTGGGGGCAGTGGTGCTTGATTGGGATATTGCTGACCATAATTGGGTGCTGTTGAGCCTGCATATGACCCATATGGACTTTGCGTCGTAGCACCGTACACTGGCTGGGCTGGCGTCGTTGTGGCAGTGGTACCGTAACTCGCAGCCGGTTGTCCATAACCTGGTTGGGTTTGTGGAGTAGAAGATGGCTGAGTGTACGTTGCTGGTGTTACCGGTTGGGCTCCGTATGTTCCAGTTGCTTGAGTACCATACGCAGCAGGGAAGGTTCCTGTTTGAGCTGAAAAATAACATGGCATACAGGTTAGATCACATTGCAATATTGAGTTAAGAATATTGCAGAAATATTAATACTGCATTTAAAACCTTTAAAGTAAATATGAAGTGTTTTCCTTATTAAATAATTCCTCATTCTGAAATAGTTCTATAGGGCTATAAAAGGTTTTTTTGATTTTCTATTGAAGCAGTAGTTCAATTATGCAATATGCAAAGAAATAAAAATATTATGAAGTCTTTTGAATCGCGTGGGAAGATAAAGGTTTTTTTGATTTTCTATTGAAGCAGTAGTTCAATTATGCAATATGCAAAGAAATAAAAATATTATGAAGTCTTTTGAATCGCGTGGGAAGATGAAAGAAAGAAAAGTACCCAATAGAAAATTAAAGCCGCTTGCAATTTTGTTAAAGGTATATTTCGAAGCATGGCAAGTTAACGATTTTGGCCAAATCTTGGAAAAATTACACTTTTAGCAAGGCTAAACTAAAGATGATATTTAAATTTTAAGGAGCTTTTATCTTATTTTAATTTTCAAAAATTACAGTAACAAAATTACTTGTATAAGCAGTGTAATAACAATTAAGTTTCAGACACTGGGAATACAAAAAACACCCACAGCCTTTTTTTATCTCCCTGATACAGGACAAAAGCAGTTAAAAAAATTATTGTGTTTCTAAACATTTCAGGGTGCTACTAACTTTGTGCAGTGAGTACCGGTAGTAGAAACCTTTGTCTTAACGGTAACGAACATTCATGCCTATGATAAGTGATAATAAGGAAGAATAATATCTTCCAAAAAGCAGTTTCAAAGATTGTGTAATCACAATTAGTTTTGTCTTTAAAATTAACAACATAACCCCCCCCTATCCAAATTATGGCAATACATCTACAATTAGAATATGCTTAATACTTCAGTCAATTTAAAAGGTGGACGTTTAAATATGCAGATTTAGAACAGAGATACAATTAAACCGATGCTGTTATACCCGATCATATTGAAAGCCAACACGAATTTTTCATAAACTCACATAAAACAAGAGCAGACATTTTTAACATTACAATTTAAACCCTTCAAACTCTCTTGCTAAATGACATTGGAATAATTAAAAGTTTCTTAAAAAAATGAAGTCTTTAAAAATAAAAATTCTAGGCCTAATTTAATTAAAAAAAATAATTCCAAAAGATTTGGTGTTAAAATGAAAAAAGCCTAATTTAAGTTAGTTTATTTTTTTTAAATATACTGCAAATAATTTAACAAAAGCTTACAATAATCTAATGTATTTATTTTGACACTTACCAAAAAGACCTTTGGGGTATGGAACTCCTCTTTATTTAGTAGAAACGTAACTTCTTTCCGACTAAACACCTCAAAAAACGGTTCAACAGCATCATTAACATCAAAATTAATTTATGTCCACTCAAATTTTACGTGAGGTCAGAAAAGACTGGACCGCAGGAACACAACTGCGAGGTAGTGCCACTACCATACTCAAGCGTTTAAATTTTTTCCGCGCGAATCGTAACGCGAAATATACCGTTCCAAATGAAGTAGGATTTAAAAACTATTCATGACCTCACAAAACTACCAGCACAAACTACGGATACACCGATACGGGTACAGCCGATATATAAGCTACTCACGGCCAATATCAACGAAGTTACCTATCATTGTAAAAGACTTCAGTACACTGTCATACCTTTTTTTTCTTATTTTTCATGAAAAAAGTTCACATGAACATATTCGAATGTTTCTTTTCATTTTACGTGATATATATTTTCTATCACAAATCGCATATCGTTGTTTAATTGCTTTACACTCATTATCCCCTGTCCAAAAAAGGTATGATCTAGCTTCTGAAGTCTAGCATTCATGGCGCAGCCAATCAAATAAAATATAATTAGTTAATCGAGAATTTTCATATATTTAAATGTTTACTGAAAATATTTTCTAATACCATTATTGGCCAATACTGGTATTAGAAAAATAGGCAAGATATATCGGTGCATCCCTAATTAAAACTACTAGGAAGTTTCGATAAAATCCAAGATATTTTAGTGATATTGTGAAAATTTATTTAGGTGTAAATTTCTACAGTCATAATAAAACACTTAAAATTGCCTTTGATGAAACCAGTCTCATACATCCTTTGCTTTGACTTAACTACATTTACAACCCCTTTTATAATTTCCCATAGTACACTTTAGGGCTACAGAGTTGGCAAAAAACTTGCTTTTTTTTAAAGATTTAAAAATCCAGTATTGGTACAACCGCATGTAGCCGCCGGTAGCTTAAACCAGTTAAATCCATTAATAAAAAATGCTCAACTTGCTTATATTACTTCAAAAATGCTTAAATTGCCAGATTTCAAATAGCTCTCATTACTTACGACAAAAAGTGAAGATTAAGTTTGTTTTTCAATACTTCTAATTCTTTTCACATTTTTTTTTAATAAAACAAGAAGTAGTTTTAACCATGGATTCACCGATACGGGTACAGCCGATATATAAGCTATGTGGTTTAAACCAGTCTGGCTGGTTCTTGCCAACCCGGCTACATCACTTGGGTGAAATTCTTATTAACATACTGGTTGAATTATTTGTCATCTTAAAACTAACAGATAGACGAAACTTACTTTTCTTAATCTTTTAAGATTTAGTTTAATTTAAGCTATTTTTGGGATAATAGCAAAAAAGTGACACGAGAGTTGATTCAGGTAAAAAGACTTATATTGGAGTCAATTCTATTGAAGGTGGTTTATTCTTAAAATAAATAACTTCACTAATTTGTGAAATATTAAGTCAATGAGAGGGCTAGTCACTTTAGTAATCAGGTGTTAAAAATTGAAGGTTATCACAGCAAATTGATTTAAGAAAATCACTGGAAATCAGATGGTGTACATGGTGACCAGTGATAGACAATTTTACAGGAATTTCAGAGGCGATTTATAGGAAAATAAAGGAAATAAAATAGGCGAATTATAGGAAAAATAATATGGTAATTATTGCTTATCAGTATACTTTGACTCAAATCACCTAGAATATTGATAATTTTTTTGTACACTGCTTTCTTGCATTATTGGACCACTAAGCGGATTTACAGAACCCGAATATGTCCAGATTTTATTCGAAAGTGGCAGTGTTTTCATTAGATGTTCTACAAAACACTTAAGGAAAATAGGTAAAAATAAAGGAATTTAAAGGGAGGCATTAAAATATAGTCTGGTCACCCTGATTGTGTACCAAGATTTTACGAGTGAGTAGACCCTCTAGTCAATTAACTAATATTACTAAATTGTAAAATGTACCTTTGCAATGCATTTAATAGGGTGAATGAGCAAGTTGAGACGTGTGCATCATGGTCTAGCTGCCCCTAGCACAAGACTAAGCGAACTAATGTGCAGCCTTGATTGGATTTAAGGAGGAGCTTACTCTTGGAGCATAAAAGAGGATTGGGAGTATTACTAAATATCTTACCAACATTGTCTTTCTCCCTTAACTATTAAATACATTCTCGCAGGGATGCAATAGAAGTTCTTAAGTATTTATAAGAAAAATATAAGAAATTTGCTCATTTGAAGGAATAAATCGTCACCCAAGTATGTATTTCTTAATATATAGTTTTATGGCTATTTTGTACAGTATAGGCCTTCCATTCAAGTGGATAGGTACTTAAAAGGTTTGTATAAAAAATTACCGATATTCAAAATACCTTGAGATTTCCAATACATTTTTCTTTGATTGTCAGTGATTTTTAACAATATTTCTGTGATTACTACACCAGATTTAAATGCATTAAAACCAACTAAATGACTTGGGTGGTGCCTTATTAAATTAGTGTACCCCCAACTTTCAATTAAAATATTCCCAAGAGATTATTGCTGCAAAAATTTTTTCCACCAAATTAAATTTAATGCATATGCAGCTATAATTATCAGTTACGCTATTACCCAAGGCACCACCTTAGGCCAAGTCATCTAGCAACTTTTAATGCCTTTAAACAGGTGGATGGGTTACAATTCCTAAAAGGGTGGTGGAAAGCCCTTCATGCCACGCAAGCCAACAGCTTCCTACAGATATTATTATGGTTAACCTCTGTAAGTTTTTAAGGGAAGGGGAAACCAAAGAACTATGGGGAAAACCCCTTTATCCAGTGGGGAGAGAACATGCAAACTCTGTGCATAAGGAATGGTTCCGAGATTTGATCTAGTGCCACAAGCTGGGATCAAACCTGGACTCCTCTTGCAGAGAGGAGAAAGTGCTAACCACTCTGCCACCCCACCAAATAAACAGCTACTAAAAATGCTCAAACCAGAGCAATAAACAAGTAGGGGTATTATAAAACAGACCCCCCCCCCCCCACCGTGCGTTGTAAATAGGCGATATAGGAAATGACTGATCTAAGGTTCTACCACTGTCCGATTTCACATACACCCCTTACATAATGGCAACACAATTAGCCAGTAACTTCAATGCTCGTTTAATTTTTATTGATAAAAAAAATTAGTATTTGCCTCAATTTTTCATTTATGACCTTAAGAATAGAGTACATACAATCTGAATAGACTGAATTTGAACATGGCTGTGTCTAAATCTTAGACACGTTCTTGGTTAATCCCAATTGCTATTAAAAGTGTATTGGGTACTTTCTTGTAGCATCATAGGCATACATCATAGCTAAGCCACACCTTAAAACAGCCGCCACAACATTTAATTTGAATTTAAATTCGCAGATCAATAGGCGTCAGACGATCTTGCGAAATAATAACGTGACCGATATTAGTCTTATTAATGTCATGGACGATCTTAGCGCGTTACCAAGGCAACGAAAATAGGCCACACCCACGAATAGTTCAATAATTTGAAATTAATCGTAACTTTGGATAATTGGGTTAGTAATTTTATACTGATGCAACTAGGATATCAGGTCATCCTATATCATTGGTACACTAATATAAATCATACTAATTGAAAAATGAGAAACTGGAAATTCAAACCAAGTCAAATATCATTTGTATAAATTGCAAATGAAGGGAGGCATTGAAAAACTTAGTGTAGCAGGCTTTGTGATCAACTAAGCAATATTTACTCAGCCGACGCATAAGAACAAGCAAGTTTGCTTTTCGAAGGTTTTAAGCGCCCATTAAGGAAAGAATCCTTATGGGTAACTCTAACTTCGGTATAAACTTAAAAATACCTAATTAAGCCTGGACATAATTGCGTACCTTCTACCTTGTAATTATTATTACCTTTGACCAAGCTGAACTATTAGTTTAATACAATAAAATGCAAAATTACCCTGCGTATAAGCTGCACCCGGTTGCGAAGGTTGTTGTGGTTGTCCATAGCTGTATTGCTGCTGTTGACCAGTTGGTTGCTGACCATACTGGTCTTGACCATAACCACTGTAAGGTGCATTTGGTGCGTTACCAGCAGGTTGGCTCCAATTCCCAGCAGCCTAAGTTGATGAAGAAATAAAATTAGTATTGGGAATTATAAGACTTATTTAGCATCATACTTACAGCGTAATTTGCTGCAGGTTGTGCCCCAGGTTGCGCTGGTGGGTTGGTGGCATAACCGCCTTGGGCATACGCATTAGTATCTGCACCACCATAGCCTCCGTACTGACCATACGTTTGTGGTTGAGGTGCAGCACCACCATAATTTTGATATTCTGTTAAATTAAATTCTAAATTATGCCAGGAGCTTGAAAATTGGTTAAATGATTATCGCTAAATCTTAAAAATCAATAACTCCACAAAGAAAAATTGATTTAATTCTAGCATTTTAATATTCGAAACTGTTGGCGCCCAAAAATGCAATATAAACATTATGGGTAATTTGTATTTCGATTATTGACAAATAAATAGGATTAAGATAAGGCTTACAACGTATTAAGTAAGCCTAACTTAACCGCCATTTTTATAAACCTCTGACAAAAGAAAATGGCCGGCTTTCATTTTGGGCGTTTCAATTAAAGCCTAAGAAATCCGAAATAATCGTAAGCAAAATTAACGCATACTATAAAAATAAAGTTAAGGTAGTGGAAATATATTACAAACATATAAAATTAAACACTTACGAGTGTCACCCATTCTAATATTGTCTAAAAAGGTGAAAATGAATTACGAAAATTCGAGAAATAGCCAAGTAAACCGACGCACCGCAGGCGCCGGATTGAGAATGGTTCAACCGTTAAAGCAGAAGTGCGTTGCAACGGACTGTGAACAGGCCAAGCGAACTTGCTAAGCAGCGTTGCCAGGTGATAAAAATGAAATTACAGAAAATTATCGATTGACAGAATAAAGGCTTAAAAGTTTTTATTTTCCGTACAAAATTAATGTACACTCTTTTAAAACTGAGCGGCTCTTAGAGAAGAGTGCAGCAAGTTACAAAAGTTTCAAACATACACTACACAAATTTTCAAACGTTAAAATATTGCTAAAGGTCCCTAAAATATTACTAGAATATTGAACTGAAATATTAAACTGAGATATTTACACAACATACTTGTTTTGACAAAGCAACTGTCAGCTATTATGCCCGAGATAATTTTGAATGAGCAGACAGCTTTCATATATTCCATTTAAAACTCTGTCGGTAGGCGGCGATACTTAAGACCAAAATTTAAACTACGCACGAAGCCTATAGAGTGTTGTCGTCTGATACGATTTTGAAAACTTGTAACGTCACAGCTGTAGTGTTAATAGTGGCCGCCATGACAGTTACCGTTTTTTATCAATAGGCAAATTACAATGGTGACGTCGCAGGGTTTCAGACGACAACACTCTATAGATAAAACCACGGCCAACTTAGATGACGTGCAGCGCGTCATCAAAGTTGATCATGGGTACGTTCAGCAGCAGTCAACGGAAACAAACCCGATGGATTTGATATTTTCCACCGATGAGCTTTTTCGTCATAATGACGTCGTAAGTTGCTGAACGCTTTTATTCAGTCATCGGTGTTTTTTAAAATGCCGTAGCTTTTATAGTAGTTTTACGTCAGTAATGACGTCAGTCATCGGAAAAACCGACTCTTCCAGCCGATGACTTCGGTGAGTAACCGATGACTATCGTGACGTCAAAACCGGAAACGAGAAAAAGCGTACAGTAGGAAACCGATGTCACCGATTAGTAATCGGTGAGTCCGATGAGCTTTGCTGAACGTAGCCCATGATAGGACTATTTCAGCGACCGATGGAGATTTCGGAAGTGGGTAAACGCTTCTTATAAACTCTCAGAATTCGAATCTCTCAACCGAGGGACTAAACACTTACAAGGAGACAGCCCGAGGTATTTTTCCCCGAGGGGCTAATCACTGTCCGTAATCGGTGTAGGAGTCCGTAGCTTGGCTTACGTAATTGAATACATATTTAGCACTGCCAAAGGCTGTACTCGCTGTAATCAGTGTACATAATTTAAGGAAGTTGTTAGAACCCTCGGTTCTCCCCGATTTTTTTCAAACTCGGGGGTCGAGTAGACCTATACGTACCTTGAAAGCTCCTAAAGTGAAAAGTTTCAATGACTATTCGTTTTGCCATGGCAGCCAAAAATGTTTTTTACTACTCAAATTTAAACTTTATCAACGTAAAATAGCATGGGAAAATCACGGGTGGTATATGATTGATTTAACCCAATTTTTTCGATTTTACATAATTGTATTAAAGTTTAAATTTGAGTTCTCCCCTAGCTTCTATCGTAGCATGGAAGAATAAAGCTAAGTAATAGAATTGAGTATCGATAATCGAAGTTCTACCTACGGTTTGAATGCCAACTCCCACAAACGGGTGAATGGGGTGGGTTGAAAATATGGGGATCGCAACGAGGTAAAATTGACAAGTGATTGAAGTGACAGCTTGGAGTAGAGAAGTTGACTTCTCTACTCCAAGTTAGAACTTAGAAATCTTAACTTCGTAACAGCGTGGGAAGTAAGGCGGTGGCAGTGGGCAAATGACCAGTTTTAAAATTGCCCGGACCAGTTTATTAATTAAATCGGAGGGGGGTCAGTGGTCCACTGGACCACTTAATTATTCGAGGTGTTTTAATTTTATTAAGTGATTCTGCTTGAATATTAGTCTTTGGATTTGAAGGTCTGTGTAACGGTGGCTGTGGCTGCATGTCGGCTGAGAGCAAAATCCACGTAATTTCTTAGAATTTGTGTACATTGTTACGTGGATTTTGCTCTCAGCCGACGGGTCACTCCAACTACACTCCAATTCGAATTCACTAGGGCTTTGCGAGTAGTGGTTTCAGGCGATCGAGTCGGGTTTCGAGTACGAAATTTTTTTCATCGAGTATTCAAGTCGAGTCGAGTAATCGAGTACTTGATTAAGGGGAAATTTTCTCTTATTCGAGACAAGTAATTCAGAAAAAACCTCGAGTAATATTTTTAACGAGTAGGGTTATCATAGAAATCTCATAGGTAACTAGAATGCTGCCGTGTAACTGGCAAATGGGCCAAACGCCGTGGCAGACGATAGCCAGATCTCAGCCAATCAGAGCTCAAAGAGTGGTTCTGCCAAGAATTTAATGTCACCAGAGAGAATGACGTCACCTATCTCCCGCTATAGTAGCGGATCCAAGGAGGATTATTATCCTCCTTGGCGGAACCACTCTACGGCCTCTCATTGGCTGAAGGTTCAAGGCGAACTGGCGTCAAGCTCGGCCGTAGGCGGCAGCATTCTAGTTACCTATGAGATTTCTATGAGGGTTATCGAGTATACTTGATTAGGAGCTGGTTTTATTCGAGTCATTAGGAAATTAAATTTAAAATGAGTATAAACTAAATTTCATTGCCGAAAAATATTCCTTTAATTTAAATGAACCAGTTTCCAGAACTTAAGTAATTATCTTATAGTGACTAGTGGGATATAAAAAGACTAGTATACTAGGCTACTAGCCTAATTATTGTAATTAATATCAAAATATCAATAAAATATACTTCTTTTAAATTATTAATGTACCGTCTGTCCGTATATTGCTTACGAAGTTAAGATTTCTAAGTTCTAACGCCGGCCGACATCCGAATTCGTGAAATGACACTCCAAACCAAAACTAAAACTTAAGAAAACCGCGCAGGCGCACTACGAGATCCATCCCCAAGGTCATTCAAAGCATTTGTTGTTTGTACGTCTTGTACTTACCGTTTATTATTTCCACCCCAAAAAGTTCGAAAAAACCCGTGAACTTACAGCAGCTTATTCGAGTAATCGGGTACCCGACTATTAAATTTTTTTGGTACTCGATAATCGACGAGTGTTTTCCAATTACTTATTCGAGGTCCAGTTCGAGTATTCGCACGAAAGAAATAGAAATGAGACTAGAATCAAGATTGAACTGTGGTGAGATGTACGAGTAAGAAGGCTGCCATGCGAGTGGAATCGCCTGTATTCTTTAAAGTTTAAATTTTTCTTAATAGATGGCGCACTCCAGTGTGGATTAGTAGCGATTCCACTATCATGGCAGCCTTCTAGCTTGCCCGTTTCCCTTGAGATTACCGGATAGCGCAGTGGTTCTAGTCTCATTTCTATTTCTATGACTCGCACAGCCCTAGAATTCACTCCATTAAGAACAGTTAAAACTTAAAACACGCTATTCTAATGTAGCAGACGACGTGCACTGGTCATGGTCCAGTTTATTTATTCTAGGCTAGGGGGATCACTGGTCACCTGTCCACTTTCAAAAAAATCCTTATTTCCCACCCTGCCTCGTAAGCAATATACGGACAGACCACGCATTAAATATTTAAAAGAAGTTATTTTATTGATATTTTACTATTAATTACAATAATTAGGCTAGTAGCCTAGTATACTAGTCTTTTTATATCCCACTAGTCACTATAAGCATGAATTTATTCATTTTAAAATGAATAAATTCATGCTATAAGATAATTACTTAAGTTCTGGAAACTGGTTCATTTAAATTAAAGGAATATTTTTCAGCAACGAAATTTAGTTTATACTCATTTTAAATTTAATTTCCTAATGACTCGAATAAAACCAGCTCCTAATCAAGTATACTCGATAACCCTACTCGTTAAAAATAGTACTCTGAATTATTTGACTCGAATAAGAGAAAATTTCCCCTTAATCAAGTACTCGATTACTCGACTCGACTTGAATACTCGAAATCCGACTCGATCGCCTAAAACCACTACTGGCAAAGCCCTAGTGAATTCGAATTGGAGTTTACAAACATGACACAGCCGCCGTTACACAGACCTTCAAATCCAAAGACTAATAAGACTAATATTCAAGCAGAATCACTTAATAAAATTAAAACACCTCGAATAATTAAGTGGTCCAGTGAACCACTGACCCCCCTCCGATTTAATTAATAAACTGGTCCGGGCAATTTTAAAACTGGTCATTTGCCCACTGCCACCGCCTTATTTCCCACGCTGGTTTCTACAACAAAAACTCCCTGGCTATACACTCTCGCGGTATTTTCCTGGGCGCGTCCATGTTTGGTTTTCCCACTTTCAGCCCCATCTTCCATTACGGATGCTCAAAGAGTGGATGCTAGACTCCTCGCTGAGAGCAGAGGTAATGGGGAGGCAAGTAAGAGGGGTAAAATAAAGGCGCAAAAAAGAGTGTATAGGCTTCAGTTCAGTTCAGTTCACTTTTCCACTCTGAATTTGGTCCCTTTTAAATCAGGGAGGCTCACTTAAACTTTCGGAGAAGGGGCGCAGTGGGGGGACATGGTGTGTGTCACCACGCTGGTTGTTTAGTAGTTTTCCGGAGCGACCAGCACCTGCGTTCCCAAGGATCTCGGACTGCCTGGCTGCCGTTGGGAGGGCGCCGGTGCGTGCCTGGAACAGTAGGCAGCTTCCTCGGCAGTAGCCCCGCCAGGGATTTTATGCACGTAGGCCCAGCCTGAATTAGAGGCCCCATCTATAATGTTTATTTAAATAATCGCCGAGCTTCAAGGATTTTTTTATTTAAATGTTTTAAATTTTGACATGATTTCTATTTTCCCATTGAATTTTTTAAAGGCATTTTAGTCAAGGAATGACACTCTTCGATTAGTTTTTTTTTCCAAATTCGTCGACTACTAACTTTGGGTTTTCTTTTAAACAATACGACAAATCACGATTTATCGACAGTGTATCCAGATTTGAAAGCCTAAATTATCCCATAGTTGTCTTTAGACATGTTTCAATTCTTTTGAGTGAACTGAAACTTCTTTCTGAGATTGTATTTGCCACAGGAATGCAAGAAACAATTTTGTAGTATTTCACTAGGTCGGGGAACCCATCTGCCATTTTAATTAAATAGTTTTAATCTCTTGTTAGGGATTATTTTACGTTTCCGTAAAGCTATCGGTTCGCTGTTACGATCAGGTATTGCAATAAAAGCAGATTCTGCGATTTTAGTAGCTTCTCCCCAAATTAAATCAAAGCGTTCCGAGTTCCTACATTCTTCTAAGGTCTTAACGGTAGCTTGGCAAATGGCAACGACTGCCGTTAAAATAACTTTCGAACTTTGCAAGTATTCCGACAGGGAATTCGTTACGCCTAATACTTCGTCTAGTGCGACAATTAATATTAAGTTGTTAAAGTTATGTAATTGGGATATATACCCACGACACTGAGCAGCTTCCTCTGGTTTTCCGTTTTCAATTAGATTCTCTAACGTTAAAACTACGGAATCGAGTCTATTTCTAAAATAACTAACACCTTTTTTTTTACTCCACCACCGAGTGTCGCAGCTTTGTGGCATTTTAAGTATCTCATAGCCCAGATCTTTTTGGCAGTTTTCAAAATATTCGCTTCTAATAACCGAATTGCTTTGAAAATTGTATATGGCCTGAACCAAAGCAAGTAGTTCCCTAACTGCCAATATTTTGGAGCAACAGTCAACTAAAACTAAATTTAAGCGGTGCGCGTAGCAGTGCACGTACGGACAATGTCCGTCTACTGCCTCTTCTGATTTCACCTTACTCCTTTTACGTGTCCGCTCATTACACTTGCCCCGTCATATGTCTGTCCAACGCAATTCTCCAGTTTTAAACCACCCTCTGTCAAAAGATTTATAATTGCCAAGCTGATATTCTCAGAATCGAACTTATGTAAATCAGTGAAACCTAGAAATCTTTCTACGACACCTATTTCTATTCTAGTATATCGAATACAAATGCTTAGCTGCTCCACCCCTGCATTGTCTCGGGTTTCATCGGCAATTACAGAGTAAAACCCACCGGATTCGATGACCTCTTCGACAATCATTTTCCTTACTAAATTTGCACAAATGTCAATTATTTCATTTTGTACAGTGCTGTGAATATATTTTGCATTATTGGGCATACTCTCGCATTTGACTTTCAAATCAGGACATTTTCTTTTCAGAAGTTCTAAAATTTCAATAAAATTTCCTCTGTTTCCAATTTTATCGGCAGATGTATTCCCCTGAAGTGCTAAATCTTGTTGAGAACATAAAATTATGACTTCCACGTGTGCAGATAATACCTCTCTATTTCTAATTACGTCAAGTCTATGGTGGCCCTTAACCTGACACGCTATTGATCCACGAGATTTTAATTCAGTGTAGTCTAAATACATTCTATAGGCTAGTTGGTGGGAAGACTTAATCGAAGTGAAATGTTCTTCGAATTTTTTCGCCATATTTTTCCAATCCGAAAATCCGTTCACAAATCCAGTATTTCTACTGCCTAGAAAATGACGGCAACAAAAGCAGTAAACTGCATTTTTTGCAACTGAATACTCAAGCATTCGATATTTGTCGTACCAAGAAGAAATGAAACCACGATTTTTACCACCCATTAAAGTTTTAGGAAAAGGATTGAGTTTAGGCTGAACTGGAAGGCAATCTTTATCTAAACTAATATCCAATTCGTGTAAGCGCACTTCTGTTAAATTAGTTAAATCTTGCACATCGGCAGATATAGTAGGGTTTCTAATAATTTCGGCTTCATTACTTAGTGCAATGTCTAAAGCAGAACTGACGTTTGGAAGAACCTCAGAAATATTACCACCTTCGAATTCTAAACCCTCTTTATTTCCCAAGCTTTCCCCGGGACTATCATTATGACTCTTGCCTGACGATTTCAAAAACCGTTCCATTGCGCCTTTCTGACTACTAACAACACCATCTTCTCTCTTGCGCTTGTGGCGTTTTTGGGCCCCAGATAAAAACTTTCGGGTGCTCATATTTTAAAACTTAATTTAAAACCTATTCTAAACGAAGCTTGTAATAGCTTAGTAGTCTCGAAAAGACTGTTTGGATAAAGCAAAGCTATAGTATATGTAAATATAATAGCTAATTAGGTTTCAAAAGGCAGTGGGAAAATCAGCTATAAATAGCAAATTAGCCTTGAAAAAGGCTGTTTGGAAAATTAAGCTACAAATAGCTTATTAGCCTTGAAAAAGGCTGTTTGGAAAATTAAGCTACAATAGCTTATTAGCCTTGAAAAAGGCTGTTTGGAAAATTAAGCTACAATAGCTTATTAGCCTTGAAAAAGGCTGTTTTAGGAAAATTAAGCTACAATAGCTTATTAGCCTTGAAAAAGGCTGTTTGGAAAATTAAGCTACAATAGCTTATTAGCCTTGAAATAGGCTGTTTGGAAAATTAAGCTACAAATAGCTTATTAGCCTTGAAAAAGGCTGTTTGGAAAATTAAGCTACAATAGCTTATTAGCCTTGAAAAAGGCTGTTGAAAAATCAACTATTAAATCTAGTTAAATTCTGGCCAAAAGAGATTCGAAATTGAGAACTATCTTGCTCAGGAGACGAAAACGAAATGACGATTGACGAAACGCGATGCCCTAATCACTGACGGACCCCGTTCGATGGTCACTGAAATCAAGTGACTTCGCAAAAGAGGGAAAAAGGGGAAACCCAAATTCCTCAATATTTGAAATAATAACCCCTTCCTATCAAAGCAATAGGCTTGGGCTTTACCTCTGCTGGGACGAGAAAGAGAGAAATCCAGTTTTGGCAATCCCCCCTCCGGTCCTCTTCACTGACGTCGTCAAATTCCAAGAAACTAAATGTCTTTGTTGTGTGTTTTGTAGCTTCTCACTGACACCGAGGCAAAAAGACAGATGTCCCTGCACTTTGCGGCCTAGCATGACGTATTTCCCTCTCCCGGCGTCACCATCTCTTATCAGTAAATTCAAAAGAAAAAGTTTTTTCAAGGGGAAAATCTATAATCACGGACAGCGTTGCCAACCGTACTCTAATTATAGTACATTTCGATAAAATTAACTTTCGATTTTCTTCGTTTCCAATTTGTTATATTACTCTCAGTAGGCTAAAAATGGAAATATCAAATCTTATTTTACAAACTAAAAACAAAAATATTGAGGGTTATAATATTCACCGTTTCAAAAATTTAGAGGCCCCCAAAGTAGGCCTACACTTTTTCAACGTAGGCACGTGCCTACTTGTGCCTATTGCTGGCGGGGAGCCTGTTCCTCGGCTTTTGTCGTATATGGATTCTTTGGCTGGCTTTTGCTTTAAGGCGTAATCCCGAAGGCTGGTTTTGCTACTGACCACTTTTTTCCAGCGCGAGTCGTTTGTGGCTGCGACGTCTCTCCATACCCGTTGTCGCCACAGTTTTGCGGTGGGGCAGATTCCCAGGTTCGCCCGGACCGCGAACTTCCTGTAAAGGCGATTTATGCGGTGGCTCCATTGCGTTCGTTGGGCGGGCCTATCGATATAGTCGTATACCGCACGTATCTGGCGATCCGGGGGAGCCTGTAGGCATGCTCCAAGGAAATTCATCTTCGCTCGGGCTTCTCGCGCCTCGAAAGTGGACCAGCCAATCTCCCCTTCTATGGCCGCGTTAGCCGTGATGGCGTTGCCTCCCAGGGACACCTTGCCAACTTCAATTTGCCTTCGCTCGAGAATCTTCCAAGTTGTGGCATTTAGACAGAAACTTTCCGTGGCAAACGTCAGGGCGCGGCCCGCCTCGTATCTGTCGTAAGACCCACGGCTCGTCGAGGAGATTGAACCTTTCAACCTATTCACCTTCGTAATACGGGCCGCATTCGTAGCGTCGAGGTAGTCCTCGCGGGTGGATACTATTACCCCTAGGTATTTCATCTCGTCTACCTTCTGGAGCGCCTGGCCATCTAGGTAGAACACCGGTGCCGGGAGATCTTCCGGTAGAAGCAGGGCCGGAGTTAGGGGGGGGGGGGGAAGGTTAGCCCGGCAAAAGTACCCCGGGCCCGGGCCTCCGAAAGGGGCCGCCGGAACGGGTGCCTAACTAAAACTATCTGACTATTTCCAAAAAAAAAAACAAATTTTGGAGTAAAAATTACCTGGGGCCCGAAAATCCTAGCGCCAGCCCTGGGTAGAAGGGCTTTTGGTGTGATGTTCATTATTACCGACTTAGCGGGGCAGAATCACATTGCTTTTCCTTTGCGAACGTCCCAGCCGTATCGAGTAGCACCTGGAGATCTTTCGCTGAGTCGGCGATGTGGTCGATATCGTCGGCAAAGAAAGATCCAGGTATTGTCCTGCCTGACCTATCTGCCGATGGCCATCGCAGGTGGAAACCCACCCCAGTACTACGTAGACGGTCTTCCAGCTCTTCCAGGACCAGTGCAAACAGAAGAGGCGATAGGGGGCATCCTTGTTTGATCCCAACCCTCACTGGGATCGCTTTGGTGGTGACATCCTCCCATTGTAGAGATACAGTCGCCTCGCTGTAAATGGCCCGGAAGTGGTCTATGACCGTCACCGGAATGCTCACTCCTCACATTGCGTCCCAGAGCACCGGGTACTGGATACTATCATAAGCGGCTTTGAGGTCGAGAAACGCAACATACATCTCACGGTTTTCCAACTTCGCGGTCTCTATGAGGTTGGTTAGGACGAACACATTATCCGCAAGTGATCGACGAGGGCGGAACCCATTCTGCATGTCTCCCATCACTCCCCGGGACTCCAACCAGGGGACCAGGCGATTAAGCCAAAGTGTGACATACAGTTTGTACACATTGCACGCTACCGTTATCGGGCGGTGCTTAGTAAAGATAGCGCTATCTACTTTAATACTTGTCAATTAAATGTGTGAAGAAATAGCTGGTGTGCCTTCTATCCTCGAACGTCCGGGTTTGCTGCGGAGCGACGGCAAACGTCCTGACGGGATGTCGCTTGTGCACCGAGTCGGCCACCGACACTTTGGCGCCTTCATACTTTGCTTCTTCTTCTACAGCCCCTCTCTGGGCTGCTACCCAGGCTGAATCGAAGAAAAAGGCAAAGTATTCAGCTTTCGAGCATCGTTTTCAGTTTTGTGCTTTGGAGGTTGAAACCATTGGCTCCTTAGGGCGGGACGGCTTGGCCTTAGTGCACGCGATTAGCCGGAAAATACGCGATGTAACCGGAGAGCCGCGTTCTGTGGAATTTTTGACACAACGTATCGGCAAAAATAGATATATCTATGCAACGGGGTAACGCTGCCGCGGTAATGAACACTTTCCCGCCTGGCTCCTCCCTCGAGGACAATTTATACAAACTTTAAGTGTTTATATTTTTTCTTTTGTATTTAAATTTTTGTAAACTTTTCTTACGATTTGTTTTGTTATTTGTTAGTCTTTAATAAAGAATGACTTTAGATTTGTTAATAACATTTAATTTGCTAGTTTAATAGAGTAAAATAGTTACATACAAAATTACACCTGTTCACTCATACCGCCTTCGGCTCTAGAGAGATCACGGACTGAACAAATGATTAATTATATAGTCTTTGTTCTAGGTTGCCAGATTATGGTGGCTATGATTAATATGGATAACATAACACGATTCTCAGCCAATCAGAGCTCAAAGAGCGGTTCTGCCAAGAATTTAATGTTATTTAAAATTATTATCCTCCTTGGCGGAACCACTCTACGGCCTCTCATTGGCTGAAGGTTCAAGACGAAGTGCGAACTGGCGTCAAGCTCGGCCGTAGGCGGCAGCATTCTAGTTACCTATGAGATTTCCATGGTGATACTTCTGACCAAAGTTTAAACTATGCATGAAGCCTATACTAAATGTTACCACGGCGGGAAAGAGATATTTAACAATTTTGTTAAATAATTCAATGAAAATAAAAAGCAATGTTCATTAAAAAGCTGTTTAATTAAGAAACTCTGATTAAAATCCTCATAATTACATTTTCTTTAACAAAATGGACAAATAGTACAATAATGTTATACCGAAACAAGGAATAAATATAGGAATTCCAGATAATGTGGAAGAGTAGGAGTATTTATAATATCAATGGAATTTTTGATACCATAAATAAGATCAAAATTCAAAAAAATTACCAAATAACTAATTACATGTAAGTTTTCTGCATCTAAAGTAAATTAAATAAATGAGATTTTATTTCAAATTAATATATTTAAAAAAAATTAGCTTTGCACTAAGAGAATTGACAAATGACGACTATCTGGTTCCCGAAACGTATAAATAAACCCAACTATCTTCAGTTATAAAATTAAGCGATTTTTTTTTATAAGATTCTTCGTCTTTGAATTGTTTCATATTTATTAATTTTCTGTTATCACTCCGTTCAAAGAACGCGATTGTCAATACAAGTCTTTTTTCTTGGTTTCCCCCATTTTACAATGGTTTGTAGGCAAAATACTATTTCTGTCATTGGCCACTTATTTAATATAATATAACTTATGATATTTCCACGATTCTTTTAACATCTCCTCAGAGAAATTGGGAGAGCACGATGATTAGGATAATTATCAGAATAACAGCAGCAACAATCAATATTATGATAATTTTTTTCTAGAAAAAAGTATTGATATATTACAAAATAAAATATCTGTGAAAAATACTAAAATTTCCATTAAAAAAATAAACTATTTTGAAAAAAATCAAATGACTCTTTCCATAAAAAATATCATTTTGTTTTAAAAAACCACTTTCAAAGAAAAACAGGGTTGGAACCTTTTCTTTAATCAGCAAAATATTTGCTTTACATAACCATTAAATCGAGATTTTTTAAGTTCAGAGGTTTAGCTTCATATTATTGATTATTTTAATCATTAAAATATCAATAATATATTTAAGTTGATAGGTACATATTTCTTCAACTTCTTCTTAGTATTATTATTTATTAAGATACCTATTTATCTTAACTAGTGTCTCAGTTTTTTAAAATAGTTTATGTGCAGATAACATAGTAGCAGACGCTACAGATGACGATTTACCCGCTTGAAGGGCTAGAAAAATGCAGTCAAGTAGGGCAAAAATAAATATTTAAAAAAATCCGGATAAAACCATCTAAATCCTGTTTTAAATGCAAAAAACTGGACCAGTGGTTTAAAAAAAAAAAGGTTTTTTACCAACCCCGATGAAAAATCTTACTGACTTTTAGCTTATATCCTACTATTTATAACTTTATATAATATACATAAAAAAGTAAACTAATAGTTTAGATATTTGATGTTCAATATAAATTTTTTTATAATTGACGGCTGTACACAGGCTCAATATACTTACAAAGTAGAAGTTTAAAAAGCAGCATTAGGTAAAAGATTACATTAAATTAATACCTTTCAACAGAGAAAACACAAAAAATAGCCCTCGATAACACCAAATATGCTTACTTTTCTGGCAGACTGCTGATATCTAATGGCTTTTTTAGTAGTTTCTTTGGCATTTTCTACGTATTCGGCTGTATTATGCACTTGATGCTCTATTTGGTCCACCATTTTTCCCTACGGAACCAAAAATAAAATAAAATCTTAAATATATTAAAATTAATGTTATAAATAAATTCTATTACTTGTTCCTCGACCATCATGGCCATGTCAACGAACATTTCGTGTAAATCGCGAATGCTTTTCTCTAGTTTCATTATGTCTGCGTGTCTAGCTTTGATATCGGACAACATCTGTTTGGCAACCTTCTCTTCCGTGTTAATCTATAAATGGATAAAAATGAAGAAATAAATTTGACCACCTCGATACAAATCCAACTCAAACGTACACTTTGCGTAAATATCGCTGGATTTCCTGTTTCTAGCATATCCTCAACTTCTTCGTCCGTTAAATTTCTTCCAGCTTCAAAAAAAAATGTAAAGCATTACAAAAGATTAAAAAACATAACATTGAGCAAACTTACTTATTTGTAACTGCCTTATGATACGTTGCTTGCATTTGTCCCTGTGTTCAACTTGAATGCTGTTATACTCTACCATAATTTCCATAAATTTGTGCGTTAAGGTATTATGCTGGAAAAAAAAAGTGAAATTAAGAAGCTAATCAGATGACGATATTTAAAAAATACCAACTTGTATTCGACGTATTCTAGTATTTGCTGATTTTCCATCTTTCTTTTCGTCCAGTTCAATGTTATAATCCATTGCTAAAACGGAAACGGTCTTCAAATAAAAGTTATCATTTGAAACAGAAGTGGAAGCTTTACTATTTAATCTTTTGCGGATTCCATCAATTAGGCTCTTAACATCACCCATTATTTCTTCAATTTCCTTTTTAAGTTCTAAATAAACAATATTTTCTCTGTAATAGCTTAATATTTATGAAATAAGTTATTTTAGGAACTTACTTTCGTCTAAGGAAGGATCTGTTAAGAGATCACTTTGTTTTTTATGAATTAATTTGACTTTTTGATCCGTAAAGTCAATTTTCGATGTTAAGTCTTCAACTTCTTGAAAGAACGCATCCATGAAACCCTTCTCTGGTTCGAGATTAATATGAACTGCCCCATCGGTTTCATCCACTGATCCATATTCCTCTGCAGCCTTAACAGTAAGTGTTAAACATGAAAAATCAACCTCTACAGCAAATTCACTTTAAAACTTACTGCTCTAAAGGCAGCAGTACGATCTTTAGTCATTTTAAAGGCAAAAAATTCAACAATATGCAAAACAAAAATGAACTGAAATTGGAAAATAAAAAATAACCATGCTGGTACCCATATTTTAAAGTACGGTGGTTTTAAAATTTCTCACTTGTTAGACCATGTAGTCTTTTTTACAGGAATATATTTATAGCATTACTGTCGAAATGAACACGTTATCCTCAATATTTTACAAGGGTTTAAACTAATTTGCAGAGAAAACACAAAGGCACACCCCAAAAACTGGTGGGGGCAGTTCCTAAGATTCGCTTATCTCACCAGTTAACTATTTTAATTTACCTCTACCCGGCTTCACTTTACCGCTACAGACTTATTGTTCTTCGCTTTTCTCATACTTTTATACTTTTAGGATTAATTTCGCCTTGGTTCTTATTTAATTTACGTAAATTTAATTACTTATCACTGGAGCGATCAAAAAAAGGCGTATTTTTAAACATCTTTAGGGGCAACTTCTTGATTCCGGAACGTTGATAAATTACAAAAATAGCCTACTTCCTGCCATCTAGGGGACGCGGTCCGTTATTGCCTGACATCTATCGAGTAAAGTTTACTTCCGGAAGCGGAAGCGGTGTTCTGATTATTCAAGCATATTAAAAATTGTAAAAACGCCCTTTCCAAATTAAAATAACAAATAAACTGTTAAGTTAACCCTGCATTTGTAATAAAAAATAGCTAAAGAAAAGATTGTTGCCTAGTCATGATAAAAATTACAACAACAAAATATTTTGGAGCCGTTACTTGCTTTAAAGGGAGTATGCACTTCCATATTTATGGCGGATCAAAGAGTTTCACATTTCTTCCACCAGGTTTAACCAAAAGTGTGTCAGTACGGTATAATAGACGCTTCAATAAATCATCCTCCAAGGAAATCGTCAAGAGAGTAAGGACCTGCAAGTCACTGTTTATATAATGGAATTTTTTACCTTTACGGCAGCAACAATTAAGCGTTCCCTTTTAACCATGTAGCTTTTTTAAAACAAATCAAGTAGCTCTTTTATCAACGGATGTCGCTATCGTCGACATAAAAACAAGATAGTTAAGCTACATTTTGACCCAAAACGTGATAATTATAGGTATCGTTTGTAAATTGGTCAATAACATGCATTACAGCAATTCTAAACAATATTTTTACATAGGATATCTAAATTTGGTTAAAGTCCGGCTAAATAGTGCATAAGTTGTTTAAATATAATACTCTACAATGGCTCTCTGACGACGTTATCATTGGGCTATTTTGTATTTAACTTCCTTGGCCATTAATAGATGGCATCTAGGAGCAACAAACACAACACCCCACACAAGGAGAACGCAACCCGTCAAAAGTCGTGGATTTTCTTGTGTACGTTTTTCATTGGCTAGACGCTTTTAACGCCTACTGCCGTCGGAAGGGGAAAATTCGTAAATTGTCTTCCTCCCTGCCCGTAAAACGTTCAGCGTAAAGGCTCGTGACGCTCGTCCAGTGAAATTCGTACACAACCCTTCGTTAGCGTGTTTAAACGCTAGCTGCGTTCTCCTTGTGTTTGTTGTTCCTAGATGGCATCACGGTCTCCACTAAAGTAACATTTTTCCGAAGAATCGGATAGATTCATGGCCATCTCTAATAACAGGGGCTTTTTCATAATACAGGTGGCAATGATAGAGCCGACTGTTGCTTTAAAATCTGTATATATTATACCAGGAATTCATAACTCGAGGTATGAATTCCTGATTATACTAGCTGCGAATAGTACAGTCATTTTAGCTCAAATTTCTGGTGTACCTAGAATAAATTAATTTAGAATTTTTGTTTTCGGTTTCTTATTAATGTTGGGGTGCTCTTTCACGTGGTGAAGTTTCTCTTGTGCTTTCACCGCCATCTTCTAAAATGGCCGACGAAAACTACATAATCGGCCGTAGCGTCTGTTATATTGTTCATAGAGCTTCCGGAGTATTTTTAAACGATTCCTTAGCTAAAACTTCATTTATAATACCAACACTAAATAAGAAACAAGTAGTACCAGTCATATGCCGTTCTTATGAAAGAGGCACGCTGAAGAAATAAAAATTAATTTAGTAAAATTCCTCTTGTGAAGTAAATTTTTAGGAAAGTTAAAATAGTTAAAAATTGAAACGAGGCGAACCAGTAAAGTCTTCTATAGATGTTTTAAAACAATACAAGTATATCTACGAACAACTATTACATACTTTAATACTATTTTTTTTAAATGTCATCGTAATTAGAACCGTCGTCTTGAATATATTCGGTACTGTTATTGAAGTGAGACAAACCCATACACCTTTTACACAAGGACGAACGGAATAGGGCTGTTTTTCGGCATTCGCAGGAACTGTCGCGGGTATCTTTGCATTTACACGCAATCATGTTTAGCAGCTCTTCAGGGCCTGAGGGGCGGCTTTCTTGGTGGTTACAATAGGCTTCAGTTCTTGACCAGAAACCTTTCCAAGATTGTACTTGATGGTAGACCCTAAGCATATGTTGCTTTGCGGAAGCGCTAGTTGTGGAAGACTTGCCAGCTCGAAAGTAGACGATATTGATGATATGACTGTAGCTTCAGTGTAAGCGGTGTACCTCTCTCCATCCAAAGTACTGCTCCCAGAAGCTCCATATACGGCCAATCAAAACGCTTCACCTGCCTGTTCTACTTCATTCTTGGTCGAATTTATATCGTTAAATATTAAGACCTTTTTTTGCAATGCCTTATTCTTGTGTAACCTAGGAACAACAAACACAAGGAGAACGCAGCTAGCCTTTAAACACGCTAACGAAGGGTTGTGTACGAATTTCATTGGACGAGCGTCACGAGCCTTTACGCTTAACGTTTTACGGGCGGGGCGAAGACAATTTCCGAATTTTCCCCTTCCGACGGCAGCAGGCGCTAAAGCGTCTAGCCAATAAAAATTGTACACAAGAAAATCCACGACTTTTGACGGGTTGCGTTCTCCTTGTGTGGGGTGTTGTGTTTGTTGCTCCTAGGTGTAACATACTAAAGGCCTTCATTTTACCCTTGCGGTACAACGCTGAAGTAGTGTCGCAACCCGTAGCTGCGTAAAGAAATAATAGTGTGTCCTTTGTGGTTCCAAGTTTTTTTTTTATTTCTTGTATATCAAACATTTTACTATCTTTGTTACCGTGGGCGGGTTTTGAGAAACCAAAAGATCAGTATCTTCTCCAACCACGGCGATGTTTTCTTTTCTACGAATCTTCGCTAGTTCGATGGCCGTCTTTACAATCAGTGTGGCGCCATCGCTTTCCGTTTGCTCCACAGTGCAACCGGCCCCTCTGAGTTTTTTAGATAGTTTTCTTATAATATTTTCTTTATTTTTGGGATTTCGGAGGAAGTTCTCTTGACTACTAGGGACCAAAAAATTATTCTCAATGGTTATCGCAGCTGCCCTTGTATTAGATGATCTTCTCCGTGGCTCCTCTCCCTTTGTTGATGGTGTTTCCTTATACCCATCAAAAACGACAACCGCATTGACTGTGTAATGGGTTTTCACGTAGTCACAGTAGAGTTCAAAGATGGCATTGAAGGTTACGGAACGGGGCCACACTACTCGGTGAAGCAGAAACCCTCCGTCTATTGCAACTTGGTTCAAAACTGGATCTGGAGACGTTCTATTGGCATGCTGTATTTCCGCCTAGGCCAACCTAGGCCGTGGCCTAGGTTGCCCATCCTTAGAAGGGGCCCTCCAGTGACAGTAATTACGGTATTCGAAGGCATAAATCTAAAATATCAATCGTAATAAATCATAAATGCAAAATTTAACCATGGTTAGTTTAAACTAGTAAATAGTAAGTAATATACTATAGAGACAGATACTTCATGGTTTAAAATAAACTTTTATTAAAAAGAATATTGGGGAAGCTTTTCGAGCCCACTCGCTCCTTTTCAACCCAGATAGAAAAGGAGCGAGTGGGCTCGAAAAGCTTCCCCATTATTCTTTTTAATAAAAGTTTATTTTAAACCATGAAGTATCTGTCTCTATAGTATATTACTTACTATTTACTAATCGTAATAAATATTGGGGAAATTCCTAGGTAGAAGATTTTGTTTTAAAATTACCAAAAATTCAGCCTGGCAGTTTACGGACGCAGCCTTAAATCTCAATGTTGCATAATTATCGCATATTTAGTCGACGATTGTTAAGAGCTTTTATTAAGTAATATAACCGTAGAGCTCAGACATCTACGCTGAATCTTGGCTGAATCAGGGAAATTCAGGCACAGCCTAGTTCCAGGGACAAGAGTAAATGCAGCGCGTGAAAAGGGGGCCCAGACTCCTTATCTGCGTATGGGCCCAGGATCTCTATAAGTCCGGCCCTGTGTATAGGGCTGAAAAGTTTCAAGCACATGGGCGATAACTGCTTTGTTAGTTTTTCTAAATGATATCTCATCAAACAAACCCGGAGCTGTAGAAGCAAGTTCATACATCTAATAACTCTTCAAGTTTTCACCTCGTTCCAAGACGCAAAAGATTCTATTCAACAGTTGCTGATGATTAACGGGAACCTCTTCGTTTCGTACTTGAATTACGCTCTTCAATACAGCAAGGGGCTTGACTTTGTCATTTCGTTTCAGTTTTAGTTCATGAAAGCTTTTGCCCGACATTTTCTTTATTGATGCTATTCCAACCTCGAACGAGTTATCGCAGTTGATTGTGTCATCAGCTACAGCACCGGAAGCCAAATAAATCAAGATTGAATCGTTGCTTCTAAATGGAGAATGATCTCTCAACCATCCGAAAAATTTCAGTCCGTCAGTGCTATCACGTGCTTGGCGTGATTCACGAATTTCAATATGTCGTTCCGATGATTTAGCAATATTGTTCTATCGACTAGCATATTTGACAGTACACGGGTAACGTCAAAACCCAACGCGCTAAGATGTTTTCTGACAATCCACGACCTCTAGTGAGACCACTTGTAGCTTTCATAGTTCGCGTAAGAACTTGTTCTATTGTCATATCTGACCATATTCCTCCCCACTTTTTGTCTGTTCGTCGAACGGTAAAAAAGCCTTCCATTTGCTGTGTATAAATGTGTGCGGACTTTGCATACGCCAAATGTGCTGAAGCGTGCAGTATGGCAACATTTGTTTCGCGCAATAAATGTGAAGATTCCAGTCACCATCTCTTTCAACTCTAATGAATAACCTTAAAATGGTGACCAAGTCAAAATACAACAATCATAATTTTTCTGTGAGAGACTTTTTTCTCATAACTTCCATTTCGGCTTGAATAATCTGGTTCAGCTTTATTAAATCAATGGAATTGCTTGCCTCATCAAATGTAACGTGATTCTACAACAGTTCGCCATGTAAGATTTCAATATTTTCTTTTAAAGCTGGATCGATTAGTGTTAACGAATCCGAAAATAATTTGCCAATCGCTTTCTGCGTTAGAAAATGCGCCCGAAGAGCACGCACGTAGTCGTGACCGTTAAGCATATGACAAACTGACGCCTTCGCATATACGGTTTACCATAGTTCTGAAATCCCGCTCCCCGCCATAATGAAACCCATTGCTCCCATAAATGACATAGCCAAGTGGAAACCGCCCAGTCTTACCCCGACAGATGACAATTCAACCGAAATTGAAGAAATGTAGAATCGAATGCTGGTCGTAGGTAACAAAGCACGTTTTCTGCTTGTAGAGTCGACATTGGTCCACCGCAAAAATCAGAGACGTGTAGATAGTTGACAAATCAGTAGGATTAAGGTTTACAAAGGGTAATATCGTCACTTTTCTGGCGCTATAATCGGTTTTTGACCCTAAAGCAAGAGTCATGTATCCGCTCCACTCAGGACTCGGTTTGGGGCTGCTTGAATACATTTCCACAAAGCCATAAAAAGTCACACCTCCTAGCGGGTTCTAGCGTTAGAGGAACATTTTCATAGGAAATTTATCGGGCAATGAATTTAATTAAACCGGAGTCCTTTGATTTTTTGTAAGACTTTATTGTTATTTTTCCATATGAGCCCATCACTTCGGATGAAATTGTTTCTAAATTTCGAGGAACTGTGGTGGACATTTTAATAGCAGTACCTGGTGTTGTACACATGATTACTCCCATGCTATGGAAGGTCCCGAACCCATCTAACGTGCGAACATTGACATCAGCGTTATCGAAGACAAACTGTTTAAAAGCAGTGTCAAGTATTTCAGGATCTCAAAACGTTGGTTTCGAAAAGTTGAACTTCACGGTAGCTTGAACACATTCCCAATTGCGAGATCATTTCAATGAAATATTTGGTTTCAGTTTGTTTATGCAAATGAACACCCAGTGCAAGCTGAATGGGAGATAGAAATGACCTCGGTCTTGTAAGGGTAATAATTGACTGTGCTGATTTCGAAATAGTTTTGAGAAGCAACTGCAAAGACTCAGGAACTGGCTCTGAAGCGCCTTCTCTTATTTGTTTTTCGGCCATAGATACGAGATTGAATATCTTCTCTCAATATCTTTCCTGCTGCTTCTACAACCCTTAATCGTTCCTCTTTTTCATTGCACGCTTTTGATAAATACCAAGATTCGTTCAAAACGTTTTCCGCAGTATCTCGGAAGCAAACAATATTGTTCTTACCGAGAATCTCCGTAATTGTAATTCGCCCACCAAAATGACTGTTAAGTTTATTTTTAAGGTACTTCTTACCGGATGTTTCAACTTTATCTTCAGTCAGTGATTGTAGCTTTGCTTCAAGTTCGGAAAGTGAATATTGACATTCACTTGAATTCCCTTCAAGGTATTGGCAAAGTGCTTTAAATGAATTTATTCTATCTCAGGAACAGGATGACCAACTCCGTATCCCTTTGTAACCGAGAAGAACTTCTTATAGCGCAAGTTGAGGTACCGTCCCTCGGCCGCCACAAGATCAATAGCGCTATTAGCACGAGAGGAAACTAGTCAACCAATTTCATCGCCCCTCAATTCAGCTAGTTTTAGATTAGAAGACTTTACTTTCATCGTACGCACCTCAAACACTTCAAGATCTTTTCGTCTAGCTTGCGCATTAGCATCCTTGCTGCGCAACAAACAATGCTTTTTGAAGTCAAACGCTGTTACTTGAGACCGTAGAACGGTTTCTTCTTCACCTTGATTAGATATTGATCCTTGAGATTCTATTGCACGTATATTTTTCTCACGTATGAATTCCCGACGACCAATCTCGTGTAATTTAACACGCGATTTAGCTTCAAAATTGGTGTGTAAACCATCAACTCTTCTTTTACTAGCGGTGATTAAAGTAGTCAGTCCTTTATCCACGCGAACTGTTTTTTATTACATAAATCCTCGCCGCATATCACACACTTCTCACACCAGTCCATGTCTCAAAGTTACGCGTTTAACACTTTTCCGAGTTTAGGGGAAATTTTTCCTGACAAACACTTCCTTAAAATTACTTCTACTAGTTGATTTGAGTTCTAATCAATGTAATATAAAGTACTACAGTGGTCTGACGCGCTGTAAAAAACTTAAAAAACTAAAATTTATCCCTAATTTCTGAGAAACGTTTATAACTTTAAAAATCGTGGGTAGGGTCTCGCTGTAACATTACACCTAACTAAAATTAAGTTCACAAGTAGGGTAGAAAAACGGTATAAAGTATCTTCATCGATTTTAAGTGATTTCCAACCACTTTAAAATTGTTTTAGATCCAACGTGTGAATGTAACTTAATAGAAAGATTACATCGTTACCGCATTGAAGGAAAAGGTGTTGTATTCCACAAAGTATTTCTGTGCGTTTTGGCGACGCGTAGATATTTATCGGGGAAGCCTATCAACACAGTGGGGCTTAGACTATTTAACTATTTTAATGGCGTTCACACAATTTATATATAAAATATTTTGAAGCAGCTTGAGATAAATTATCTCTTAATTTATGGATGATCCCTTCTTTATATTGTCCGTACGAACGTTAATTTTGTCATTGCCTTTATAAAACTTGATCCATAAGACACGCGTGTCCGATAAATTTTTACTTTTTAATGAATATTTAGATAATTGCTCTCAGGGTGCCTCTTTCATAAGAACGGCATATGCTCGGTACTACTTGTTTCGTTTTTAATGTTAGTGTTATAAATGACGTTGTAGCTAAGGAATCGTTTAAGACTACTCCGGAAGCTCGATGAACAATAGAACAGACGCTACGGTCGATTATGTAGTTTTGGTCGGCCATTTTCCAAGATGGCGGCGAAAGCACAAGAGGGAGAGTTGGGGAAACTTCACCACGTGAAAGAGCGCCCCAGAATTAATAAGAAACTGAAGACAAAAATTATCCATTAGTTTATTCTAGGTCAACCTCTAAAATGCCTGTACGAGAAGCCCGGCTTCTACGGCCGGGCCACACCTAGTTGTTTTATAATTAGTGTAACAAAATCTTAATAATTTAATTAATAATATCAAATCGATAGGGAAATTTATGCCACAGATTCAAGAATATTCACATATAGTTTGGTAGCCAACGTCACTCTCGAAAATGCCACGTGAAGCTGACCATAGGAAAAAAAACAGGTAAAAATACCTTGGAGTTTTATTTACCGGCAGAGCCGTACCTAGCCCAAATGGCAACCTGGGAAAAAAAACAAACAAAATGGCGCCCCTAGAACCTTGGGTAGAAATTTTTAATTTTTCAATATCTAATTTAAATGAAAATCTTCGATTTTGCGCGCCTAATTGAATAGAGTTGCAAAATTTAGGCCTTGTTTTCCAAATTAAATGTATCTTACCTTTGAGTTTGAAAGTCTAAAAGCACCCCACACTCAATAGTGCACCCCTTGGAAGAATTTTAGAGAGCGCAATTTTAGGCCTTGTTGGCTAAATCAAGATTGTAATAGTGATTTTAAAAGTTCAAAAGCCGCCCACTCAACTGCCCCGAAGTTTCTTAGATATCTTAGCCAATGCAAGCCTTGTTTGCAAAATCAAGAGTATCATAGTGAGTTTGAAAGTTCAATAACCTCAGGTATTTGGTGTGGAACACCAACTTATGCAGCTCTGTCCGCTCTTACCTTTGACTGTAAAAATGTTTAGTGCTAATGTACAGGGTAATTTGAAAAATTGAAGGGGTCTTCCATAAAGATTGCTTTGCGGGTCATATTCCCTTTAATCTTTCACCCGGACTATGCGAACAAAACGTTCTATTTCTATATTACTTAAACGGAATTCAAAGTTACTATAATAATAATAACCAGCTAAGCTAAAACCCAAGGCACCACCAAGTCAACTAGCGACTTGTAAAACCAATTACCGGTGGCCGGGTTAGAATGCGTAGTATGGTGGCAGCTAGGAGCAACAAACACAAGGAGACCGCAGCTAGCCTTTAAACACACCAACGCAGTGTTGATTACAAATTTCATTGGACGAGCCTTTTCGCTGAACGTTTTACGGGTGGGGGGAAGACAATTTCCGAATTTTCCCCTTCCGACGGCAGCAGCCGCTAAATCGTCTAACCAATGAAAAATGTACAAAAGAAAATGCACGATTTTTGACGGGTTGCGTTCTCCTTGTGTGGGGTGATGTGTTTGTGGCTCCTAGGTGGCAGGCCCTTCAACAGTCAACACTAACATCTAAGTACACACAATCCCTCCGAGGTTATAACTATATTTTAATTATTAAATTCAAATTTAATTTTTTTTCAATCATCTTGTATATTAACTTAATTAAACCAAAAGGAATTTGATCGAAAAGGAATTTTTCGAGTTACCTGGTTTTGGAAATAAGGTAGTGAAACACGAAAACGTTACTTTAAATTAATTTTGAGAAAAACCGAATTTTTCAAGTTACCTGGTTTTGGAAATAAGGTAGCGAAACGAGAGCGAGTTAGATGGCACCTTAGCGCCTGTAAAAATTGTTACGAAATTCAAATATGACAATAGTGCGTACGCGGGTTGTAGGGTCCCCCGAAATGGCCTGAAATCCAGGCCCGTAGCCAGAAAAATTTCGTTAAGGGGGCAGTAGCTTTTTGTGAGGGGGCACATTTTTTTGTTACGTAATTTCGAAAATTAACATTAGTGGCGCCGTGAGAGTATTCTTTGAGGGGGAATGTATTAAATTGAGGGGGCAGGTGGGGGCAATATTTATTTTGGAGGGGGCATTACCCCCGAATGCCCCCCTAGTGGCTACGGACCTGCTGAAATCTAACTTAAGATTAAAATTTCTTAATGCGACCGAAAACGTAGTTCAGAAATGATCAGTACTAACTAAAAATACAATATTCAACCTAGTCGGTCTTAATTTAAAAAAAAAATTAACTTTTATGGCAAAAATCGCCAAAAACAACTAAAATGGGAAAATAATTAACTTCTTGTTCTCAGAATCCAAATATTTATAACGGGGTACCGAGGACATGCCAAATGATTTTGATAGTACTATCCCTAGAAGTACTTTATTCCCAAATCAATGGTTATGACCTTAAGGCTCTTTCGTCCCGGTAGGGTTGGACGAATAGCTCTTTTTTGGGTATTTATCAAATATCAAATACTTTGAATTTTGAAAACCAACGGTCAAAAAACAGTATAAAAACAAACAACTTTATACTTTGAGGTATGCAAAATAATATATTATTTAGTAGTAATATAATGTTGCTGATAGGATAACATTATCCTATCATAGAAAATTTAGTTGAGGAATAAATTGAATCAAAAAGTTTTAAAGCTAGGGTTACTTCCGATTAATATATATTTCAATAACAAGGCCTAAACCGTAACATTGCCGGATATTTTTTTTGATTGCTAAGTTGCAATTCCTCTTTTATATTTTATATGGTAAAACTCTTTTATAGCGCGCGACAATACCTTTACATTGTTAAGCCTTGCAGGCTATTTATTTAACACGTTTCTATTAATTTATTTCTATTACTCTATTTTGGCGGATGCGCCAAGTGAACGAAAATGGCTTCCGTCTTGTTACGTGTCCCTGTACGGTGTTAATGGTCTGCGTACAGCTGATCCTGAGAAAATAGAATTTATGAAGCGGCGGCCGATAATGGACACTACCTAACTCGATCTTTGTGGTTTGACGAAAAACGTTAGGGGGGGGGGGTGAAGAGGGGAGATTATAGATTCCTCGCAGCATGACACCAAAGCACGGCATACTGATCATACTATCAAAGATAGAAAGATGGGTAAAGAAGTGGAAAATCCAGTGGCTTTTGGTAAGTTTGTTTAACTTCAATTTTTAGATACTAAGGTTAACAAGCGCGTTTATAGAAACAAATCAATAAGTTAGAACTTGTTTTCATAAACTTAAAATTTTGAGAAACTCACGTTACGGAAGATAACAACATTTCTTTAAAATAACTTTAAAGTAGAGTTGTAAGTTGGACATTTTCCGGAAAGGTTTCCGTATTTTTTTGAAAACAATTTTCATTCCATGATTATCTTAATATTGTTCGCAAATTTAAATTTCACCTCAATTTGTCGAATCCTAAAGTAAAACTAAACCTCTAGGCTAGTTTAGAATAAAAACCCTTAAAAAGTAATATATGTTTCAATTTTTTATTTTTACGATTTGCGGAAAAATTTCTGGAAATTTTTCCGCATTTAAATTTTCCGGAAAATTAATAACTCTACTTTAAAGCAATTTAGTTTTAACTTATTTTAGCCTATTTATTATATTATCTAAAATGTAGGCTTCTCCCTAAACACAAGAGTGTTGCAAGTGGAACACGTCTACAGGCGTTTGTAGATCAAAAATAGGCCAAATCGTTTCATTAACAACGAGTAGTAGCTAATTTATTCTAGAAGAACGTATAATTACGCCCATAACTAAATTAATTAAAGATCATTAATTAAGACTAATTGAACAAGAGCTGCGCGTGACGCTAAAACCCGTTAGCGTAAAAGAAATTACAATTTACATAATTAATAGGACTAAAGAGTCACAGGTGTTTTTCTGGAACCGTGGTCCACGTAATATTAAACGACGCCTCGTGAATAAAACTCTTCCCAGAAAGCAGATTCAAAGTTTCGTAGCTCCACCGCCAGGGTTAATCGTGGCGCTTTTACTTACTCGAGCTACTTACTCGATGAAGCAAAGCCGCATTATCTACCCTACCGGATATTGTTTCCTAATGAAAATGGCTTTTCAAACGCTCGCCAAGGCTCAAAACGTAACCCGGCGTCACGCGTCGCAACGGAAACCGGAAATAGCCTTAGCGTGCGTCGTACGCGAGCGACATCTAACGGTGTCGTTTGAAAACCGAGGCTTAGCTAATATTAAATTTGACTCGATAAATTGACTTTGAGTAATATTAATGCTTTTTACGACGCAGTTCAACGTGAGGCTTTTAAGAAAGCCGCACTTTTGGCGCATAACTACCTGAGATCTCTGCATTCGGTTAAGCCTTTGATTCTGACACCGGAATTGTGCGAAACTGCGCAAGCGTCGGCCGAGAAGATCGCCGAGAAGGGGCACGTTATTTACAGCGATAGCATATGTACCATGAGTATTTTTATCGGTGGATTTTTAACGGGATTATAACGACTCCCCCCCCCCCCCAATTTTTCAGCTATTGGTGAAAATATCAGTATCCTCCCAATGGAATCGAGACGTTTTTTCGCCAATGACGTCATTCAAAATTGGTACGATGAAATCGTCAACTACGATTACACTAATCCTGGCTGGGAAAAAGGTATGCTTTCCCACCCCATAGACCATATGTGACATAATAAATGTGTCACTTCCTATTCTTCACAATCAAAAGTTTTACTGAGAGCTATTCACAAGACAGACTGCATTATGGGCTTCGACGCAGTTTTGCGTACGCTTGCTAACGCGTCACACGTAGCCTTTATCAGCGCCTCGCTAGGGGGAGATTTTCTTCTTGTGATGACGTCACTTCGTTACTAGCTCTCATTAAAATATACCCCAAAGCGACAAACTTATGGTACAATAATATGGACTTATGGTATGCCATATAAGAATTTTCTTTAATGAAACCTTGTTCGCCGGATATGCCGTAAATTACGTCACTTCCAACTCCGTGAAGAAAAACGCGTCATCAGCTTTATTGATGGGAAAGGGTAATTAATTAATCGAATTTTGAAAACGCTCAGAATTCCTCGCGTTTTCCTAACTTAAACAAACTAGGTGGATACTATTCACTTTTTCTGAGATTTCGGAGTAGGGGAAGAAGACTATGGCAAAAACGTTTTTCCAAAATGGCTGCATGTGACCTTTTTAGCAGATACATTCTGGCTAGCAGACGACCAAATCCGATTAACTCCTTTACACCTCCTTTTCAGAAGGAGTAAAAAGATTATCCCTAGAGTTCGTTCAGTAACGCTCATCAAAAACATCGCTGAGTAATCGATGCCAACATTTTGTTACTGTACGATTTTTCACGTTTCCGATTTGACGTCACGATAGGCATCCGATGCTCATCAAAAAAACCAAGATTGGTCATTTGGCAAATTAAAGGGGAACGGTCAAGCTTTAACCAGTTAGATAGCCCTATAGCCCATTAAAAACTAAAATTTATGGCGAAAACCGCTTCAAAAAATATTGAGTGGTTAATTTTTAATAAAATAAAGAAATTTCGGGAAATCGAAAAGCGCGCGTCCGCCGCGACACCTGGTGAGAAGTCGGTGAGACAGAAAAACAACGTAAAAGCGCGCGCTGCTGAAGACGCGAAAAATTTGTTTTGCACGCGCGGCGCGTTCCAGTTATAAAAGACTTAAGCCTAAATGGGCAATTTTAAAAGGTAGGATAGTTCGCAAATCGCTCATACGGGGTTAGGGGCGCTGGCGGTAGCCCCTAAGATGGCGGCGAAAATTCAAACCCAAACACCTGGCGTTATTTTTCGTTTCAACGTTTTGGGCCAAAAGCTATTTTTCAAGACAAAAAAAGGTAAGTGTTAGTATATTGAACGTCTTGTTAATCTTTTGATACGGAAATAAGGCCATATTTGGAAAAGCTTGGCCGTTCCCCTTTAAGGATTTTGGGTGATTTTCGATTTTAAACCCACGTACATGTACGTTTACAATTAAGACCAACTTGATTGTAAATTATATTTTTAGTTAGTGCTGATCATTTCTGAACTACGTTTACGCTAGGAGTAACAAACACAGCACCCCACACAAGGAGAACGCAGCTAGCGTTTAAACACGCTAACACTGTGTTGTGTACAAATTTCATTGGACGAGCCTTTACGCTGAACGTTTTACGGATGGGGGGAAGACAATTTCCAAATTTTCCCCTTCCGATGGCAGCAGGTGCTAAAGCGTCTAGCCAATGAAAAACGTGCACAAGAAAATCCACGACTTTTGACGGTTTGCGTTCTCCTTGTGTGGGGTGCTGTGTTTGTTGCTCCGAGTTCCTGCCAATTCGCGTAGTCGCGTACGCACTACTGAAAATATTTGAATTTCGTGCCAATTCAAGATTCAGAATTCAAGCGCCATCTGTCTCCCATATTTGATCTTCGACCTTGGAAACTTCTACCATGCATCTACGTAAATGTGTACCTAGAGCATAGCGCCGAACCAATTTTCAACGGAGGCGGCGGGAACGATAATTAGTTCGGCGGCGGCGTGGCGCGCCGATTTTCAGAAAATAATCGGCGGCGTTGAAAAAAATCGGCGGCGGCGGCGCCTAAGGGGAAAAACTGCCCCCCCCTCAGAAATAGCTCCAGCCTTTTAATAGACCGCTAGAACTTAAATTGTTAAACACATTTAAAAAATACATGTTTAATAGAATGTATTTTATTAAAATAGGAACCACTTGTTTCCAAAACAAAGAAGAGGTAACTTTGGTTACATACTATCAGATGTAACTTATTTAATCATAAGTGTGCCTGAATGAATTTTTTCATAATGATACCTTGTTGCAAGGATATGACGTTATTGACGTCACTTCCCAGTCGATGACGGTTTTATCGTCATCAAAACTAGTTCTCGCGTAGGGGGGAAGGAAGTTAAAACCAGTTTTACGCGACGTTAGTGCTGTATTTTCTTTGGTGGCTGTCAAAGACTATATAAAGTTACGCGTAGCTTTATATAGTCTTTGGTGGCTGTGAAACAAGGTCTCATTTAAATTTTTAATACAGATATGTTAAACAGAGGCACACTTATGAGTAACTATGTCACATATGATACTATTAAACTAAAACATTTACGCTAGTAATAACAATACTGTACTAATTTACTACCATTTCACTAGTATTATTATCTATACACTCTTTTTAGAAACTTTTGCTGGGCGCCGCCATTATCGTACAGACAACCAACGAGCCAGCCCTCTACCGCATAAATTTCATCCCCCCAAATCCGGTTTTTCCCCGCGCATTTAAGTCTATTATCACAAATTATTTTACCTTTGTATCAAAGGAATTTTTAAAATGTAATAGAATAGTTATTGCTGAATGCAGCCAATGCAGCTGATACGTTTCTGTACTTATTACAAAATACGAGGAGAGGCAACTCCAAAGCCGTTTTCATTTCTCTCTCTCCTATCCCAGCTATCTGCTGCAGAAAATCTTGGTGCGCGCGGTGCAGTGGTGCCAGATCTTTTGGAAATTATTATTTATTTTTAATTTTATAACGCTAGTACGGTGCACCCAACAGCCTAGGAATCGTAGCACTACCAAAAGAAAAATCTATGTAGTTTAGATCTCAAAACTTAATTATTATACTTTAATAATGGAAATTAATTCGGCGGCGAAATGAAAATGTTTCGGCGGCGGCGGCGGCGTTTCGGCGTTATCTAAATAATCGGCGGCGGCGGCGTTTGATCGGCGGCGCTATCCTCTATGTGTACCTTGACGTCTACAGGGCGTTGGATATTTTGGGCGTTCTTTTTAGAGCATAGTACGTCATGCTATCTTGACTATGGATAGATAAGGTGTGGGCTATGTTATATTTTGATATTTTGGTTATAAATATTTAGATTTTGGCTATGTTTTTTTGATACTATCAAGTTTATTTTTAATGGCGCCAATTTTCTAATGCAGTCTGTTTTTATTTTAATTGATAAAACTTATTTTTGTTTAATGTAGAAGGTTATTGAAAAATGTTCCTAATGAACAGGGTGATTGATAAAGTGTTGTAATGACTTTTTTTTGTGGTAAAGTTACTTTCGGTTTTCGAGAATAATGGCTCTGATTATGATAAAGGACAGGGTGATTGAGTTATTGTACACTCTGTTTGAAAAGTCTTCGACAGGTGAAATTTTTGCCCTCTTTTTAATTCTGCTAGAAAACTATAATAGATAGCTCGATGAAACCAAATGCAACTTTTATTTATTTTCCAATATCTTTCGTTATTTATCGGTTTCGTTCGCCAAAAATTAATAGTTTGGCGGGAACCGTCAAAACTCATTTTTGACAACTTTTTAAATATTGGTTCTACGGCACTGACTCGCGCGTTTTTGAATTCACAATGGCCGGTTCATATTTAGAAAGTGGAAAAATTATCCCTCTACAACCAACGGTTGAGAAGTTATCGCGTTTCCAAATTGTCGTCGAAGTTGCGTTATTTATAATCGCTTGATGCATTTTAGGTGTTTTCTAGTTTCGAGGAAAGTTTGGAAACGCTATAACTTCTCAACCGTTGGTTGTAGAGGGATAATTTTTCCACTTTCTAAATATGAATCAACCATTGTGAATTCAAAAACGCGCGAGTCAGTGCCGTAGAACCAATATTTAAAAAGTTGTCAAAAATGAGTTTTGACGGTTCCCGCCAAACTATTAATTTTTGGCGGACGAAACCAATAAATAACGAAAGATATTGGAAAATAAATAATAGTTGCATTTGGTTTCATTGAGCTATCTATTATAGTTTTCTAGCAGAATTAAAAAGAGGGCAAAAATTTCAGCTGTCGAAGACTTTTCAAACAGAGTGTACAGGGCGGTTGATATTTTGTTGAAATTTACAGTTGGGCTGTAATAGGGCGCTTGTTAATTTAATATACAGGGTGATTTAAATATTGTTCATAATCAATGGTCAGTGTGACAAATAAAGCGTGGTCATGGGTTTTCCTTTCAGTTAATATTACACTTTGGTTGTTCATGTTTTTAGTGGGTTAGTTATGGTGATTGATATAATGTTTGAAAAATGCTTCAAATTTAAATTTAATAATAAAAACATGTAATCAATGCCGGATTTAGGTGTTCGTAGGCCCTATGCACTTAGCTCTAGATGGGCTAACTAGGCACCTGTGGGAAAAGTATGCCGGGCGAGGATTCGACCATAGAAGTTATATTAGCAAATCCCAGACAAACATACTTTTGCCACAGGCTCATAAGCTCTTAAAGCTCTCTTTCAGCTCTTTCGTAGGCACTAAATGCTCGTCCGTAGTCCCTAGGCACTGTGCACTTTAGGCACAGTGCCTAATGGTAAATCTGGCACTACATCTTGTTCTACTCCTTTTGAAATGATGTGGTCGTCCATCTGTTGTAGGAGCCATCCGCTTCAGCCAAATCATCTGGAGGTCAACGAACGAGATGGGAGTCGGGATAGTGCGCCAGCCGGAGCTGAAGAAGGCCGTCGTGGTGGTTCACTATCGTCCAGCCGGAAACGGAAACATGCCGGGAGAGTACGAACGCAACGTCTGGCCCGTCAAACACGAATCTCCCAAGAAGAGAGGCTCTCGAAGCCAGAGTTGAACGTGCCAGGACAACTCTCGTAGAAATCATACTTAGGCTCTTATCAATGGCACATATCTGCCTGCAACGAAGAACGCTTTGTGACTTATCATAATGTAACGAAATAGAATTAAAATGTGTTTCAAGGTGTTAATTTTCAGTTTCTAGTAATTTCAAAAAATTGCATTAAGGGGAGTTCACAGTAGGGTGGGGCGGCGGAGTGGTTAGCACTTTCGCCTCACGTCAACAGGAGCTGGGTTCGATCCCAGCTTATGGCACTGGGTGAAAACTCGGAACAACTCCTTTTGCGTTGAGTGGGCAAGTTCTCTCCCCACTGGCTTAAGTGGTTTTCCCCCGACCTCTTCGGTTTCTACTTTCCATAAAATCTTCTAGAGGTTAACGGTAATAGTTAGTGTAGGGAGCTGTTGGCTCGCACGGCATGAAGGGCTTGCCACCACCGTCCCACGCATTGTAACCCGGCCACCTGAATCAATGGCTTAAAAACGTCGAAGGTGGTGCCTTGGGTATTAGCCTATAGCTGATTATTATTAGTACGCCAATTTTTAAAAATTAACTTGACCAAAAACCTCAGTGTTAGAATTACGTCTACATTGGTCGACAAAAACCAAATAGTGTGAACGCTGCTTTATCATAGAAATGATTTCAATCCGAACTGCACGCCACAGTAGACGTGCAGGATAATAAGTCTGTGTGCAATAAAACGTCGTGCACATTCCAAAACGTGCCTTCTTCACGTTTTCCAGCTAGGGCTTAACCTCTTTGTTCTGAATTCCCATATTAGTCGACATCGTAGATTTTCGGCTTCCTTTTGGTCAAATCCGATCAGATCAAAGCTATTTGTACTTAAAATGTCACGTGAAACACTTTTCTAATTGGAACCAACTTTCTAACACTTACGGTTCTCGAGTTAGTTTTTGGATGACCTTGAAGACATGGTTAAAGGTCATCGACATTTTCGCAGTAGGTTTCCTCCTACATCTTGTGTACGACTTGAAAATTTCAAAATCGTACCTAAAACAGCTTTTGAGATATTCGCCCTGGTTCATTTTTTAGTGGACACCCTGCAGAATGTAAATTCTATAAACCGTGCCTGTGTGTCAGTGGTTCGGTGTTAGAGCACTCGTTTGAGAAGCAGAAGGGTCTCGAGTTCAAATCTCTGTCACCTTATTTGTTTTTATTCAATAGACAAGTGACAACATTTGAAATCATCTACGAAATAATTTAAATTGAACACGAAAACCCTTGCTATGCAAATAGCAAGTTGTATAATACACGTAACATTCAGAAAACCCAATGCATTTTCTAACAATTCGTTAAAAGCTATTGCCTTCTCGTACCAACTTGTTTTTATTAATTCTAAACAAAAAATACATTTTGAGAATAATGCAACAATAATAGCAATTTCAGACATTATGACTTGTTTTCTCTACGTATTTATTAATGAAATCTATATTTCTAAGTATTCAATAAAAGTAACACAAGGGTGGAATTTTGGGTTTTTGCCCAAGACGTCCAATAAGCTAGCTCGATCTGCTCAGCTCAGCTCTTGGAATAAAGCCCATTACAACAACACCACAAAGGTCGGAAAAGGACCACAGACTCTACACTGCGGGGTCGTTCACTTTAAATGAAGTAAGATGAAAATATTTACCAAATACTCAACTAGGAATTTTTGGTACGTTTATTAACTCAAGTTATTCTTTTATTATACACAATGAACACTTTTTCTTCTTCTTCTACGTCTAAAGCTTGGTTTACACTAGCGCACGTCATAATGTATTTTTCTTTACGCGCGTGAAAACGTTATGTTCGTGTCAAAGTCATAGATATAGGAAACGTATATAAAGGTCTAGATAAAATATTTCAAAGGTAGTGAATACGGAGGTGACAGCTAGCACAAACACGTAATTTCTGCAGGCTATCCTTATAAGGCGCTATCTATCGGTAAGAAAGCTCGTGCTATCGTCGCGAGAGCCATTGTTTCCTGCTTAAAAATAATACTAAAGGTCATCAACAGATGGTGTCTAAAGACTACGGCCTGCGGAAAGGTCAAGCCCTTAGTACTAAAATGCTAAGAGAGCTCGTGCTATTGGTCACGTGCCTTCCTCGGTGTCTGCTAGGTGTCAATTCCGTATTTTATGTTCGGCTTAGACGCTCCGAAATTTATACATTTCTTATATCTATGGTCAAAGTCTAGAAACGCGTCGTCGCGCGCGCTAGTGGTAACCAAGGCTTACAGCTTAAGCCTAACCTCTGTAGAATAAAACATTAATACCGTCTGCTATGAAGGATGAACGAAACAACTGATAAAACGACGCGTCGCTATTGGCTCTAGCTAGAGCGAAAGCACGTGACTAAAAATTTCTGTCGTTAGCGTCTCTCTCATAACACTGCCGTAACGAGACACGTCTTAGAATACCAATTTCATTCCAGTTAAGAAATTGTCGCTTACAGATTGTCGTTTCGCCTATCGCCAGAATTATTGTCGCTAGCTTAACGATAGCCTCAGAATCGAGCCCCAGGCAGCTTCCGGTTCGAGTTGCTTTCGCTATAGCTAACAATAAAGCGCTCGGTCAAACACTTATGAGTCGGGGAATATATTTACCTGAACCAGCGTTCACACATGGCGTTTAAGAATTACTTCCGAGGAAAACGTTGAGGTGAAAACCTTTGATGCGAGTTATCAGGGCGCGCTGATGAAGAGAAAAACTAATTTTTCACTAAAAACGTTGGATTTAAAGCAATTTTGCGAGTAATGTTAGTTAACAAATACCATTATTGCAAGAGAAAAACTGAGCAAACCCCCGGTGGCGGAAGAGCTGTGAACTTCAATAAACGCGAAAAAAAAATATTCTATTGCTGTTGCTCACGTTGTTCAATAAATAGATTATTATAAATTTTATTATTTTGGGTGGTTTTCATCTCCAAAGCCAATATATAGCTACTTAATAATAATCAGCTAAGGCTTCAGTCTACTAGCGACTTGTAAAACTAATTACCGGTGGCCGGGTTAAATTGCGTGGCCCTTAATGACACACTCCCTATACTTACTATTAATTACCGTTAACCTCTACATTAGCCGCGAAGGGAAAGTGGTCAGCGCTTCGCCAGCCTGCCATACTGGCGAGTGTATCAAATTGATATTTTCAAACGATGTCACCCCAAACAGTGGTCGAAGTTTAACACATAAATTGGGGAAAAGACGCCAATTTTCATTATTTGTCACGACATCGCAATACTACTCACCGTTGAAGGCTAACGCGCAACTTTCCTCCTTTATTTTTCTGTCGAGTGTGAAACCAATTTTATCTCGTCATTACTCAAGATATTTGTATCTCGGCGATCGGCAGAAAAAGCTAGGTCTCTTCACACGCTGAAATATCAACCAATCCGGTGTTACCTCCCCAGATTACGTTCACCTTTCAAGCAGCAGGGGCGGTTAAAAATTCTAAACAGATATATTTTACTATCTATTTCACAGTCGTCTTCTTGCAAACTATCCTTAAAGAAGAAGTAAAACCGCTTCAGGCTCCTGATTTCCCGAAAATTATTTAATTCGGAAGTTTATGCATTAAGGGGGGGGGATTAACGTCACCCTGAAACACAATCACAGGCTCCACCGCAGAAAAACATATCAACTGAAACCAAAATTACAATTACCTCAAAGTCTTTATTGGTTGGCAGGCCCGTATAGCCAGAAAAATTTCGTTAAGGGGCAGTAGCTCTTTGTGAGAGGGCACATTATGTCTTGGTGTTCAATATAAAATAAAACCTTGCCTTCTCGAGCGGACCATTCTAAAACTTGTATTTTATTAAGAAATAGTTAGCTATAAATAACGATCTAAACCTTAGAGAAAGACAAGTGGTCCAAAGGAAAATTTCAAGTTTAAAAACTAACAAAGATGAAGGGGCAGATAATATTTTTTGAGGTGGAGTGGATTAAATTGAGGGGGCAGGTGGGGGAAAAATTTATTTGAGGGGGCAACATTTATTTTTGAGGGGAAAGCCACGAAGTTGGTCCGAGTGCGGGATCAATAATATCGTTTGCAATTAGGTGATCCAATTCCGTTTTCACTTTTTCATGAAGGTTAAAAGGAATACGGTAGTGTTTGATTGCTACAGGACGCATTGAGTGATCGGAGGAGGTGAACTTGAAAATCGTTCAATTTTGAAGATAGCTGGAAAATTCTTTAAAATAAGCTGTTAGCTGCTCGTGTCATTTTTGGGTTTGGTAGTTGAAAATATTGTGGCGATGCCTTTCAATAGTCCAAGATGGTGAAGAGTAGGAGCACTGAAAGGTTAAAAGCGATCACGTTTTTCATCAATACGTGAAATGTTGTGGTGATGTTGATATCGTTGTAGGATAGTCGACATTTAAATTTTCTAAGAAATGGCAAGGGAGTTGTCGAAGCAAACAGATACACCTGTAATGTCGATGGTTGTATTTCAGGCTGCGGTTGTAGAGTAGAATATGTCGTATAGTACAGTTTATTGACGCACGCTCCGGAGTCGAGTAGTGTAGTGAATGATACCCCGTTGATGGAAAAGGGCTTTGTTAGCTGCGAGTAAGGTGATTTCGAAAACTTGTCTAATAATACACCGATGAATTAAGGTTCGTCAGCGGGCAGTTCTTCAACAATGTAAGGGTTATTGGAGTCGTAATTGTATTGGTCTATGTTTTCCATGTAGACAAGTGTCGCAACACGAGGACGCGCATTACTGTAGGAGTAGATGTGTGATCTGAGGTTTGTTATCGTGGCAACGATTTACAAACTTGTCGAAAATGTCCGAATTTTCCACAGTAGGTACACACAGCATTTCGCGCTGGACATTGAATGAGGAAATGGTCCACTACAGTTAAAACAGAAAAGTGGTTGATTCGGCACGTGTATTTGTGAGTTAGTTGGATAGCGTTGATAAAATTGTGGGTTTGCATACCGGGACGTACCTCGGGTTATTGGATTGACAGAATGATTTTGTGTCCGTTGAAAGAGTGGAAATCGATGGTTTATTTTGTAGGTTTGGCCTGTGTATGTTTGCTGTACGGGTGGAGGGATAGTGGTTGGTAACATCGCGTGTGTGGTAGCGGTTGCTGTTCCCGAATTCGAGTGGTTAGTAACAGCATTGAGATACGTGACAAAAGATTGTTTCATTTTCATTTCAATTAAATTTCCGTGCTCCTCTGATTTCTTATAGGACTTAGCCAAGGTTAAAATATTCGCCTAGCGTAATTGCGGGATTCGGAAGACCTTTACGGCGTTGTGCGTTAGAAAGACTTGTGTGTATTAAATGTCGTAATATCTCATGGTCTGGGTTAACGGAATCGCGGGTTAGAGAGAGGCTTCATGTAGAGTGTTATATTCATCGGGAACAGCGACTACCTGGAGAGTAGGCTGAGGAGCAGGTAAAGGCAAAGTGGCGAGGAAATCCTGAATTTCATCACCACCATAGTGCAAGAGTAATGATAGCTTACGAGGAGGATCAGTAACGTTGAGAACATCTAGCAAAATTTCAAATTTGCAAATCCACTTTTCCCACCGAGGTCCGATGTTTTCGCGAGGTGCCGAAATCAGAAATGGGGAAAAGTTGGAAACGAAGCTATCATATATACCTTATTGAATGTTTGTAGAATTATGAATGTTCGGCGAATTTTAATACTAAACTATTAATAATTCATTCACTAAATGTTGAAATATCCCATCTCCGTGAACAAAATCAAGAACAAGTTTGGCAAAGTTACTACCTACTTTTGAAGTCCAACTTTATTACGAATGTATTCGTACTTGAGGCCGCAAATACTATTTTTACATTGAAGATAATCAGCCAAATAATATTCTCAGCACCGACTAGTCTGACACAATTGTTTTAAAAATGTCGAAGACATATATTAATGAATATTTGTTGGAAATATTATAAATATGCTAGCTGCTATACGTTTTTAACAATAACTAAATCAATCTTACTCTTTTGATATCAATTTGACAAAATGAGACAATCAATTTCAGTAAAAATTGACAGGTCAAAGGGAGCAATAACTTAAATGGTTGAATAGCAACAAAACAATGACTTGGAAATGGTATAAAAGTAGGCGCCACGGTGAATATTTAAAACACGACCAAAAGATACAACTCTTTATATATCTCGATGAGAGTGTGTTTTCTCAAATCTCTTCGTTGGCTCTTATTTCTTTTCGCTCTTTATTGAGAGATTAAATTTTCACTCTTCTCCGATATTTTTGACAGTTCAAATATTAGCTCCTCTCATTTTCTTTACGCGCTCTTTTCAAACAATATTTTACGGTTGAATTTATCTCAAAATGATGAATAAACTGCTCAACATGAGATGAGCGTGCCCATGACTCTTACGCTCAACTTCACAACCCAGCTACTAGTTGGTCAAAGGGCTCATATTTTAGACAGTTTAATTACCCCTCTTCCCAATTTAGGGTTCTAACGTGTGAATAGAAATTGTTTGTAAATTTTTGTGGGTGCTAAAACTGCTAATGTAATTATAAATCTAGAAATCCTCTACGGTGAAATCTCCTAAAAAGGTCGTGCAAAGTTATGGGCATTCGAAGTGAAAGTGAACCATATAAGTTAAGCGTAAAAGGCACATCCTGCCCAACCTTCCTGTTATCACTGTTTTTGATTTGTTGGATTCAGAGTTCGAAAACATAAAACCCGACCCAAAAAACCCATCTCAGAAAAAACACAACTTTAAAACTGAATTGTAATGTAAATGTGATTCAAACTTTACAAAATTTGACTGGCTTGTTAACTTGAAAATTATAACTTAATTGGTACTTCTACCAGTCCTTTGGTTCAGCTTTGCAGTATCTATATAATTTTACGAGCTGAGTATGAATTTAAAAAAAATGCCCATCAATACCTAAAACACGGTTTTTTATGGTTAACGCGTATTTAGCAGACATTATTGGCTATTTACGGGGCACCTGGAAGGCTATTCAGTAAAAATCAAAAAAGACAAAAATTATCTATTGTGTAAGTTCAATTTTAAGTAGTGGCAGTATGTTACGCTATATCCTGTATTTCAGTCAAATCATAAACTAAAAACCAATATCTGTTTATTTTTCGTGTCCAAGACTTAAATCGGCACCATGGATCGCATGTCGAAGTTTTCATTAAAATCACTTACTTCGGCATTACAGATCACCACGATTTGAAATTTTACCAATACTATCGATAGTTTGGTATTTCAATATCCGCCCCTTCTCCACACGCGCACCGTCATTTTTGACGAATCTTGATTTTTTTTTGTCTTTTTTGATTTTTACAAAATAGCTTCCCTGACCTCTAGCAACTGATCAAAAGTCGTGCATTTTCTTGTGTACAGTTTTCATTGGTTAGACGCATTATCGCCTGCTGCCGTCGGAAGGGGGAAATTCGGAAATTGTCTCCCCCCCGCCCGTAAAATGATCAGCGAAAAGGCTCGTCCAATGAAATTAGTACACAACACTGCGTTAGCGTGCTTAAAGGCTAGCCTAGTTGCGTTCTCCTTTTGTTTGTTGCTCCTAGTTGACATTAATTCAAGCGCAAAATCGAAGAAACAGCGCAAAATATCAAATTCAATCTGATCGGCGAAATTGCGCTTAACCAAAGAAAATACACTTACGTTTTCCGAGCTTGAAAATTAAAAATAAAATCCGCTTCCGTTTCAGCTGTTTTCTCCGCTAATAAAAATGTTGAACCTTTCTTAAATTTTACGTGAATATAATTTAAATGAGTCGAAATTAAGGAATCTTTAGCAAAATGTCGAGACACTTATTAGTCGTGGCACTTTTCACAATGTGCATTTTGTGTGTGACCGTGGTTCGAGAGAAGGGAAAGAAACAACTTGGTGCGGGTAAACAATGAAAGCCCACGTGTTTAAGAGACCCGAGTAAGAAATAAACTGAAAAATTAACAAATATATTCCAGTTTGTATTAACCACGACGAATGCGAATCAGGTGGATGTGGTGTCGTTCCGAATGGCAAAGTGATGGGAAAAGGAACTGATGTACCAATGATATGTATGCCATATAAATCAGTTTTTCCAGAGTTGTCAAACGAAAAAATTGAATTCTTGTAATGCTTAGAAAAAACGAGTCGTTTATTCTAGAATCATGAATGACCCGTTACTTGGAATGGAAAACTGTATTCCCCAAATACGGGCTCCCCGTCGCACCTACGGTAACGTAGTTGGACCTAAAACTTTAACATAAGCCTGTAGCGCTATCTTACGGCAGGCATCGTTACGATATTAAAATAACAAAAACGTGTCTTCACAACGTAGCCCTCCCTTTTTAAAAAAATGTTGCAAACGCGGAACTACGCCACAACTTTGAGTAGATGTTACGTCATAGACTTTCTAGGGGTTTTTTTTTCAAATTCGCGCGCCATTTATAAAGGCTGAAAAAAGTTGGACAATTATTTAGATTACAAACGTGCGCGACTTTGGGGATAGTTTCATCGGGTAAATATTTATATTTGCGTTTAAACTTTATGACTATTTTAATTTTCATTTAATTTTAGACTCGGAAAAATCAGATAGTGTTAATTTTTGTAGCAATTCTTGGGATCAGCCTTTCGCGTCTTCTTACAGCCATAGTGACAATGAAGAGCCAATATCCAGCTCTTCCATTAGAAAGAGGTACCTTTCAAAAATAATATTTTATATTTATTGCATTATTCCCCAACTAAACTTAAGTACTCCTAGTAAGAATACTTTTCCAAAACCAAAGATCTAAGTGAACAAACCTACAAGCATATGTAACATAATTACTCATAAGTATGCCACTGTACCTTTATTTCACTTAAAAATCTTCAGCCCAATGTAGCTTTATTGAAATTTTTAAACTCGCTCGGTTTGGGCGAATGAATTTAAATAATGATTAATTTAGAAAAATAAAAGGTTGGGGAAAATCACCAATAAATGATCGCTTTCCGAAAATGGAACAATTCGTCGAAGTGGGATATTCCATCAGCGTTATTAAAACCTATATCAAGCCTTGAAGAGTTAGGCCTAGGCGAGGGTTTAACCACTCTCTGAAAATCTGTACACTGCATTTTTTAAAAAGAAATCGACTTTTACACAATAAAAAAAAACTTTTATTGCGTAAAAGTCGATTTTTTTAAAAATATCAATATACAAAAGAAAACGCCATCTTCAATTTAATCTGTACACTGATTACTTAAATATGAAAATGAGTACAGCATTTGGTAGTGCTAAGTCTGTACTCACTTACGTGATCATTTTAGTGCAGTCAAAGATACAGGCTTGTACACCGATTACGGGGAGTGATCAGCCCTTCGGGCCTAGGCTCAAAAGAATCTGCAAAGACTCCAAACTTGTAGATTCCCCAGAAAAGCTCAGACTGAATTTCAACTATTTTTTCTAATAAACCTGCTTCTTTTATTTGACAATGCACATTTATTTTAGAACGTGAGGCTCCGAGAACTTCATTAATTTACAAATTAATTTACAAATTAATTACATTAACAAAACTTGACGCTATATTGTAGTTCATTTTAGCTCCGAAGTCTTGGTTGTTCAAACCGGTTTTTCTACTAAAATAATGGTCGTCGGTTTATCAGACGTAGAGCTAATTGGGCGACGGCATTATCGGCATTTGAGATTCGATGACGTCAAATATGACATCAAATATAACGTCAAATATTACGTAGGGTACGGATGACGCAATACTGTGAAACAAACCGTTAGTGAAGAAATAGAGCTAGTACTTCAGCGTCAAAGAAAGGTAAAGGGAAAAATCCCAAAGATCATTGGTAAAGAGAGATCTTGCAAAGAAAATATGTTAAATTTGCCCTCAAAAGAACTTCAATAATGAAAATATACCTTCTTGCGCACCGTGTTCACGATGTTCTATATTAATAGTGGGCTCTCGAGGTTTCAATATTGAAATATTCAACGGGATTATTAAAACATGTATCCGTTAATACTTACGGGGTAAATTTAAATTAGAAATCCAAGACTACCACTTACCGTGTGGTTTTTGTACAACACGCAACGCAACCATGACTGAATTTTAAAAAAATTATTATATTATATATACATGTATATTTAACATCGTTGACTGAGAATCGGGACTTATATTTTGAAAGCCAATTAACCCATTGATGGTAATAAATTGGTTTGGATTTTAGTTTTGGAAAAATTAACAAATGTTATATTTCCTTATGAGGTGCGTGACAATACCGAGGCCCTAAATGGTTTAGAGTGTGCAATAACTGGTGGCTTTACCGGGGAGTCGGGGTCCGGCTCTTGTAACCCATAAGGGTGGTGGCGCACTGGGAGATGTTAGCTCTGATCAAATGGTCCTATCTCCACCTCCGACTTCGGTCAGGTTTGGGCTGGATACTGAACTTCAGTTCAGGCTAACGGAGAGGGTCCAGGCAAGCTGGCCGCCTCGGCGGATTGGGTAGCCAGCTGTGGGGCGGCGGGCCTCCATATGCGGGCACGACGGTCCTGTTTCCCGGTCTTTTGGGGCCCACCGGGATCTCCGGTGCCAGCTGTGCCGGGTTACTTGGGCTGCTGTGTGCTCGTCGTTCCCCTTTAGGAGCTCTCTCCAAAGGGCTTGGCTCCTTACCTACGTAGGTAGGGTGTCGGCTGGAGTTGCTAGAGCATCCATTCTAAATCCCACTGCTGTGTGCGAAGTGGGGATTGGTCCACCCATTGCTGCACCTTCTGCTGGGTTGAGTGGCTTGCGTCAAAGGTGAGACCATCAGTAGTAGGGTTCTGCTACCCATGCTGGATTTGTCACCTGTCCGGGCTAGGTGGACGCTGGCGTAGGGCACTATGATGATAGGCCTCCGGTGGTATGGTCTTTGTTACTAGGTACACCGGGCTATAAATTCTGACACACTTACAATACCGAGAATCACTATTACATCCCGGACTTTTCTCCTTACTTTCAAAATGTTCCAAAAGTTCTTCCTGAATAATTCCTATGCATAGTGGAAATAAATTCACAACTTCTAGAACTTTCAGCAGATCATCTACACCCAAAATATTTGGTAACGGCTTTAGTAAGGGATGTTCTTCATTAATAACCTTGCCATGAATTTTTAGCGTGCCACGAATATCACGATCTTTGAAAGAGTATGACTTAGTTATTAATCCTTTTTCAATATTGGAAATTGTAAATGTGATGCCACCTTCAGTAGCAAGTGCCTGCCAATTTTTAGGAATAAATTTTCCAGCAATAGTTTGGAAAGTAAGGTGTTTACTAAAGTCAGCATTGTCAGCAAGTTTAATTAAAGATAAATTTCCACAAACACTGTCATTATCGAGAACCTCTGAATTTTCAAACTGATTTGAATTATCAAGATTAGGACTATCTATAATCATGGTTGAATTGAGGACACTGATGTCGTAATTCGTAGAAGTTGCACTGTCACATAGTTCATCTTTATCCATGCACACGTCGATTACATTTTTGTTTCTTGATTTCACTCCATTTTCAATAGGTCCCAGACATTCAGAAGTCCATGATTGGCTCTACATTCCAATTAAACACATCCATAAATATGACCATTTTGATTTTAAAAACATTTGACTAGATCGTGAATTAAAGACTTACCATAAGATTTAAGCATAAATATATTTTGAGAAAAATGGCCTGATCGAGCAAATTGAGACACCCTGTATATGCCTGCGACGAAAAACGTTATATCTATTTTATTTGTGATCCTCCACACCTTCTGAAGACTGCTAGGAATGGTGTGAGTAACAGCAACTTTCATTCTATGACCAAAAACCCCATCAAAAGTGGTGTAAAAATTCAATGGACGCATCTTTTACGATTGTACGAGTTGGACATTCAACGTACTATTAAACTTGTTCCAAAACTAACGAAAGACCATGTCTGCTTGGATTCGCACTCTAGAATGAGAGAGTATCTGGCAGCCCAAGTCTTTAGCAGCACAGTGGCAAATGCATTGGAATTAGAGTTTAAAGAAGAGTGTCGGGAAACAGTCAAACTCATTAGATTGATGGATAAATTTTTCGACTGTACGAATTCCAGAAATTTAAAAGAAGGACTTATTAAGAAGAAACCAAACTTGCTTGCATATTTCAATGAAAATGATGAAAGATTGAAGGTATATTTAATAAAATATACCATTAATTTGAAAATTAGTTATGTAATTTTTTGTTTTATTTAGTGGCTAGAAGGACCTTTTTTACAGTATTTCAAAGAATGGCAAGCAGAAGTAGACCAATTGCCAATATCAGTCTCTGCAGTTGAGAAAAAGAAAATGACTCTAAGTAGAGAGACTATTGAAGGATTTGATATAACGGGTAATATAATGATTTGGATAATTAGTTAATTACAAATGTTAATCATTATATTTATGTGCAAACTTAATTTCAGCTAAATCAGTTCCAGCAATTGTACGATTTCTCCTTAAGAAAAATGCAAATTTTGTACTAACTAACAATCTAAACCAAGATTGTTTAGAACAAGAATTTGGCAAACAACAAGGCTCGTGTGGAGGTAATACCAATCCTGATGTTCTGCACTTTGCTCAAAATGTTGATCGGTTTAAAGCTTTGGATGGGATTGTAAAAGCTCCAAAAGGTGGAAACACATTAGTGGAAAATTAGTTGAAATGATTAGTAGACACTGAGTTTTGTAAAATAATGCCATTTTTTATTGCCTGTTTATTCACAGTTTAGATTAAAACTATAACTAAATATTTTAGTTTTCTTAAAACGAGATCATTAAGTAGTTCATCATAAATAACGATTTATCACGTAATGCTTTTTGAGGCTGGTTTTGGTTCTAAACATGTCTAAAATGTAAAATTTTTTCCTGTTAAGCTTAAACAAAATAAATATCACAGCCATTGTCGTTGACTATACCCTTTATCTTAAGAGGTAGACTAAAATCTTTAACATTATGGTTTTTATTTTTATCAGGTGCATTTTTATTGCGCTTTCCCTTATTTTCCTTTAAAGATTTTCTTAAACTAGCCTGCGACCTTAATAGTCCGTGAGCCAGGTGCCTAAAATCGACCATTCGACAATAAATCTTCTGACCAAAGGAAAATATAATTTATGTGTACAGTATTGTATCAGGAGTCAGGAACCGTTTGCCGGCGCCCTCTAGGGCCCAGCTGTTAAAAATGGCGCCCCATTAAAGATGGCGTCGGAAACATATCTTCAAACGGTCGTATCTCAGTCGCCTAATATTGCAGCTCACCGTGCAGTACCTTAAATTACAGATATGAATAAAGTCTTCAATTTATGATTGTACCTATTTATCGTTAATAGATTAGTTTGTCTGTTAAATTCAAAATATCACATTTTTACTCCGATTTACATCTACGTTTGGCTTCCCCAGTACTAAACAGCGCCACCTAGATTTTTATTAAAGAACGCAATGTATTCTGTATATAATTATCTTTATTTTAAGGTATTTCACTAGTCACTAGTGTACTTATTAGTGGTGCTACGATAATACAAGTCAAAGGGGGGTGGCAGAATTTCGCTTTCGGCAGCGACCCGAAAGAGAAGCAGTCTGAAACCTTCCAGAGAGACGGCGGAAAAACTTTACGGGCGGGTCAAAGTTAAACAGTTTTAAGGGAGGTTTGGACAAGTAGAAATCGGACATTTGAGGAGTGTAGTGGTAAAATTACGACAATTATAGGGGGGGGGGGTTTCGGAGAGTTGAGACAAAAAGGAGTTCAAAGGGCGTGGAACGACCACAAACGTTTCGCAGCGCTTTTTGGCAAAACTAATATTATTTTGAAAAACTATTACACGCGCAGATAGTCTCTCATAGTATGTGTCAAGGTTGGGGTCATTATTTTACTAAGCCTTTTGTTGTGAAATATAAATATTATATTTAATAAAAGTTAAGTTTAATAATGTTGAAAAAATATAGAAAAGAAACTGGACAGCGTAGAGAAACATGCGTACTTTGTAATATAGAATCGCCTTCAGAGGAGCTTACCCGCCCTCAAGACGAACGGTCATGGATATGGCTAAGATTAGGAACTTTGAACCGCTTCTTCGCTTTGCTAATGTCGATACAACGCTAAAAAAACTTTAGGTAAATTCGAAAAACTAAATCAAGACCCATCAACTTCGGCGGAAGTTGACGATTCGAGACGTTCTTCGAGGCAAGGTCCATCACACTCTCGAGTGTATGAAAAGGTTTGCATATTTTGTCATAAAACGTCTAAGTATATTAAAGGGACTAACACTGGAGAACCGCTAATACAGTCGTAGACTTAAGAGCAGACCAAACGCTCAGAAAGACGGCAATAGAAAAATGTGATGAAAGACTAATCGCGATAACCTCACGAGACATAGTGGCTGCAGAAGCTCACTATCATAAGTCGTGTTACAAATACTATACAAGCTGGAAAAAAAAATCAAGATGTTCAACTGGATTCAGAAGAGGCAGATCAATACAAAAGTATTGAAAACAAAGCTTTCGCGGAACTGTTTCACGATCTACGCCATGAAATATTCGTAAGAAGCCCAATTTGTTCTCTGCCAGATCAAAAGCTAAGCTCTTGGACTGGATTTAATATTTTAGTTTGAAAATCAATGTCAGTGACGGCTGATTCAGTAGGCTACTTGCCCACAATCAACGCCCCAGCAACAGATATGTCGAAAGTTCAGGAAATCGTGCGCTACTGTCTTCGTATTAAATATACTTTGAATCTGAATAGCATAGCCGTGGTCTGCGACCAAGCACTATATGCGAAAGTGGCGGAAATAGTTTGGATAAACGAAGAAATATTTAAAGATGTAACTTTGATGATGGGAAACTTTCATTCAATATGCAATTTTACGTCTGTGATTGGCAAAATGTTTGGTGACGCCGGACTACGTGATCTGGCCTTGGAATCTGGAGTTATAGCTGAAGGCTCCATTACTAAGGTACTGGAAGGTAAACATTACAACAGATCCATACGTTTTCATAAACTTATCTTTGAAGCGTTAATGAGACTAGCTTGGAAAGCTTTCGTTGTGTGGTTTGAAAACGAAGGTCAGCAACCCGATAAAATGCAAGAAGCCACGAATGTATTCCAAGAACTTCAGATGGACCCATCTCAAAATATCTACGAGTCTATAGTAGTAAACGAGTCCTGCGAATTAATTATTAATAAATTCATTGAATTTATTAGTATCTTGCGAAACGAGAGAGGCACTCTGGCAAAATTCTGGATGACCTACGTAGATATGGTTGCAATTTTACTACGACTCCTTTGGGCTGACAGATAAGGTAATTGGTATCTGCATCTATCCGCGATCCGAGAAATCATTCCATGGATATTTGCCATGGATAAACCTAACTATTCTCGATATTTACCTGTTTATTACTGCCAAATGACTCAGCTCAATAAAACGTTTCCGGAATTGTTTGAACATTTTTATGACGACAGATTTTCAGTTCAGCTTAGGCCAAACAACCCGTTTGCCCGAATCGCTATTGACCAGGCTACCGAAGAGACAGTAAATAAAGATACTCAAACTGCTGGTGGAACTCGAGGTTTTAGTCTCAAACCTGGAACTGTTTCCCGTTATTACCTCACTGCCGAATTCCGAGCAGATGCGTTGAAACAGTTGAGAGAACAAATCTCTCTACAATCACCAGGAATATCTCACCCAGATTTGGGAAAAAGTCGATTAAAAAGGGATGAAGAAGACATTTCTTCTATCGTCGAATTACTAGAGAGTAACTGGACCAATCCTTTAGGCGGCGTTGCATGCGACATCGTAAGTCTTTCTACTGGTGCAGCAGCAACGAGTGAGGTATCTAAAGACCTTCTTTCCGCTGGGAGAAAAGGCGAAAAAACTTACCAAATATTTTTGGAAAATCGATTCAAAACCTGAATCGGATTTCACGACCCCATCAAAAAGCTAAATTTAAAAACATTCAGCTCGATTAAAAAGAACATTTTTAAGGGAAAAAATAAAGACATTGTTCTTAAATCTGACCATAGACTTTTCGCAAATATGGTTTTAATAGCTGATAACCGAAAACTTAATATACAAGAAGGTTTTAGTCATCCGTTAGGCCCTTTGCCCTGGACTCTAGCAAATCCGGATGGCACTCTCAAAAAGACCAACAAAGCTGCTCTGGGGAAGTATCTAGGAGACAAAGTAGCTCTAGCTGAAGTAATACCTTCAACGAATGCTTCACTAATTGATGCAATGGCCCTTATCCAGAAACTTCAAGGGGAGAACCATACGTTCAACCACATTTTCAAACAAATTCTTCACGTTGCTAAAAACAGCAAACGGGTAGACGTAGTATTCGACGTCTATAGAGAGCGTTCTATTAAGAACGCGGAGAGAGTAAATACAGGATCTGGGGAGAGTTTGTCTTTAGCCAAATTCGACCTAGTCACAAAATTAAAAACTGGAGGAGCCTTTTGTTATGTACCGAAACCAAAAACAATATAATAAATTTTTTAACGGAAAGCTGGAAATATCTAAATCAAAGAGAATTGCTCGGAGACGTAGTTATGTACGTCACATGCTTAGACAAATGCCTTAAAATAACAAAAAGTGATATAAAAGAGATCGAGGAACTGGGATGTAGTCACGAGGAAGCTGATACACGCCTTCTTTTACCCGCTCAACACGCTTCCAAAAATTATTCAATTTTAATATGCATTTCCGATGATACCGACGTTCTGGTTTATTTCTCACTTTCTCCTCACAGATAAAATCAAGTGTTTTTATCAGAATAGGAACTCGGGCTCGCGTGAGAATGGTGGGTATTACAAAGATATCCAACGCTATCGGAAATGAACTTTGCGAAGCTCTACTTGGTTTACAGTGCTTTACTGGATGTGATACCGTAAGTTCAATGGCTGGTCAGGGGAAATTGAAAGCGCTCAAAATTATTTCCAAAAATGAGAAGCTAAGGTCCGTCGATACTGGTCTTGGAGACAACTGGAACATTTCTGAAGAAACAATAGCGGGAATAGAAGAACTAACTTGTCAAGTGTATTGTAGTTACGCAAAAATAAAAAAGGCAATACACTTCGATATCAAAACTTCAAAGCTAAAAAGGGTAACTTGGAATCGGGACAGCTGCCGCCTTGTCTGGATACATTACAGCAACACACTCGTCGAGCAAATTATCAAGCTGGTATTTGGAAACGAAGCCTTGAAAATTTTCCTGATATTCCTAACCCGACAAATGGCCATGGTTGGATATGTGACGAAGAAGGAAATCTGGAAATAAATTGGATGACAGGTTTACCAGCCCCAGAGACGGTGTTAAGTCTTATGGCTTGCAAATGCTCCAGAATATTTAAACCAACAGAAAGTACATTCATTTTAAACGGACTCAAGTGTACATCAGCGTGTAAATTGGCAAACGGTTCGAACGTGGTGGATGATATTGAAGTCGATTTGATAGTTCATGAAGACCGTGACTCATGCGCCAGCGATGAGGACTAATTAGATTGTACTTAATATATTACATACTGTATATTCGTAAATTTAAAATATATAATATATTTAAAATTTCGTTCCTAAAATGGGTGTATTTTTTATTTTTCACATTTTAATAGAGCGACATTCTGCCATCCCCCTTTGACGTTTATTATCGTAGCACCATTATTAAGTACACTAGCGACTAGTGAAATACCTTAAAATAAAGATAATTAGATACAGAATACATTTCGTTCATTAATAAAAATCTAGGTGGCGCTGTTTATATAATATTTATATTTCACAACAAAAGTCTTAGTAAAATAATGACCCCAACCTTGACACATACTATGAGAGACTATCTGCGCGTGTAATAGTTTTTCAAAATAATATTAGTTTTGGCAAAAAGCGCTGCGAAACGTTTGTGGTCGTTCCACGCCCTTTGAACTCCTTTTTGTCTCACCTCTCCGACCCCCCCCTATAATTGTCGTAATTTTACCACTACATAGTGTTCGTACGGGGTCAAAATAAAGTCGGGGTCGGGGTCGGGGTAGGGGTGGGTCTAACCCCGCGAAAAACAAGTCGGGGTCGGGGTCGGGGATTGAAAATTCTTTGTATTTGCTATAAATAAAAAAAATATAAAATACCAGAAATTTTACTGAGCCTAGAGACTATTAGTAATAGTAACTATAGATACGGTAGGTAGATATTAAAATAGAGGTCTATAGCTTAGGCAATTGTTTAAGTTAAGCCGAGCCCAGTTCACATTATACAATTATTTGGGCCGCTTAACAGTATACAACTAATTGTAAGCAAGACAATTGTATAGTGTGAACAGACAAATTGTAACAATAACTCCCACTTTTTCTGTTCACACTTGATTACAATTAGTTTGATAAATTTAAATGGCCCAATTAGTTGTATAGTGTGAACTGGGCTTAAAACTTTAAAAAAAGCGACTCAAGTCGGAGTCAAGCATCAAGCGAAAACTACGTCAGCGGCATCAGCCGAAGGTCATTCGGATCATTCTATTGTCGCCCACGAAAAAAAGGGAGAGAAGGAACCGATCTATTTTATATTTTTAGGATTTTAGCGGGGTGCGTCGGCTCGAAAATTTAAAATTACACTATGAAAACATAACCCCGAAAAATGGAAAACCCCGACTTAGTTTGCGATAGTCGGGGTCGGGGTCGGGGTCGGGGTCCCCGTACGAACACTACCACTACACTCCTCAAATGTCCGATTTCTACTTGTCCAAACCTCCCTTAAAACTGTTTAACTTTGACCCGCCCGTAAAGTTTTTCCGCCGTCTCTCTGGAAGGTTTCAGACTGCTTCTCTTTCGGGTCGCTGCCGAAAGCGAAATTCTGCCACCCCCCTTTGACTTGTATTATCGTAGCACCACTAATAAGTACACTAGTGACTAGTGAAATACCTTAAAATAAAGATAATTAGATACAGAATACATTGCGTTCTTTAATAAAAATCTAGGTGGCGCTGTTTAGTACTGGAGAAGCCAGTACTAAATCGGAGTAAAAATGTGATATTTTGAATTTAACAGACAAACTAATCTATTAACGATAAATATGTACAAAACATAAATTGAAGAATATATTCATATCTGTAATTTAAGGTACTGCACGTTGAGTTGCAAAATTAGGCGACTGAGATACGACCGTTTGAAGATATGTTTCCGACGCCATCTTTAATGGGGTGCCATTTTTAACAGCTGGGTGCTAGAGGGCGCCGGCAAACGGTTACTGACTCCTGATACACTACTGTATACAGAAATAATATATTCGTTTTGTCAGAAAATTTATTGTCGAATTTTCACCTGGCTCACGGACTATAAATTTTCTTGTTTTGCTCCAAAATATTTTGCACGCAAGTATAATTGAAGAACATTTCCCCTTAACCTTAGGTAGCTTTCTATAAATTTGTTAAGAATGAAAATTTGTTTTTCAACTGGCACGTTAGAATACTGCAGCAAACCACACCAGATCTGTTTAACATTGTCATTTTTGAGGATGCAACTTTTTGCTAATTCCCTTCTTTTAGGATTGTTTACGATCAGAGCTGTTCCATTACCATTATAGAAACAATCAACCATTTTATCAATAATTTTAAAAAAAATTAAAGTTTTTTTTTACATAAAGAAGACCGCCTCTGTTGTTGAGTGTTACCCAACCAGTTATCTCTAAATTTGGTAATTCATTTTCCAGGTATTTCTTAATTTCCTCAAACGAACCTTTTACAGCAAAACTCTCTCTGAGATTGAAGTCTTGAGAAATATTTTTACTCCTACAAACTGAGTTTATTGTTGAGCCGGCAACGTAATAGAGAATTTGCAGCTTCCTAATTTCTTCTTTACGATCCATTTTAACTAGGACATCAGGTTCTTTAATTTTTACAAGCTTAGCGCTGGCTTCAACTTTTTCTACATGAACTTCTAGCAGGTTAAGCAGGCAACGTAGAAATTCTGCAGCGCAAAATTTTTTCAAGTGAAAATCCATACAAATAAAAATCTAGGGTAAAAAAAGGGTTTATACTTTGATTTTGAAAACAATAACAAGAATTGTAGTACTGGAAGAGCAAATGAAGATATATAAGAAATAGTTTCTTGAACTATGTTCTCATTTGACTGTAATCGTTGAGCGTCTGTCCAAAATCCTTTAGCTTCTCTTACAGTTATAGGACTTAAACTTTGGTAACCTTTTTTCCAAGGGGGGATTTTGTTATCTTTCACGCTACAGGAAAGTTCTTCTACAACTAGAGTTAGGTCTGAGTATTTATGAGATTTGCCTAATGAAGACAATTGTTTCATGCTTTCCACTACATTGATGTGGAATTCTTCTTTGGAAATTTCTAGATAAAAATTCTGTTTAAATGGCTGTTTTGAAAAAATATATATGAAGAAACAACTTACTTGTTTTGGTTATTCCTATGGCTTTGACTTTTTTCTTTGGTGGTGATTTAGGCAGGGGGATATTTTCTTTCAAAATAACATATTTTTGCTGGAATTTTTCACTAGTAAGGTAGTTATTTGTTGATCCAGATTTTACACTACTATCCTCGTCAGGTTTAGGTAATAATACTAAGAAATCAACATTTATATCTATCTCCAACTCTTCTTTCTTATTTTCTGGTCTGTAAATAAATTATTACATTTGAAAATCAAAGCCAATACAAGGCTTAAAAAAATTATGAAGATTATCATATTTTTACCAATTTATAAGTTTTAAAATGAATGTAATTTGTTAAACATTGAATAATATTACTTGTAATTAAAATTACATACCTTATTGTGTATAAATGCTCCGTGTGACAAACATATTTTGGCTTTTTTTGATCTGGTAATCGTGCTGAGCGAAACACACGCGCCATTGTTAAATTTTCCCAAAATGGCCCGTAGATGTCTCTGGAATGGCCTTGAGAGACTTCTTCGATGAGTTATAGCTTGATCGGTACGCGGGGTTTAAAAAAAGGGGGGTTTACTCGTCCTCTTATATTGCGTCCATGCTCAGAACCGACCAATACCGATGGGAAAATAAAGCGGATATTGTACCCAAATCCGATTTATCCCCCTTGTCACCCCCAAGTAGAGGGTTACGTTGAGGAAGCTTCGTACAGGGAAAGGTATGGGATAGCTGTCCTGGAGATATTTGGTTTGTCTTTGATTAAACTGAGGCTTGATATTGGGTAAGATTCACCGCCTTAAAATGTTCGTTACTTTATAGATACATTGTGAACGAACCAATGGATGAAAAGTTACGAAAACCGCTTTTAAATAAACCTTGAAACTTATTTCAAATCATATTTATAATTCCCTAATTACAAAATTCGTGAAAAGTATTAATATCGTTCTGAATTACAACCTACTTTCTAAAATATCATTTGAAATAGAAAATAGATACTGGAAATCATGACATTAGGACGTAGTGTTGGGCAGAATTTTGACCCTAAGGTTTTTGGCCAGATTTAAATCTATCGCACGAGGGGAATAACTGAGTCTCATCGGGACAATAAAAATAATGGACTCGTCGGGATTTTTCTGCTGCCTGGATTTGGATAGACCACTTTTAGTCATTTTTAGGCCTTGGCAAAAGATTCGTGCATAAGAACAACCAAGGATACTGTATTTTAAGAGGATAAGAGGCAAAGAGAAAAACTGGCGAAACTTGATTCCGGCCATGAGGATTAGATCCTAGCTTGTCTTCAAACATTCTATTCCGTCAAGGCCTAATTTTATAGCTGTCGTCGGTTCCATATTAGGCACCGACTCGACAATGATTATACGCGGAAAATTAGGAAATTCAAAACCATAATGTAAAGGAAGAGCGCCTCTATCGGGATATACCGGCGAACTAAAACTTCAAAAAATAAAAATGAAATCAGACACTTACACAGGCCTTTATAATAACGTAGGCACCACTGTTGTCTATACTAGTCAAATTTTTTTGAGCTGATTCGCGTATTAAACAATTCTAATAAAAATGTTCAAGACTACAGAAAAAAGTATCTCAGGTATGATAAAATCAATTTTTCTTAAATTTTTATATATATTTATCTGTATAACTATAACCTCACTAAGCCTTGCCTTTAGAAATAGGATAAAAGAACCAAGTTAAGCTGAATGTTAAATTAAAAGGTTTGTATTTGTACAATTAAATTATCTATTTACTTTATTATTATTAATGTAACATTTTACTTTCAGATGTTTGCAACATAACCTTCTTAACGGCTATACATTATGACTTAGCGGCATATAGCAGGCTCTCTAAGTTTGTTCCTGAAGCGTTAAGCATTTTTTACTCGGAATTGGGAAGACTTGGAGAAAGTGGAATTAAATATTTTGAGCGTCTACAAAACACAAAGATAGACAACAATTTCTGGCTTTATGGTCAACAATTATTAAGTTAAGAGAGTCTATTAGATAATTCTATAAACTATCTCACTGGATTTGCCCAACCTGTAAGTTCAAACAAGAAATAACCCATTCACCTTAGTTATTAATATTAATATCTTATTCAGATTTACTTGTCTTTCAATTACTTCCAAAAGAAGTCTTGTGCCACCGAATTCATTAGGTGGATTTGAATTTATTTTTGGTACATCTCGCTACACCAATAGTAAAAGCTACCTTGCCTGTACCTGATGAGAGAGCTGAAGCCATTTTTTACTATGTGGTTGGATCAACTGTTCACTCAATTTTTAGGAAGAAGAAAAAATGTTCCAATTAACTGGAATAAGTTCTGCTGATATACAACCTTATACCGGTGTCATTATACCAAAAGTAGTTAGTTGGATTTTTAAACAAAATCGAGGAGGCTTAACTTAAAATACAGTATCCTTGGAAGAAAGGGTTGCGAGTGAATGTTATTTAGTTTTTCAAAAACCCGTAAATTGTAATAGTTGTTTTCATAAATTGAAATAATAAGAATATACCCATGACTCTTCTTTAAGCTGTTTTTGATCGCATTTTTTTGTTTTTTTAAGCACGCGCCATTTCCACTCAAATTCCGAAGTTCCTCGCCGTTTCAGAACGTGCTCTTCATCTATAACACGAAACCTCCGCAATTTTGTAGAACAATTTCTTATTTAAATCGCAGTATCACATCGCCCAATCTTAGAAACACAAGTTTAATGAGACTTCAAAACTTACATGTCGTATAATTTTGGAGGATCTACTTTGGAAGAGTTGACCATCTGTAAAATGCTGAGAAACACGTTGGTCGCGGCATTTTTCGCCATGTGCGTTTTGCGCATGAACGAGACAAAGAAACCACTTCTCGAAAGTAAATAATCAAAGCTCTCGTATTTAAGTGAGTAAGAATTTATTGAAAAAATTGCAAAAATTGCAGCGTGTATTTACCACGACGAATGCCAATCAGGCAGATGCGGTGTCATTCCGAATTCTAAGACTTTGAAAAGTAAAGTGCCGATGCTATGTTTGCCAAGTGTAAATGAGCACCTAGTTCCGCCTAATTTTTAATTCGATTTAAGTCGTGAACTGAAAATTATTAAATGAAATAAAATTAAAGTAATTTCGAGAAAAGTTGGTCGTTTATTTCCCTGTACTTTACGATAGTCGTTATCAAATAAATAAAACGTGAAGTGGAGAACATTCTTCCACAGAATAAGAAAGATGTAGGAATAAAGTAAATGTCCTTGGCATGTTCATTTAAAGGGAATAAAACTTTCAAGCAATTAAAGGGGTTATTAATAAACCATGAGGAATCGCCGAATAGGTCAAAAGTCATAGGAGGGAGCGAAAATATCGGACCATTTTTTGGCAGGTCGATAGAAATACCAGAGGGAAATGTCCACACCATTCGGTACGGGTCAGGGACAAGTGGTTGGTAGAAAAATATCTGGTGTGACGGTGAGGCCATAACCAGATTCAAACTATTTCAAATTGACTGTTTAGTGGGTCATCCGACGAACCCATTGCGAGGCAGTTTTTTAGATTTAAATAAAAATATTTTGAAATCACTTTGAACTTCATTTTTCTAGAATCGAGATTAAATTTCAAAAAGGAGTAATTAATACCAATTTCAGTTTCTTTGATGTTGATATTTAACCCATTTCAACCTTTGAAGTTAAATGAGAAATTCTCCGACGACCTAAATAAAACCTACAGTATCGATGAAACATTTTAATACATTTGTTATTCGGCGTGTTTCAATTTGTTTCTCAAATAATATTAAATGTAGAAAATTTAAATTTTTGGGTATATTTAATGGCGTATTGTAACAGTTATTTGATTTAATCAAGTCTGCCTTTTTCATTTGAACATAGCGCTTTTTTTGTGCAAAAATTGGTTTCTGAAAATGTAATAGTAACGCTATTCAAGTTATTCAGATATTTACAAGACGCTATCCTCAGTGGCGTAGCTGAGAACTCAGAGGCCCCCTCCCGCAAAAATATCTATGAGGCCCCCCTTTTTACTTTTTTTATGGTTAGTGGGGCCCCGCGAAGCTCTAGGCCCCCCCGCACCACGGGCCCTGCGGACCATCAGCTACGCCACTGCTATCCTAATATTAAAGCGACTTACACCACCGCCCTTTGAGTTGTTCGGTACTAGTTATGACAATCCAAAGTTTCGTTGTCAGGGACAACGAAACATAGTGACCACTTCCTTGGGCACACTCTATCAAGCGACAACCTTGGTTTGTTAGTGGCATATGTCAAAGGTTTTCTACATTGTAACACCTTCCATCTTCTTTACACTTGAATTGCACGTATACATTACAAGTTAAAAACACCACTAAAATATTTGCGCAAAGTTGTTTTATTAAAAACAATAAAAATGTCTAATACATTTAATGAAACGTTTTGGAAGGGCAAGGCCTTCCGTCTTCAGTCAAAATTATCGTCCAACTAACCCAATCTCACAAGAATCTTTTTTCGCGTTACATCGAGGAGTATACTTGAACTTTCACCTACAGTTTTTGATTATAAATTTTTATATTTTATCTAGTTAGATTGTATGATTTTTTCCCTTTCTTTTATCTAATTTTTAGTTGAGCACCTTTATTTAAATTCCATTTCGGGTTGAATTTTTTTAATATTTATGGCTTCTTTGATTTTTCTTTTATTTATGTTAATTTCCCGATCTAGTATTTCATCCATCTTCATCGTGCGATTTTGTTTAAACTAGAAAGCTAAGTAGACTTTCATTTAACTTAAAAAATCCTAAAGGGAAATGTTCCAACGAGCTTCAGTTTTACTTCGAATTTATCGAATTTTACAAAATTGCCCCAATTTATCCGATTTTATCCAAATTCAAATAAATTTATAAATTTTTCACAAATTTCTATCAATTTTCCAAAACATTTATGAATTATTACATTTAACAAATTTACATTACTTGGCCCATACATGTATCGAAGAATATTCAAAATTTTCAAAGACTATTTTTTATATAAAGAAAACAAAAGGTGGTTAAATTTGGGTATAAATAATTAAATTGGGTAATTTGATGTAAAATCATGCAAAATGGATTAATTTGGGTAAATGCAAGTCAATTTGGAAAAATTCGCGAAATTGTAATAAATCTCTAACATAGGGCAAATTTACTTGAAATCTCTAAAGTAGGGCAAATTTACTTGAAATCTCTAAAGTAGGGCAAATTTACTTGAAATCTCTAAAATAGGGCAAATTTACTTGAAATCTCTAAAATAGGGCAAATTTATATGAAACGTCTAAATTTGTGTAATATAACATGTAAAGGCTAAGTAATGTTAATTTGATAATTTTTTAATTCATAAATGTTTTGAAAATTGATAGAGATTTTTTAAAAATTTATAAATTTATTTGAATTTGGTTAAAATTGGATAATTTGTCGCAATTTTGTAAAATTCGATAAATTCGTGTAATTTTGTAAAATTCGATAAATTCGTGTAATTTTGTAAAATTCGATAAATTCTTGTAATTTTGAAAAATTCGATAAATTCTTTAATTTTGGGTATGGTAAATACGTGTAATTTGGGTATAGTAAATACGTGTAATTTGGGTATAGTAAATACGTGTAATTTTGGGTATAGTAAAGACGTATAATTTTGGGTATAGTAAATGTAATTTAGGGTATACAAAATACGTGTTAAATTGGTAAATTCATGTAAATTGGATACAATCGTGTAACTGGCATAAAATTGGATCAAGTACTAAAAATTGGATAAATATTGGAAAAAAATCGTGTAAATTAGTAAAAGTTGGTAAAATATTGGAAACATTCGTGTAAATTAGTAAAAATTGGATAATTATTGGAAAAAATCGTGTAAATTAGTAAAGAGTGGACAAATTTTGGGAAAAATAGTGTAAATTAGTAAAAGTTGGATTAAGTCGTTTTAGTTTCGTAAATTTGACAAAAATGCTTTTACCAAAGAAGTTAATAGAGTTGGGACCAATTTTTTTAAATTAAGAGGTAAAGAAAATGTATATATTTTAAAACCCTTAATATCAACCCTTGAAACAGTAATACTAAATTGCTGAAATATTAAGTTGCAAATGAGTACGTGTGCACCTCGAAGGTTTATATTTTGGGGAAACTAATCATGATCAGTTTCTGACTAGTGGCAGTGGCGGCGCCAGGAATTTTCACCAGGGTAGGCAAACCAAATAAATGGGCCCCCTGTTTCAACGAAATGCTTGAATAAAAAATAACGATTAAAACCTTTTAATATACTTGGTCCCTGGAATAATTTTACAATGAAAGACTCAAATATCACTTTTTCATTATACATTTTATATAAGGAATTAATGAGATTAGCCTATTGCCTCTTTAAGCGAATTTTATCTCTTGGGAGAATTTTGAAGCCCTTTTTAGATCAGTTTATAGGATGATTTGGGGCCCCCTTGAAATTTGGAGGTAGGCAGTGGCCTACCTGGCCTACCCCCTAGCGCCGCCATTGACTAGTGGGTTCGTATCTGAAACATATTTCTATTGTGAAAAGCTTATATCTGTATTTGTTTACTTAACTTTTCATGAGTTGTATTAACATTATAATCATCGGTATTTTACATATTTAATTAAAAAGGTAATTGAACAATAAACAAATTAACGGGTTAGGAGTTTCAACGTTATTTGTAAGTTGATTTTCAACAATCAAGTTGATTCATAAATTTTGTAATAGAACCATGTGAATTCTGTGTGTGCATTTAAATACAATTCATTAATTTAAATTTAGGCAAGCGTTGAAGGATATTATATTTTTAGTTGTAAATATCTAATAGGTGTCAAGGGCGTATCCAGGATTTTATTTCAGGGGGGTTTTGAGGGAAAATGTCAAGGGGGGGGGGGTGCTGACGGAAGTTTCACTGATTTTTATTAGGCACCCCCCTCCCGGGTCATCAGCATTTCGAGGGGAGTTTGAACCCCCAACCCCCCCCTTAAATACGCCCTTGATAGGTGTTCTATTTTTCATTTCCGGCTCGAATATTTTAATATCATTAAATTTTTAAACACCTGTTAGAAATTAGCTAGAATCATTATATAACTCTTTTTATTATCTTGGAAGTTTTTATATATGGATCCACTATCATTATGTAGCTTTTATCTGTTATTTTAAGCGCATTTCCCCCCTTCTTGCGAAAGATTATACATTATATAAAATTTAATTTTTTGCATTTGTTGATACTTTTGGGTGCTTGATTTTACACAAAAAATTGAGAAACATTTATTGTACCATGTGTTTCTGAATGTATTTTCCAAGCTAACCAAAATGGAGGATTACAAAACTTCAATACTGAAGGGTATAAGGTTTTTTTTAGGTATTTATAAATAAGATTTAGGTTTCAGTCACAACAAACATAAAAGCCTTTATTAGGAAGTTCAATGCCGTTATTTAACACGTAATCCTATGCATGTTATGAATTTCCTACAATGGTTTCTCAAAATGAAGGGTTTTAAAATATATACATTATATCAATTTACGAAAAGGTGAGAAAAATCCACTACAAATATTTTTGAACCTCTATAAAAATTTTATTTTTTTAATTAAACAAATCTCGCAATTTAAAGTAATGTAAATATTAAAGTAATGTAAATATCTGGTCCTTCATAGGTCCCAACTAACCCCCCTTAATTGTGCCTTTAACTGCTTGGTTAAAAGTATTTTTGTCGTAATATCTGCCTCTTTTTTTGACCGTCAGATCATATTTTGGCCATGGGTCATTCAAACCAGGAATATGTAAGAATGTCAAGGGAAATTTTTAAAATTTTGTATAAATTAGGAAAATCCCTTACGAAAATGGTGGATCAAAATTTCAACCAAATTTGATATAAAATTGGACAGATCAAACGGGGATCCAATTTTAATAAAAATTTGTTTTTACTTTTAGACCTCTCTTGATTAAAGTTTGGATCCAACTGTTATCTAATTTGGATCTAACTTTGATACAATTTTACTTGATCAAACCAATTTGGATCAAACTTGGATTCAATTCTTAGTTAAAATGATTTTTTTATCCAAATTTGATACAATTTTATATGATCAAATTAATTGGGATCCATTTCTATTTGATCAAACTAATTTGTATCAAACTTGGATCAAATTCTAATGAAAAGATTTTTTTGGATCCAAATTTGATAAAGATTATTTGATCAAGAAAAAGTTGATCCTTATTTGATCCCTTCGGGTTATAGCTTGATCCAAATTGGATCCAAGGTCCAAACCTGGATCAAGTCATTTTCGTAAGGGATTTCAGAGAGTTCAGAACAAAAGTTGGATTTATTTATTTACATTTTGGGGTCTATTATTCTTATCTAGACCCTTACATATTTTGTGATATTTTCACAAAACAAATTCAATTTTAAAAAGCTCGATTGCATAAATACAACCTTGTGCATACATGCAGTCAGAATTTATATACCGGTGGTCTCATCAGAATGCCCTACGCCAGTGTGCACAAGCCCGGACAGGTGACAAAGCCAGCAGGGGTAGCAGTACCCTACTACTGATGGTCGCACCCTCGACACGAGAGACTCATCACGACAAAAGGCGCAGCAATGGGACGACTAGCTCCCACTTCGCGCACAGCTGTGGGATAGAGAGCGGATGCTCTAGCAACTCCGGCCGACACCCTACCTACGTAGGTAGAGAGCCACACCTTTCAGAAAGAGCTTCTGAAGGGGAACGACGGGCACACATCGGTCCACATAACCCGGCACAGCTGGCACCGGATATCCCAGTTCGCTCCAAAAGGCCCACCGCCCCACAGCAGGCTACCCAATCCGCCGAGGCGGCCAGTTTGCCCGGACCCTCTCCGTTAGCCTGAGCCGAAGCTCAGTTTCCAGCCCAAACCTGACCGAAGTCGGAGGTGGAGATAGGACCATTTGATCAGAGCTAACATCTCCCAGTGCGCCACCGCCCTTATGGGTTACAAGAGCCGGACCCCGACTCCCCTGTAACGCCACCAGTTACTGCACACTCTGACCCGTTAAGGGTCAACCTTGGGCATACAACAAAATCTGCCATAATGATCTAATTTTCGAAATATGGGACTGTTTTTGCTACCGAAAACTATCGCAAGGCCCCCTCTGGTTCGACATTGAAACCTAGTGCCCTCTCTAAATATTAGAAGGTTTTAGCAGCCCGTCAGCTCACTTTCCCAGACATCGCTACCTATGGTGCTATGGGTCAGAGATGCTGGAATTAATTACTATTTAATTATTAATTAATTTACCTAAATTATGTAAATTGAGTTACCTATCAGGCCCGTATCAGCAACAAAATAAAAAAAATCATATTAACACGTTATAAATAGTTAAGTCCAACTCTCCAAACTATATAATTTCTTCCAAGTATTTTGCTTTACTATAATAGTCTCACCTAAGACAAAATTGCGCGTATTCAGAGTTTGGACAAAATTACGGTAATTATGGCCTATTACTTGTATTTTTAAAAACTTTTCATATTCGCTTAGGTTCCATAAATATAATATGTATAAACTAGCCATTTTTACCAGATTTACAAATTTTACGGAATGAAAACCAAATTAAATGTGCCAAAAGTAACAGACGTGACAAACTAATATAAAGACTGGAAATCCAAAGAGGTAAAAAATTTATAGTAATGGAATATAAGCTGGACCCTGAGCGCTTGCGCTTAAATATTACGCCAAATTAATTTGTTCTTTATACATTTAAATTTATTTCAATTTGAAGAATTATCTTCGAAAACTAAATTTACAATGGAAATAAGGGTAGTTTGAACTTCAACAATCATGGAACGGAATAATATTTTTTATAAATCTACGAAATAATATAAAATCCTGCAAAATCATCTATCAGGGTCAACAGAGCTATTTCATTCGGAACTTTTGCCTCAAAATCACCGAATCTCCTTGCGTTTATTTTGCGTGAAGCTGAAGATCAGTAATTAGGGCATTTTAAAAGTTGGCTACTCGAACTCGTAACTTGATTCAAAAATATGCAACATACTCGTTGATTAACGAGTATCGAAAATGTAAATACTCATCGATTATCGAGTATCGAAAATTTACATACTCGGTTACTCGAATAAGCCACTAACAAAGCTCGTTCAAAGCAATCGTAATCTTTACTTTTAGTTCGTAATAATATTTTTTAACAACATTTTCGAAAAAGTAAAATTTGGTTAGGAAAAATGCTTTCGGTGCTTAAAGACGGTGTTAACTTGCATGTGCAGGTTGAGTTAATCATTGGTTAATAAATTGCATTTGTATAGGTTAAAAACCTTACAAGTGAGGCTAAAATTAGTTTAATAATAATTGCAGGTTTCACTTTCGCTTTAAGGCAGGGAGTAGAAAGTGTCAAGTAAGTACGTATTCAAAAAATTAAATTTATGTATCGTCGTTAAACCTTATACCAGCAAAATGAATAAATATTTTAAATAATAGCATTTTATTATATGAAAAAACAATACATGTTAATTTAATTATTGAAGTCGGGGCCATCGGCCAAGCATTCCTCTTCTTCAAAATCACCTTCATCCTCGACGGCAGCTTCCTGGTACTGCTGGTACTCCGAAATTAAGTCCATCATGTTAGACTCAGCTTCCGTAAACTCCATCTCGTCCATACCTTCTCCCGTGTACCAATGGAGGAAAGCCTTCCTTTTAAACATTGCTACCAGAAATTCAAACCACTGAGAAATTGTACTTACAGTACACGTTTCCAATTTAATCGAAAAAATATTTTCTCAAATTATTTTCGAAAGTTTCAACTGAATTTAAGTCAAGTGGGGCACAAATATCATTTAGCATGGGCCCTACCCGTGCGCATGCAAAATGCAAATGCTTTGGAAATTAACGGTCTAAATTGAGATATCAGGTGAGAATAATTCCAGAATTGATTAACATATTATTTACAAGATACGCTTAAAAAATGTACCTGAACTTTTAAATGACTAGGTTTAATGTTTAAAGCGTGATGCGGAGTTCACATCCGCGATTGGTCAGAATTTGGTGCCCAATGAAATCGGCATCATTTATAGCCGATATCAATAAACTTCACCCAGTTGAATTCGAAATTACGCAAATAATTAATAATTTTTAGTCCAAATTTGCAACATATTTTGTCTTTTCTAAGATTGAAACCGATTTTGAATAAACCATTCAGAAAAATGGTGGCAGAATTTTCCCCCGGGGAGAGGGGAAAGGAACTGGATATTTACTTTTCAGAAAAGAACAACGCTAAAAGCCGTTTTCATGTACATACTTTCTCAATCAATATAAATTAAATTTCTTGGCCGCTTGCTATGATTATTTATCCCAAAATAAAACAATTTTTAGCATTAAGTACTCCCAAATAATTAATAGCGTTTAGAGGCAATACCTTATGCTTAGTATCTACTTTCTACGTTTGAAAATGTGACTTCCGGTAAAGAATGTCAACTTACCACTGAACTGTTCAGAGATCCGTTTAAAAATTTCTTGTATGGAAGTAGAATTGCCAACGAAGGTAGCAGACATTTCGAGTCCTTTCGGCGGGATATCACACACTGCTACTTTGACATTATTTGGAATCCACTCGACGAAGTAGCTAATATCGAAAGCGGTTAGAAATGCGTATTGCTACAAAACTGTTGCAAATATAACAATACCTGCTGTTTTTATTTTGAATGTTGAGCATTTGTTCATCAACTTCTCTCATACTCATTCGACCTCTGAACATGGCAGCGCAAGTCAGATACCTTCCGTGTCTAGGATCACAAGCTACCATCATGTTCTTCGCATCGAACATCTATTGATTATTTCCGAAACATTAATTCTCATCAAAAACACGCGTGAATAATATTCATCGAAATGCAAAATAAACATTCGTTCGCAATGGTCATTTAGGAAAATGAAAGACCAAGAAATCAAAACCACTAGCCAAGTTCGGATTGTTTAGCTCAGAAACGATATTTAAATTGCTTAAAGACGCTGTCCAACACAATTTTGGCCGTTGGGCATTTTACAACCTACATTCTAAAAATACCATATTACACAAATAAAAATATATAACTGATAAAATATGAAGTACGTTACTCCAAAAAAAAAAAAAAACTATGACGTTGTCGAAACAGACATTGTTAATTTAGAAGTTTGCTTGGGGTGATCATTCAAAAGATCTTACGAAATAAGTTAATATCAGGGCAGATAAGGTACTTCAAATAAAAACAATTTCGTTCTTCATCATTTATTAAACCACGTTAATTTCCCTGGCAAATTTCATAAAATACCTATTTTCATGGAGACGTACCATGGACGGGGTTGTGAAGGACTGTTCTAAATAATTTTAATGGCCTTAAGTTTCGGGAATCATTACTGTACATTAAAGAATTTTTTTTCCACATACGTCACTCTGATAAGAGTAGTAAATTTACCAATGCAACTTAGCAAATGAAAAATATGACCACAAAATGCGGAAGAAATATGCAAGTAACAGCAGCAAAGATATTTACGACCATTAGGACTCCAATTACATACTGCTATTACCTTTCTAAATTGAATAACTTGCGATTTGTTAGAAAAATATGTTACATACCTGCTGAGTCAACACTGAGACAGACAAGGATCTGTACTGTTGACTTCCTCTCGCTGTTAAGGGAGCAAATCCTGGCATGAAGAAATGAAGTCGAGGAAAAGGGACCATGTTCACCGCCAGTTTGCGCAGATCGGCGTTGAGTTGACCCGGAAACCTCAAACAAGTGGTTACTCCAGACATTGTAGAGGACACCAAATGGTTCAAGTCTCCGTAGGTTGGACTGGATAGTTTCAGAGTTCGAAAACAAATGTCGTACAAAGCTTCGTTGTCGATGGTAAATGTTTCGTCGGTGTTTTCCACCAACTGATGGACTGACAACGTCGCGTTGTACGGTTCCACCACCGTGTCCGACACCTTCAAGCGAGTCAACATTTTATTACTTAATATTACATTCAAATGAAGTGAAGCTGACTTTTGGAGAAGGGACGACGGAGAAGGTAGCCATGATCCTGTCGGGAAACTCTTCTCTTATTTTGGACACAAGCAGCGTTCCCATCCCAGATCCAGTGCCCCCACCGAGTGAATGGGTCAGTTGAAAGCCTTGAAGGCAATCTGAGCTTTCCGATTCTTTTCGGACGACGTCCATCACGCTGTCGACCAGCTCAGCACCCTCCGTATAGTGACCCTTGGCCCAGTTGTTACCGGCGCCACTTTGACCTTCAGGAAGTAAGACATGATTTTCAGGACTATCTTAGTTAATAGCACGAGCTTAGTTTTAAAATTCTAACCGTGTACGAAGTTGTCCGGCCTGAAGAGCTGCCCAAAAGGTCCCGAACGAACTGAATCCATAGTTCCTGGTTCAAGGTCCACCAGCACTGCCCGAGGAACGTACTTTTCGGCTTTAAATTTATTAGGAAACAGTTAACATTTATTCCAAGATCGAAAATTAAGGCTTGAGATGAAGGTAGGGTTTCAAGTTACTTAACAATGGAAAAACATTGGAATATTGCGGGTACACGTTATGTTTTCAAAACAGAAGCGTACTAGACATCAATTTCACCCAAATGAAAGACAATGCAAACTCTTTTGTAGAAAGCAGAATTATGCCACTAATAATTTGCGAGACTTTCCCGAATTTTAGAATTTTTATTTATAGAGCTTTACGGTTCAAGAATTTATATACATAGTACCATAAGAGACATAATTACCCAAGTGTGTCAGTAAGATAAAATTTTACAATGATACCTTGTTTAACGGAAAGGACTTAAATGACGCCACTGTTTCCAGTGACGAAATTTACGTCACTTTATTCGGGGACGAAATTAGCGGGAACATTACAAAGAGCACATAGGGTACTAGATCGGAATTCATGAGTCCTACGTTTCTTTGGTCCGTGTCGAAGAAGCTCTCATTGATGACTTCTATGGGAAAGGCTCTTAGGGCAATTATCGAGGGGTCGGACACTTGCCATTTTGTTGTACGGGATTTAGGAATTTTGTAGAGATTTTGGCGATTTTATCATTACTTTTTGAAGTGATTTTGGGATTTCAATGTTAATTTACCATAGAGAGTTTAAAGATTTTGGGATTTTTAGACCAAGTGTACGGGATTTTGGTAAATGTCCGACCCCTCGGTAATTATGCCACTAACAAAAGTGACATAAGACCCAAAAGTGTGTCCACTCTACCTTCGCGCCCGTTAAAATATTTACTGAGAACTAGTCTAACAATAGACTACATCAACTACTAGTTGGAATAGTACTAGCAACGTTATATTTAGTCTATGGTCTGCCACGATTTTCCCTCTTCGATTTATTTTCCCGAAGACATACGTTCTAAAACGCCTCACTCGGCGGCGCTGAAGTGGAGAAAATTTCTAATTTTGATGACGTATTTTCAACCCCCTCTCCCACTCCCTTTTTTTACTTCGCGACAAACTCACTTTAAACATTATACCATACTGATACACTTTTGGGTCTTATGTCACTTTTGCACTAATGATAGTACGAATAAACTTATTCTTAATCTTTTCGACGTTTATAAACGGGATTAAATTAATGTTATGTGAATTTACTTGAACCTTTCGTTAACGGAAATAGTCGGTTAAATAACAGTTTGCTGGCAACAGAAAGATTAGATACCTGCTGCCTCGTTGTAATAGACGTTTATCCTTTCGCGTTGCAACTCGGACGTTCCCGTGTACAGTCCCTCCGGAGTGATTCCATGTTCACCAGATATCACCTCCCAAAACTAGAAAATAACGAAAATATTATAGTCCTCCGAGTGATTGTTTATAAAATTATCTGGAATAGTTCTTAAATAAAAGCGACATAACATTTTTTATAATGCAGACTATATCTTAGACCAATCATACGCTCTACATCAGACTTGGTACACTACCTCAAATATGGCACGTATAAGAACCGCCACCTGTAAGCCTTAACGTTTGCTTTTAAAAGTGCAATTAAAACTACGAGGTATATTAGTAAAATCAATATAAATCTTTGCCCTCTTACTCTTAGTATTTAGCAAGTCATTTAGTTTTATCATTCAAAATAATTTTGTAAGAGTCCCCCTGGTGTAAAATTAAGAACCTAGTGGCGATTTGCGTTTGAAACAGTAACAATTTCGGCCAAAGCATATATACCTTTCGGCCTTAAAACTCTTTCAAATTGAAAATGAACTAAAGAAGATTTTCTCCATCACCCATAAATTTATTTGAAATAAAAGAATAATTCAGGCCTTTCAATAATAAATATCAGCCGTTATTAACATAAAAACCCTACTACCATATGTTACGATGCCAAAAAACCATTGAGTTGGCCAGTGTAACGAAACTACAGCAACAAGAATAATTTTCATACCTTAGTCCCAATTTGGTTACCACATTGTCCTACTTGCACATGGACGATTTCACGCATTTTAAGTAAATATCAAAACTTAACTGAACGTTTAACAACTGTCAAATTTTAAACTAGTCAACCCTTGGATCAGAGTAATCTAGCAAAACTGACCGTTTATCGTTTATATAGCTTCATAAAAGCTCAAGTTTTTTAAGCAGAGCGGCTTATAGGCTTATTTGTATACAAGCGCGGATATTTTATCGTGGAGAAGATAAGCTGATCTATTTTTAAAATGTTTTTTACTTTCAATAAGCGGTTGGTGGTAAAATTGCGGTGAAAAAAATTAAAATTTCTTAAATTTATTATAAAGAATAAAAATCATTTAAAGTAATCGGTCAAAGTTACAGATTGCTAGTAAAATCTAAAACAACTTCGAATTGAAAAAAAGTATTTTTTAATACCAGTTAATTTGTAACATATATTTTAAAATTAAATGATATAAAAGATATGAAACAGAAACGACGTCCTAATTTCTTATCAAACGAGCAAGACGATTATAATTAGTTTCGCAACCTCATCTAACATCATCCCATGCCTAAATTTAAATAATTGTGTAGTTCTGTTATATAATTTATCAAATTAACTTGTGGACGAAAATTCACTTGCATTAAACGTTGCAAACTCCTTAAAAGGGAACGGTCAAGTTTTAACCAGTTAGATAGCCCTATAACCCATTAAAAACTAAAATTTATGGCGAAAACCGCATCAAAATATTAAGTGGTTAATTTTTAATAAAATAAAGAAATTTCGGGAAATCGAAAAGCGCGCGTCCGCCGCGACACCTGGTGAGAAGTCAGTGAGACAGAAAAACAACGTAAAAGCGCGCGCTGCTGAAGACGCAAAAAATTTGTTTTGCACGCGCGGCGCGTTCCAGTTATAAGAAACCTAAGCCGAAATGGGCGATTTTAAAAATTAGGATAGTTCGCAAATCGCTCATACGGGGTTAGGGGCGCTGGCGGCAGCCCCTAAGATGGCGGCGAAAATTGAAACTCAAACACCTGGCGTTATTTTTCGTTTCAACTTTATGGGCCAAAAGCTATTTTTTCAAGACACAAAAGATACGTGTTAGTATATTGAACGTCTTGTTAATCTTTTGATACGGAAATAAGGCCATATTTGGAAAAGCTTGGCCGTTCCCCTTTAACCATTTAAATTATTTTATGTTTATAAACAATATAAATATAATACATAAGAAACCCATGATAATTATTTTATTGAAACACATTAGACGTCGAGCAACACTGCAGGAAAGTCTTTAAATGGGTTACAACAGTGTAGCAGACGACTCTCCGAGGTCCCCGATTGCCAATCACGACCAAATAAAGGCTTTCCATAACAGAAATCTTGCGTCTACTTATATGCTACCTATCTAGTTTTCGACGACCACAAAAAGAAGGCGTACGGATAGTTTTTGGTAAACAAGCGCGCTAGCTACAAACTGAATTTGAAAAGTTTCTCAAAATTATAAACCCTGGACGCACACACGTACTCCTTTACAATTTAAAATTGATCAATTTACTATTACGGTTTCAAGGCTCAAATTTAAGCAAAGGGTTTTAAAATAAATACATTTCCATGTGATAAATATGTTCATCAATTTACACAGCGACTAAACATAGCGTAACGTTTTATAATTTAATGCAATATGCATAATGTTAACGTATTTAATGTAATGGCACCCCGCAAAAACTGTTAATTTTTTCTATAGCAACAGAAACGTAGATGATAGAACAATAGGTGCTTTAATAAAGCATCTTCAAGGAAATGGCCAAGAAGTAATATATTCGAGAGCCAGGACCTGCAAGTTACTGTTTATTTGGTGCTTGTTGAAATAATGGAAACTTATCTTGTTCCTAGAAAAACTAAAATTCTACTGGGGTTCATGACGCCGACTAAATTTTAACGCATCAGAACAAAACACAATCACAAAACACAATCATAAAACAAAGACTAAAAGTAACTATGAACTATGTACCATAACACTATCCCAAGCTACAATGATATTATACTTCTCAAAATGGAAACGCCCTTAAAATGTTTGTAGTGCCATCTGGGAAATGAAAAAGTGGGATTGGAGATTAGAAAATGGAAAAATAATTTTTTAATTTGCACTCGCTGACTGAAGTATTATAATTTACAATTTTAAAATAATAATAATAAATTTAAATTTGTAGACTCAATTTTTCCCAACCATATGAAAATGTAGGCATGAGAGAGCGCCAGTCAATTCCCCGAGTTTGAGAAAGGTAACTTGATGCATGGACCAAGAATCTAAGCGGACTCACTATTTAGGTCTAAAAAGCACGCGATTATGCTTGGAATAGGAAAATCACGGTTAATTTTAGTTCAAAGTGGACAAACTTGGCATCGCTGAAGTCGATTTCCGGCTTAGTTTAGTAGAGAAGCTGGAACGTTCACGTTCAATTTTGCCCAAATGGCGCCGTTGTTGTCGGTTAAATGATGAGAATAAATGAAAATGAAAAATAAATAAGCAACTAATATACGAGCGCAAGTCTAGAATTTAAGGGAGCTTGAAACATTACATTATCATTGCTATGTGCATTATTATTTGAAAGTTAATCTTCAGTTTTTTCATTATTTATTTAAATTATTTGTAAATAATTCTTACGTTTATTAGGCTAGTTGCTTATTTATATCAATTACTTATTTAGTTTCTTTTGTGTTTAAAACATTTAAACTAAAAAAAGTTAATAAAAATACTTGGTACGTCTTAAATCAATTAATTTACGTTTATTTTGGAGTTTTATTGGTTTATTTACCTCGGGTAAAAGGTAATTTCACTTAAAAGAACCTTGGTGGGCAGTTGTCTTATTGGAACCATTCTCCTATTCCTAATGGTTCTCGAGATAAATTTTGAATGACCTTGAACTAATGTTTCAAGGTCATCATAAAATACAAATTTTTGAACTCCCCCACTCAGTTTAGAGTGTGACGACAATTTTGATCCATTAGATCTGGTAGTTTTCGATTTATAATTTCTTAAATGTCGTGTCTTGATTAGAATACCACACACGACCTTATGGTTTTTGGTGTAACATTTCTCGGCTTCCCATTGGTCAAATTAGATCGGTTCAAAGCTGTTTAGACTTAAAATTAAACGTAGAACACATTCTTCTAATCCGAACGGTTCTCGAGATAAAATTTGAATGACCATGAAGACATGGTTCAAGGTCATTGAAATTTTCATTGTAATTTGTCCCCTTGCACTCTCTATGCAACCTGGAAATTTCAAATTCTTACATAAAACACATTTTGAGTAATTGGCTCTGTATCGTTTTTTAGTTAACACCCCGTATAGGTTTTTCTAGCGCGCGTGAAAATCACGCTTGCGAAGAATATACTAATAAAGCTGAGTCTGACGTAACAGCAACATTTTAACAAGATGGGCAAGACCACTTTTTATTTTATAAAATCAACTATTAACCATTGTTTTAAGTACAAATAACCAGTAAGCCGCATATGGCGGAGGTCAAAATATCGGGAACACAGTGATTCCCCTTAGATTCTTGGTCCAGGCTTAATGGTGCGAACATTTCACTAATAGAGATTTTGTTTAATATCATATATCAAAGTTCATAAAATATTTCACTACACTCATGTATCTTTAAATACAAATTGGTAATGTCGCGTGTTTATGAATAAAAATAACCACCAACAGGAGTGTTTTAAAAGTTTCAAATGTCAACGGCTTAACTTTTTTACTCTCCCCAAATTTTTCTACTCTTTTAAACTGCCGAATCTTAGTTTTTATTTCGCTGTCACGACAAATTATTGGTCCATCGAACCGGATATCGTTAACTTATTACGTCTTTCAACTTAACATTCGAACCGGCATGTTGTTTCCGTGATCTACCGTGAACTATTGACGAAGATTTATAGTGGAGGGCAGTCTACAGTGTCGTCTAATTACAACAACTTCAACACCATAAACGAAATACAGTGGAGGAATTTACATCATGGATCTTCTCTTAAACAAACGAAGAGCGATCGTAAGGCAAGTGACCAGGATTGAAGCAGCAGGTCAGACAATCAATATTCTATCCGAGGTCACTTTGAAGTTGTACGTGGGGAAAGTGGAAAAACTATCGAGAGACTTGGATGAAGATCATGAAGGAATACTGACACAAATAGGTCCAAATCACGATCCCGATGACGACGACTTCGACGGCCACGAGCCTAAATAGAACCAACTCATCGGCCCCCGGGAAGATTTGAATATATCACTCTGCCCGAAAATAAAAAAGCTCAGAAAACCAACCGTTTTGAGGCCTATCAGTGACGTTCGACTGCCCAAACTAGAAGTTCCAACATTTGGCCGTGGATACGTCAACTGGTTTCTGTTCCATGATATTTTCACGGCTACCTTCCATTACACCGAATCACTAACAGGAGCTGAGAAATTTCAGTAATTGAAACAACATTACGAACGAAGCTGCGCTCCGTATGTAGTCCATAAATTTATGAAAATTAATGAAGAATATCTTACTTGGAGAAAAATAAGGGAATTTTACAATAAGGGCCTATATATAAATGGAAACCTAGTGACGCTTAACAAATAGACATCAGAACATATCTCCTGTAGCACATGAAGTCGTTTTAGGGTCGGGGTACGGTCGAAAAGTCGCTTTATAGTCGACGACCAAATGCCGACCTAAAAACGTCCGAACGTTTTTCGACACTAAAAACGTAAGTCCTTTTTTAGGACTATTTATGGTCGGTATGCCGACCATTATCCGACTTAAAATAGACCTTACATTTAATTATTACCCCTGTGGCACAAAGGTTCTATTTAAGGTCGCGCTTTGCCAATTAATCGCTCAAAACTGTGAAACTTTGGCGATTTAATAAAACAAATTGAAATATTTTTAAAATAACTTCCTTTCTGTATTATATGTTTTCGAAAAAGATAATATATTCAATCTGAGAATGTTTCCTTATTAAAAATATCTCAGCTCAAGTAGGTTACATTCGTATAGCTAAATATGGTAGGCTAAGATATTATTAATGAAGATTTTTTCGTTAGTTTTACTAAGCCCCAAGAAACTCTAGAACTCTGTACTCTAGATTCAAGAGCTTTCCGATTGACGGAAATGAACTCATTGTTAAAATATCAAAAAGTAAGTCGTTTCGACGTAATAATACAGTACATGCTAAGTCGGGATAACGTCGTTTCGGAGCCGGTTCTTAGGTCTATTAAAAGGCGGTAAATAGTCGACGTTTTGTAGGCGGCCGACCCTTTTTACCCCTAGGACATTTGGACCCTAAATCCAAAGGTCGGCCGACCGTTGTCCGACTTTAGTGTTTAGTACCTTTTGCCGACGTCGGCCCGACTCTAATTTGCTACAGGGGATGTGAATCTTCAAAATAGAGTGAAGGTGAAATACGCAATTCAAGTTCCAAGTCAGTCAGTTGCCAATGCTTTCAAAATAGAATTTGGCGATACTTGCCAGGAACTAATAAAATTAATCGAACATTTTAATAAATTGTAATATTGTAATTGATATTTACTTATTTATTTTAACAAATAGGTGGTTTGTTGAAATTCAACAGCTTCTTGGAAACCAATGTGGTGATTGTAGATAAATTATACACTTGTTAGGATTCCTGAAAGTTTCTTAATGTAACTGCAGTAGGATAAAAATGTTAACGTACATATATAATGATTAATGTTCATTTAATTTTACCACTTACTTTAAAGTTTGGCTTTAGCTTGTCATATTGTACCGTCAGAATTTTTAAAGAAGGTGTTTTGAGGCAGTGATTACATGTTTTAGAAATTAGTTTTAGAAATCGTGACTTTTTCAAAACCAAACTTATTTATAAATTTTGTATTACAAAAAAAATTATTTTAGTATGTAAAAATCGAAAATATTACCACTTGCTCATTCTTTTATTAAGCGTTTAATTAATTTCAAGACTCATAGATAATTAGTGTTTTTTGTTGTTTACCCTTTGATAAATGGAGTACTTAACAAAAATAGCACGATATGATTGATTTGATCTGTTGTAACGAAGCACCTAATTTTTACCAGAAATGATTTACACCACGTTGGGTTGGTACAGGTGTTGTCACGGTAAATTTTCTGAGAGATCAAAAGTTCAGTTTAATAAATTACATTTCAAATGAATACTTATATAAAGTTTTAAAAGAAATCTAGAAAACTTTATAAAGAAATAACTTTTTTTTCAATTATTTTAAATATTGTTTTTTTTTACGGAATCAAAACTATAAATAAATAAATAAATAATAATCAGCTAGGCTAATACCCAAGGCACTACCTTAGGCCTAAGTCATCAAGCGACTTTTTAAGCCTTTAATTCGGGTGGCCGGGTTACAATGCGTAGGAGGGTGGTGGCAATCCCTGTATGCCACGCGATGGAGCCAACAGCTCACTCAACCGGTAACTTCAACAAGTTATATGGAAGGGGAAACCGAAGAGCTCGGGGGAAAACCCCTTAAGCCAGTGATGAGAGAACTTGCAAACTCAACACAGAAGGAGTTGTTCCGAGTTTTTACCCAGTGCCACAAGCTGGGATCGAACTCGGCTCATCTTGCTGCGAGGTGAAAGTGCTGACCACTCCGCCACCCCACTATTTGGTTTGGTCTTCTCTTAGAACTTGTCACATTCTTCAAACGATAAAAATCGGTAGGTTTTAATTAAGAGCTGTTAAATAATATGATTATTTTATATTACTATTAAGTGAATTAATAACAAGTAAGGCACTTTCTGGGGTGTTAAGGCAAATATTCTAACGGAACCTATTTTTGACAGTGACGCTCGCGCATCTTCGAGTTGGACGTGCAACCGATCTTAGTTATCGTCCTTGGTAGTAAACGAAGCCATTACAGTACCGTTCGTTAATTGACCTGAATTATCCCAAAACGATTAATCGTCCAAATTATATTTCCTCTTTTATATGTTCCTTGTTTTACTGTATTTATTGACAAATAGTTACACCAAAACAAAAATTTAGTTCAAATGGAAGAGGTAGTCTTCCAAAGAAGCACCCGGCCGAAAAGTGCTCAAAACAGAGGCGGCGTTTCCTCTTTGAACCGCAATCGCGATGCGTTGCACCAGATACACTACGGAGCGCGGCTCGGAAGAGATATCTCGAATAATACGGCCTATGGCGTGAATTAACGACAAAGCATGGCGACCGAAAGCGCCAAGGGTTTCAATGGCCACTGGATGGAAGATGAATTTGCTGTCGAGATCCGAATACTTGGATCTCTTCTTTGTTTCAGCCTGGGTAGCGGCCCAGAGAGGGGCTGAAGATGAAGAGACCAAATAGGAAGGTGCTAGGGGGTCCGTGCAGCTAAAATCCCAAACGATGGCTTTACCACCCGACCACGGTACCATTAACATGCCATCGGGGCGTTTTCCGTCATGGCGAGAAAGCCCGGGTGGCTCCAGAAGGGAAGGAACGCCAGCAGAAACCAGGGCACGTTTTAGAAGGTCATTTACGGCACCGTGGCGCGACAAGCGACCCGAACTTTGCTTACAACTCAAGCCGTGGGTGCCCAAAGAGTCCACCTGGCCACCGCAAACACACGTATGAGGGACGCAAATTTGGGCTCCCAAACGTAGACCGACAGCTATCCTAAAAGAGTCATCGTCTAGAAGAGTGCCCAAGGATGGCGACGGAAGGGCGTTGAGCCAAGCACCCGATTCTTTGGAGCTCACTGACAGTAAGCGAGCCTTGTCGCGGTCGCTAACAGCGCAATCCGACAAATGCTGCACGGACTTGTCGATGATCGGAGCCTCCCAAACGCGTTGGTAACCCCGCTGATCCGGAGATGGAAGGGCTTCGCTTGTGGATAGGCCCCACTCGCTAAGGGCATCGCGAACTACCGAAACTGGCGGATCGACAACCAGATTAGGGATAATATCTTTCACCAAATCGGTCACACTGTGGATTGAAGAAAGAAACGCCGGAAGAGCGAGTTTGGAAGAGTGGCGAATGCCTAGGCCCCCTTTAGCGACAGGGAGAGATACCTGTTCCCACGAAAGATCGTCCATCAAGGTATTGGTGACGTTTTGTAGTGCCTGCCTGAGGGTGTTATCAAACGAGGCTAGGCCTTCCTTGTGGAGCCAAACAGGAGCGCTTCTCAGGAGAAATAGCAACTTAGGGACGGCCAAAGAATTTTTCAATAAGAAAAAGCCGTGATGTGCCGAAACATACTGGAGGTTCGAAGACATGACCTTCAAAGATTCTGTTTTAATGGCGAGGCATTGCGAGATCGCCACGGGTGAGAGGGGCGCGCCCAAAAGGGTGTAATTGACCCGATCGACAACTTTTTTACCTGGGGCAGCTAACTCGAACATAGATTTCAACTGATGATCTTCAAACTCTCCAGCATTGAGGATAAGGAGCTCACATTTGGAGGGGTTAAGCTCGAGGCCGAGAGCAATGGCGAGCTCGTTGAGGAGGCCCAGGTCCTTCAAAACAACCTCAGGTTGCATAGGCGGGTTAAAGATTTGAGTAAGGACAGGTGTTGAGGTTTAATGTTGTCGAGGCCGCCCGCTGAACCAGATGGAAAGGAGAGAATAGCGGATCGGACGGCAGACTCTGACACGTTAATATGCGGTATCGAAGTTAAATCGGAGGGTTCGAACTCAAAATCCTGGCGCGTTGCGGCGGGCGGGTGTTTACTTCGCAGGACAGCGAGAGACGCCGCGTCGTTGGGGGCAAAAGAATCGTCCGAAGAAATGACACGAACCGCCCCTGTAACATCCCCGTCGGCGAGTTTTATTGTTGAAGGATATGTAGCAGACTACGTTTACAGCGACACTATTGGCAATTTAGATCACACGCGGCATGACGTCAAGCGTGAAATCAAAGATTGATTGCAAAATATCCAATTCATTCCGATTCGCGTAGAAACCGATTTTGCCTTTATGCAACGAAAATTAACTTAGTTTTGAATACAACGGTAATTTTAAATAATGGCAGCAGAACAAATACACCTCCGCTAAAATTGAAAATAAAACGAGCTAGCTAAAGACGAAAATTTATATAATCAAAATCTAGTCACTACATTCTTTTGAATCCAACGTTATTACGAATGTATTCGTACTTGAGGCTGCAAATATTACGATTACATTGAAAGTTTATCAGCCAAATAAAATTCTCAGCACCGACTAGTCTGAGCCAATAGTTTTCAATATGTCGAAGACATATATTAATGAAGGTTTGTTGGAAATATTATAAATATGCTAGCTGTTACACTTTTTTAACAATAACGAGATCGGTCTTACTCTCACGATATCAATTTGACAATATGAGACAATCAATTTTATTAAAAACTGACAGGTCAAAGGGACCATTAACTTAGATTGTTAAATATTTGTAAGTAATAGCAACAAAACAATGACTTGAAAATGGTATAAAAGTAGGCGCCAGGACCACCGGGAGTATCAGATTCATCCTTGCGTGGACCTGCGACATTGCTAAGTATACGATCCACTTTCTTCTTTTCTTTGGTCTAATAAATATTGACGACACTTGCTTGTCTGTCTGTCTGTCTGTCTGTCTGTCTGTCTGTCTGTAGTCGTCCACAACCTCCGCCTGAGAGCGCCCAAATTTTGCACAGTTGTTATAAATATACTATGTAATCGAATCGTGCTAGTAATGTGTCCACTGTTCCAACTCGAGATCCTAGGGTCCTATGGTTACGTATTTCAGATGTAATTGCAATGTTTTCTTTAATAGAAAGAAATTGTTATCCATAGAGATCTATCTTGGGACGGGGCAAAAAGGCACGCGAAGATATAAAACGCTCTGAGATTTCAAATTCTAAAATTGTCTTAAAATTACAGATTCTGTTTTAGTGTTTTAAAATGAAGGGGTTGCCTCTTTGCGTATTAAACTTCAATTCCATCGACATGCTCATTTGAATTGTGTAGCAATGATGGGCATTTTTGTTAAATTGCTGCTCAGTTCTCACACCGCTGGCTCTCATTAGATTGATAGCTTCTCTCATTTAGGTTTCGTGCTCTTACAAAAAATCATTCTTCGCTCAATATCGATCAAATTGACTAAAGCCACTCAAAATGAGACTGCGCCATTATCAGATTTATAAGCATCGTCTGAAAATGATTTAACTCTTTAGCTTAAAAACTAGTTTAAAAACCATAAAATACGTTATCAATGCTAAAATATGCTAATATGAATATTATTCGGTATGTAGTAAAGAATAATCCCCCAGATTATCTTGATGTACAACGCTATTGCATTTAAAGTATCGCAACGAAGCAAATATTTGTTACCATGGTTAATAAATATAAAACCAAAACACGCTGAGATTAAAAAAAGTCCAAGTTGCCATTCCTTGTTTTATGGTTTATTGTCGACGCGTATTTAGCAGACCACTTTTATCGCGAGATTATTAGCTATTTACGATACACTTGGAAGACTTTTCTGTAAAAACCGACAATGACAAATAAATATCGATCCGTCAAAAATGGCAATGCGCGTGTGGAGAAGGGGCGGATATCGAAATATCAAACTATCGATTGTATAAGTTCAATTTTAAGTAGTGGCAGTATATTATGCTATATCCGATATTTGATTCAAATCATAAACTAAAAGCTGAAGCTGACGACAAATATCTGTTTATTTTTGGTGCCTAAGGCTTAAATGGGCACCATGGACCGCATGTCCAAGTATTTTATTAAAGTCTCTTACTTCGGCATAACAGACCACCACGATTTGGAATTTGACCAATACTTCCGATAGTTTGATATTTCAATAGCAGCCGTCATTTTTGACGAATCATGATTTTTTGTCACATTTAATTTTTACAGAATAGCCTCCCTGACATCTAGAAGCAACAAACACAGCACCCACACAAGGAGAACGCAACCCGTGAAAAGTCGTGCATTTTCTTGCGTACAGTTTTCCTTGGTTAGAAGCTTTAGCGCCTGCTGCCGTCGGAAGGGGAAATTCGTAAATTGTCTTCCCCCTTTCCGTAAAACGATCAGCGTAAAGTTTCGTCCAATGAAATTTGTACACAACCCTGCGTTAGCGTGCTAAAAGGCTAGTTGCGTTCTCCTTGTGTTTGTTGCTCCTAGTTGACATTAATTCAAGCGCAAAATATCAAATTCAATCTGATCGGCGCGTAAAGCGAGATTGCGCTTAATCAAAGAAAATAATACACTTACGTATTAAAAAGTTAGAAGCTGTTTTCTCCGCTTATAAAAACTTTGCACTTTTCTTATTTTTAGGTGAATATAATTTAAGAGAGTCGAAATTAAGGAATCTTTAGCAAAATGTCGAGACACTTTTTAGTCGTGGCACTTTTCGCCATGTGCATTTTGTGTTTGAGCGGGGCTCAAGACCAGGAAAAGAAACCACTTGGTGCAGGTATACAATGAAAGGCCACGTGTTTAAGAGACCTGAGTAAAACAATTAATCTGAAAAATTAACAAATATATTACAGTTTGTATTAACCACGACGAATGCGAATCAGGCGGATGTGGTATCGTTCCGAATGGCAAAGTGATGGGAAAAGGAACTGATGTACCAATGATATGTATGCCATATAAATCAGTTTTTCCTAATCCTGAAGTTGGTCAAGTTTAAGAGTTGACTAACGAAAAAATGTAAATCGAAATAAAAATATCGTAATTCTTAGAAAAAAGAGTCGTTTACTATAGGATGATAACAAGGTAAGCCTTGGTCTTTCACTAGAAAGGGCAGATATATGAAAGCAGGCGTGTAGGAACGTTTTTCACGTGACGGTGTGATGTGAGAGAGTAGATGAAAGCTGTTGTCAAAAACTTCATTTGTCTCTGTTGCAAATTCCAAGAAAGTGTCCGTAGGTACAATACTTAAAGAATATCTTGCCATTGTTTGGGGCGCTTTAAAGTAATTAAGCCCATTTGTAGGCTCAATAGTTTGAATGTCCCTTTTCAATTGACCAACGAAGCTCTGTATGTAGCCTGAAATTGTTGAGGATTTGGTTGATACCTATTTCCACCTTTTTGGCGAATAAAACCGAAATGGTTTTCCAAAAAATTGGCCTTATTATAATTTCTTTCATCGTGGTTTCTTCTGACCAGAACTCACTCGTAAAGTGTTATATTTCGGATTAACTATTTACCAGTAAGTAACATTTTCGGTTGCCATGGCAAATCGAGTAGGTAGTGTAACGTCTTCTTTTGTGAAATTTCATATCTCATATAGGTCTACATTACGGCTGACTTTGAACAAAATCGGCCATAAACATCTCGGGTACTCTCCTTGTTAGTGATGTGTTCCACTAAGAGTTGTTAATTTTCTGAAAAAATACTGTGTGTTAGAATTGATAGCCCGGTGTACCTAGCAACAGGGGCCATACCATCGGAGGTCTATCATAAAAGTGCCCTACGCCAGCGTCCCCCTAGCCCGGACAGGTGATAAATCCTGCATGGGTAGTAGTACCCTCCTACTGATGGTCCCACCTTCGACGCAAGCCACTCAACACAGCAGAAGGTGCAGCAATGGGGGGACAAAATCCCACTTCGCACACAGCAGTGGGAGTAAGAGTGGAATCGAAACTAAAGATGCTGATATTTTGAAGTCTATAACGGAAGGATATAATTTTTTTGAGAAATGGTTCACTGAGTTAATAAACTGAATTTATATCCTGGCAAACTTGTGAGCTCCTGAGAATTGGCGTTTTTGGAATGGAAGGCTTATCATTGGATTTTTTATCAAGGCATCCTGGATATTTCATTTCGCCAACTCATATAAATGGCAGTGCTGTTGAAAGTTTATTCGCGCAAAATAAGTATTCTACGGGCAGTAAACTGTCAAGCAATAACTACTCTCACGTGCGTAAATCTGTAGTAGTTAGAGTAAATATTGGCAGCAGACATTCCTCAAACAAAGATAACCGGGATGCTCCGTTGTACATCCGAACTGGAGATTTGTAATATTCACAAATGTTTTACTTTTTATTTACTTTTAATAAGTTGATATCTTTGTGGGGATAAGTAATAAAATTATAATACTTTTCGTAACTTGAACTGAGTGTTTTATTGTTAAGGATTATAACATTTTACCAAATATATAAGCTTATATAAGCTGCGAGTTTGAGTTATTTTTGCGGGGAAAAGGTTACTACGGAAATTCTCGCATGGAGAAAAGGGGGAGAGGGTAACACGGTTATTATCACATGGGGAAAAGGGGGAGGTGGGTACCACGGTTAATATCACATGGGAAAAAGGGGGAGGTGGGTACCACGGTAATTATCACATGAGAAAAAAGGGGAGGTGGGTACCACGGTAATTATCACATGAGAAAAAAGGGGAGGAACGGTAATTATCACATGGGAAAAATGGGGAGTACCCCAGTAATTATCACATGGGAAAAAAGGGGAGGTGGGTACCACGGTAATTATCACATGAGAAAAAAGGGGAGGAACGGTAATTATCACATGGGAAAAATGGGGAGTACCCCAGTAATTATCACATGGGAAAAAAGGGGAGGTGGGTACCACGGTAATTATCACATGAGAAAAAAGGGGAGGAACGGTAATTATCACATGGGAAAAATGGGGAGTACCCCAGTAATTATCACATGGGAAAAATGGGGAGTACCCCGGTAATTATCACATGGGAAAAAGAGGGAGGTGGGTACCACGGTAATTATCACATGGGAAAAAGGGGGAGATGGGTACCACGGTAATTATCACATGAGAAAAAAGGGGAGGTGGGTACCACGGTAATTATCACATGAGAAAAAAAGGGAGGAACGGTGATTATCACATGGGAAAAATGGGGAGTACCCCGGTAATTATCACATGGGAAAAAGGGGGAGGTGGGTACCACGGTAATTATCACATGGGAAAAAGGGGGAGATGGGTACCACGGTAATTATCACATGAGAAAAAAAGGGAGGAACGGTGATTATCACATGGGAAAAATGGGGAGTACCCCGGTAATTATCACATGGGAAAAAGGGGAGGAACGGTGATTATCACATGGGAAAAATGGGGACTACCCCGGTAATTATCACATGGGAAAAATGGGGAGTACCCCGGTAATTATCACATGAGAAAAAAGGGGAGTACCCCAGTAATTATCACATGGGAAAAATGGGGAGTACCCCGGTAATTATCACATGATAAAAAAGGGGAGGAACGGTGATTATCACATGGGAAAAATGGGGAGTACCCCGGTAATTATCACATGATAAAAAAGGGGAGGAACGGTAATTATCACATGGGGAAAATGGGGAGTACCCCAGTAATTATCACATGGGAAAAAAGGGGAGGTGGGTACCACGGTAATTATCACATGAGAAAAAAGGGGAGGAACGGTAATTATCACATGGGAAAAATGGGGAGTACCCCAGTAATTATCACATGGGAAAAAAGGGGAGGTGGGTACCACGGTAATTATCACATGAGAAAAAGGGGAGGAACGGTAATTATCACATGGGAAAAATGGGGAGTACCCCAGTAATTATCACATGGGAAAAATGGGGAGTCCCCCGGTAATTATCACATGGGAAAAAGGGGGAGGTGGGTACCACGGTAATTATCACATGGGAAAAAGGGGGAGATGGGTACCACGGTAATTATCACATGAGAAAAAAGGGGAGGTGGGTACCACGGTAATTATCACATGAGAAAAAAAGGGAGGAACGGTGATTATCACATGGGAAAAATGGGGAGTACCCCGGTAATTATCACATGGGAAAAAGGGGGAGGTGGGTACCACGGTAATTATCACATGGGAAAAAGGGGGAGATGGGTACCACGGTAATTATCACATGAGAAAAAAAGGGAGGAACGGTGATTATCACATGGGAAAAATGGGGAGTACCCCGGTAATTATCACATGGGAAAAAGGGGAGGAACGGTGATTATCACATGGGAAAAATGGGGACTACCCCGGTAATTATCACATGGGAAAAATGGGGAGTACCCCGGTAATTATCACATGAGAAAAAAGGGGAGTACCCCAGTAATTATCACATGGGAAAAATGGGGAGTACCCCGGTAATTATCACATGATAAAAAAGGGGAGGAACGGTGATTATCACATGGGAAAAATGGGGAGTACCCCGGTAATTATCACATGGAAAAAATGGGGAGTACCCCGGTAATTATCACATGAGAAAAAAGGGGAGGAACGGTGATTATCACATGGGGAAAATGGGGAGTACCCCGGTAATTATCACATGGGAAAAAAGGGGAGGAACGGTGATTATCACATGGGGAAAATGGGGAGTACCCCGGTAATTATCACATGGGGAAAATGGGGAGTACCCCGGTAATTATCACATGGGAAAAAAGGGGAGGAACGGTGATTATCACATGGGAAAAATGGGGAGTACCCCGGTAATTATCACATGGGAAAAATGGGGAGTACCCCGGTAATTATCACATGAGAAAAAAGGGGAGGAACGGTGATTATCACATGGGAAAAATGGGGAGTACCCCGGTAATTATCACATGGGAAAAAAGGGGAGGAACGGTGATTATCACATGGGGAAAATGGGGAGTACCCCGGTAATTATCACATGGGAAAAATGGGGAGTACCCCGGTAATTATCACATGGGAAAAAAGGGGAGGAACGGTGATTATCACATCGGAAAAATGGGGGGTAACCCGGTAATTATCACATGGGAAAAAAGGGGAGGAACGGTGATTATCACATGGGAAAAATGGGGAGTACCCCGGTAATTATCACATGGGAAAAAAGGGGAGGAACGGTGATTATCACATGGGAAAAATGGGGAGTACCACGGTAATTATCACATGAGAAAAAAGGGGAGGAACGGTGATTATCACATGGGAAAAATGGGGAGTACCACGGTAATTATCACATGGGAAAAAAGGGGAGGAACGGTAATTATCACATGGGAAAAAAGGGGAGGAACGGTGATTATCACATGGGAAAAATGGGGAGTACCACGGTAATTATCACATGAGAAAAAAGGGGAGGAACGGTGATTATCACATGGGAAAAATGGGGAGTACCACGGTAATTATCACATGGGAAAAAAGGGGAGGAACGGTGATTATCACATGGGAAAAATGGGGAGTACCACGGTAATTATCACATGAGAAAAAAGGGGAGGAACGGTGATTATCACATGGGAAAAATGGGGAGTACCACGGTAATTATCACATGGGAAAAAAGGGGAGGAACGGTGATTATAACATGGGAAAAATGGGGAGTACCACGGTAATTATCACATGGGAAAAAAGGGGAGGAACGGTGATTATCACATGGGAAAAATGGGGAGTACCCCGGTAATTATCACATGGGAAAAAAGGGGAGGAACGGTGATTATCACATGGGAAAAATAGGGAGTACCACGGTAATTATCACATGGGAAAAAAGGGGAGGAACGGTGATTATCACATGGGAAAAATGGGGAGTACCCCGGTAATTATCACATGGGAAAAAAGGGGAGGAACGGTGATTATCACATGGGAAAAATGGGGAGTACCCCGGTAATTATCACATGGGAAAAAAGGGGAGGAACGGTGATTATCACATGGGAAAAATGGGGAGTACCCCGGTAATTATCACATGGGAAAAAAGGGGAGGAACGGTGATTATCACATGGGAAAAATGGGGAGTACCCCGGTAATTATCACATGGGAAAAAAGGGGAGGAACGGTGATTATCACATGGGAAAAATGGGGAGTACCCCGGTAATTATCACATGGGAAAAAAGGGGAGGAACGGTGATTATCACATGGGAAAAATGGGGAGTACCACGGTAATTATCACATGGGAAAAAAGGGGAGGAACGGTGATTATCACATGGGAAAAATGGGGAGTACCCCGGTAATTATCACATGGGAAAAAAGGGGAGGAACGGTGATTATCACATGGGAAAAATGGGGAGTACCCCGGTAATTATCACATGGGAAAAAAGGGGAGGAACGGTGATTATCACATGGGAAAAATGGGGAGTACCCCGGTAATTATCACATGGGAAAAAAGGGGAGGAACGGTGATTATCACATCGGAAAAATGGGGGGTAACCCGGTAATTATCACATGGGAAAAAAGGGGAGGAACGGTGATTATCACATGGGAAAAATGGGGAGTACCCCGGTAATTATCACATGGGAAAAAGGGGGAGGTGGGTACCACGGTAATTATCACATGGGAAAAAGGGGGAGATGGGTACCACGGTAATTATCACATGAGAAAAAAAGGGAGGAACGGTGATTATCACATGGGAAAAATGGGGAGTACCCCGGTAATTATCACATGATAAAAAAGGGGAGGAACGGTGATTATCACTTGGGAAAAATGGGGACTACCCCGGTAATTATCACATGGAAAAAATGGGGAGTACCCCGGTAATTATCACATGAGAAAAAAGGGGAGGAACGGTGATTATCACATGGGGAAAATGGGGAGTACCCCGGTAATTATCACATGGGAAAAAAGGGGAGGAACGGTGATTATCACATGGGGAAAATGGGGAGTACCCCGGTAATTATCACATGGGAAAAATGGGGAGTACCCCGGTAATTATCACATGGGAAAAAAGGGGAGGAACGGTGATTATCACATGGGAAAAATGGGGAGTACCCCGGTAATTATCACATGGAAAAAATGGGGAGTACCCCGGTAATTATCACATGAGAAAAAAGGGGAGGAACGGTGATTATCACATGGGGAATATGGGGAGTACCCCGGTAATTATCACATGGGAAAAAAGGGGAGGAACGGTGATTATCACATGGGGAAAATGGGGAGTACCCCGGTAATTATCACATGGGAAAAATGGGGAGTACCCCGGTAATTATCACATGGGAAAAAAGGGGAGGAACGGTGATTATCACATGGGAAAAATGGGGAGTACCCCGGTAATTATCACATGGGAAAAATGGGGCGTACCCCGGTAATTATCACATGAGAAAAAAGGGGAGGAACGGTGATTATCACATGGGAAAAATGGGGAGTACCCCGGTAATTATCACATGAGAAAAAAGGGGAGGAACGGTAATTATCACATGGGAAAAATGGGGAGTACCCCAGTAATTATCACATGGGAAAAAAGGGGAGGTGGGTACCACGGTAATTATCACATGAGAAAAAAGGGGAGGAACGGTAATTATCACATGGGAAAAATGGGGAGTACCCCAGTAATTATCACATGGGAAAAATGGGGAGTACCCCGGTAATTATCACATGGGAAAAAGGGGGAGATGGGTACCACGGTAATTATCACATGAGAAAAAAGGGGAGGTGGGTACCACGGTAATTATCACATGAGAAAAAAAGGGAGGAACGGTGATTATCACATGGGGAAAATGGGGAGTACCCCGGTAATTATCACATGGGAAAAAGGGGGAGGTGGGTACCACGGTAATTATCACATGGGAAAAAGGGGGAGATGGGTACCACGGTAATTATCACATGAGAAAAAAAGGGAGGAACGGTGATTATCACATGGGAAAAATGGGGAGTACCCCGGTAATTATCACATGGGAAAAAGGGGAGGAACGGTGATTATCACATGGGAAAAATGGGGACTACCCCGGTAATTATCACATGGGAAAAATGGGGAGTACCCCGGTAATTATCACATGAGAAAAAAGGGGAGTACCCCAGTAATTATCACATGGGAAAAATGGGGAGTACCCCGGTAATTATCACATGATAAAAAAGGGGAGGAACGGTGATTATCACATGGGAAAAATGGGGAGTACCCCGGTAATTATCACATGATAAAAAAGGGGAGGAACGGTAATTATCACATGGGAAAAATGGGGAGTACCCCAGTAATTATCACATGGGAAAAAAGGGGAGGTGGGTACCACGGTAATTATCACATGAGAAAAAAGGGGAGGAACGGTAATTATCACATGGGAAAAATGGGGAGTACCCCAGTAATTATCACATGGGAAAAAAGGGGAGGTGGGTACCACGGTAATTATCACATGAGAAAAAAGGGGAGGAACGGTAATTATCACATGGGAAAAATGGGGAGTACCCCAGTAATTATCACATGGGAAAAATGGGGAGTACCCCGGTAATTATCACATGGGAAAAAGGGGGAGGTGGGTACCACGGTAATTATCACATGGGAAAAAGGGGGAGATGGGTACCACGGTAATTATCACATGAGAAAAAAGGGGAGGTGGGTACCACGGTAATTATCACATGAGAAAAAAAGGGAGGAACGGTGATTATCACATGGGAAAAATGGGGAGTACCCCGGTAATTATCACATGGGAAAAAGGGGGAGGTGGGTACCACGGTAATTATCACATGGGAAAAAGGGGGAGATGGGTACCACGGTAATTATCACATGAGAAAAAAAGGGAGGAACGGTGATTATCACATGGGAAAAATGGGGAGTACCCCGGTAATTATCACATGGGAAAAAGGGGAGGAACGGTGATTATCACATGGGAAAAATGGGGACTACCCCGGTAATTATCACATGGGAAAAATGGGGAGTACCCCGGTAATTATCACATGAGAAAAAAGGGGAGTACCCCAGTAATTATCACATGGGAAAAATGGGGAGTACCCCGGTAATTATCACATGATAAAAAAGGGGTGGAACTGTGATTATCACATGGGAAAAATGGGGAGTACCCCGGTATTTATCACATGGAAAAAATGGGGAGTACCCCGGTAATTATCACATGAGAAAAAAGGGGAGGAACGGTGATTATCACATGGGAAAAATGGGGAGTACCCCGGTAATTATCACATGGGAAAAATGGGGAGTACCCCGGTAATTATCACATGAGAAAAAAGGGGAGGAACGGTGATTATCACATGGGAAAAATGGGGAGTACCCCGGTAATTATCACATGGGAAAAAAGGGGAGGAACGGTGATTATCACATGGGGAAAATGGGGAGTACCCCGGTAATTATCACATGGGAAAAATGGGGAGTACCCCGGTAATTATCACATGGGAAAAAAGGGGAGGAACGGTGATTATCACATCGGAAAAATGGGGGGTAACCCGGTAATTATCACATGGGAAAAAAGGGGAGAAACGGTGATTATCACATGGGAAAAATGGGGAGTACCCCGGTAATTATCACATGGGAAAAAAGGGGAGGAACGGTGATTATCACATGGGAAAAATGGGGAGTACCACGGTAATTATCACATGAGAAAAAAGGGGAGGAACGGTGATTATCACATGGGAATAATGGGGAGTACCACGGTAATTATCACATGGGAAAAAAGGGGAGGAACGGTGATTATCACATGGGAAAAATGGGGAGTACCACGGTAATTATCACATGGGAAAAAAGGGGAGGAACGGTGATTATCACATGGGAAAAATGGGGAGTACCACGGTAATTATCACATGAGAAAAAAGGGGAGGAACGGTGATTATCACATGGGAAAAATGGGGAGTACCACGGTAATTATCACATGGGAAAAAAGGGGAGGAACGGTGATTATCACATGGGAAAAATGGGGAGTACCACGGTAATTATCACATGAGAAAAAAGGGGAGGAACGGTGATTATCACATGGGAAAAATGGGGAGTACCACGGTAATTATCACATGGGAAAAAAGGGGAGGAACGGTGATTATCACATGGGAAAAATGGGGAGTACCCCGGTAATTATCACATGGGAAAAAAGGGGAGGTGGGTACCACGGTAATTATCACATGAGAAAAAAGGGGAGGAACGGTAATTATCACATGGGAAAAATGGGGAGTACCCCGGTAATTATCACATGGGAAAAAAGGGGAGGTGGGTACCACGGTAATTATCACATGAGAAAAAAGGGGAGGAACGGTAATTATCACATGGGAAAAATGGGGAGTACCCCAGTAATTATCACATGGGAAAAAAGGGGAGGTGGGTACCACGGTAATTATCACATGAGAAAAAAGGGGAGGAACGGTAATTATCACATGGGAAAAATGGGGAGTACCCCAGTAATTATCACATGGGAAAAATGGGGAGTACCCCGGTAATTATCACATGGGAAAAAGGGGGAGGTGGGTACCACGGTAATTATCACATGGGAAAAAGGGGGAGATGGGTACCACGGTAATTATCACATGAGAAAAAAGGGGAGGTGGGTACCACGGTAATTATCACATGAGAAAAAAAGGGAGGAACGGTGATTATCACATGGGAAAAATGGGGAGTACCCCGGTAAATATCACATGGGAAAAAGGGGGAGGTAGGTACCACGGTAATTATCACATGGGAAAAAGGGGGAGATGGGTACCACGGTAATTATCACATGAGAAAAAAAGGGAGGAACGGTGATTATCACATGGGAAAAATGGGGAGTACCCCGGTAATTATCACATGGGAAAAAGGGGAGGAACGGTGATTATCACATGGGAAAAATGGGGACTACCCCGGTAATTATCACATGGGAAAAATGGGGAGTACCCCGGTAATTATCACATGAGAAAAAAGGGGAGTACCCCAGTAATTATCACATGGGAAAAATGGGGAGTACCCCGGTAATTATCACATGATAAAAAAGGGGAGGAACGGTGATTATCACATGGGAAAAATGGGGAGTACCCCGGTAATTATCACATGGAAAAAATGGGGAGTACCCCGGTAATTATCACATGAGAAAAAAGGGGAGGAACGGTGATTATCACATGGGGAAAATGGGGAGTACCCCGGTAATTATCACATGGGAAAAAAGGGGAGGAACGGTGATTATCACATGGGAAAAATGGGGAGTACCCCGGTAATTATCACATGGGAAAAATGGGGAGTACCCCGGTAATTATCACATGAGAAAAAAGGGGAGGAACGGTGATTATCACATGGGAAAAATGGGGAGTACCCCGGTAATTATCACATGGGAAAAAAGGGGAGGAACGGTGATTATCACATGGGGAAAATGGGGAGTACCCCGGTAATTATCACATGGGAAAAATGGGGAGTACCCCGGTAATTATCACATGGAAAAAAAGGGGAGGAACGGTGATTATCACATCGGAAAAATGGGGGGTAACCCGGTAATTATCACATGGGAAAAAAGGGGAGGAACGGTGATTATCACATGGGAAAAATGGGGAGTACCCCGGTAATTATCACATGGGAAAAAAGGGGAGGAACGGTGATTATCACATGGGAAAAATGGGGAGTACCACGGTAATTATCACATGAGAAAAAAGGGGAGGAACGGTGATTATCACATGGGAAAAATGGGGAGTACCACGGTAATTATCACATGGGAAAAAAGGGGAGGAACGGTGATCATCACATGGGAAAAATGGGGAGTACCACGGTAATTATCACATGGGAAAAAAGGGGAGGAACGGTGATTATCACATGGGAAAAATGGGGAGTACCCCGGTAATTATCACATGGGAAAAAAGGGGAGGAACGGTGATTATCACATGGGAAAAATGGGGAGTACCCCGGTAATTATCACATGGGAAAAAAGGGGAGGAACGGTGATTATCACATGGGAAAAATGGGGAGTACCCCGGTAATTATCACATGGGAAAAAAGGGGAGGAACGGTGATTATCACATGGGAAAAATGGGGAGTACCCCGGTAATTATCACATGGGAAAAAAGGGGAGGAACGGTGATTATCACATGGGAAAAATGGGGAGTACCCCGGTAATTATCACATGGGAAAAAAGGGGAGGAACGGTGATTATCACATGGGAAAAATGGGGAGTACCACGGTAATTATCACATGGGAAAAAAGGGGAGGAACGGTGATTATCACATGGGAAAAATGGGGAGTACCCCGGTAATTATCACATGGGAAAAAAGGGGAGGAACGGTGATTATCACATGGGAAAAATGGGGAGTACCCCGGTAATTATCACATGGGAAAAAAGGGGAGGAACGGTGATTATCACATGGGAAAAATGGGGAGTACCCCGGTAATTATCACATGGGAAAAAAGGGAAGGAACGGTGATTATCACATGGGAAAAATGGGGAGTACCACGGTAATTATCACATGGGAAAAAAGGGGAGGAACGGTGATTATCACATGGGAAAAATGGGGAGTACCCCGGTAATTATCACATGGGAAAAAAGGGGAGGAACGGTGATTATCACATGGGAAAAATGGGGAGTACCCCGGTAATTATCACATGGGAAAAAAGGGGAGGAACGGTGATTATCACATGGGAAAAATGGGGAGTACCCCGGTAATTATCACATGAGAAAAAAGGGGAGGAACGGTGATTATCACATGGGAAAAATGTGGAGTACCCCGGTAATTATCACATGGGAAAAAAGGGGAGGAACGGTGATTATCACATGGGAAAAATGGGGAGTACCCCGGTAATTATCACATGGGAAAAAAGGGGAGGAACGGTGATTATCACATCGGAAAAATGGGGGGTAACCCGGTAATTATCACATGGGAAAAAAGGGGAGGAACGGTGATTATCACATGGGAAAAATGGGGAGTACCCCGGTAATTATCACATGGGAAAAAAGGGGAGGAACGGTGATTATCACATGGGAAAAATGGGGAGTACCCCGGTAATTATCACATGAGAAAAAAGGGGAGGAACGGTGATTATCACATGGGAAAAATGGGGAGTACCACGGTAATTATCACATGAGAAAAAAGGGGAGGAACGGTGATTATCACATGGGAAAAATGGGGAGTACCCTGGTAATTATCACATGGGAAAAAAGGGGAGGAACGGTGATTATCACATGGGAAAAATGGGGAGTACCCCGGTAATTATCACATGATAAAAAAGGGGAGGAACGGTAATTATCACATGGGAAAAATGGGGAGTACCCCAGTAATTATCACATGGGAAAAAAGGGGAGGTGGGTACCACGGTAATTATCACATGAGAAAAAAGGGGAGGAACGGTAATTATCACATGGGAAAAATGGGGAGTACCCCAGTAATTATCACATGGGAAAAAAGGGGAGGTGGGTACCACGGTAATTATCACATGAGAAAAAAGGGGAGGAACGGTAATTATCACATGGGAAAAATGGGGAGTACCCCAGTAATTATCACATGGGAAAAATGGGGAGTACCCCGGTAATTATCACATGGGAAAAAGGGGGAGGTGGGTACCACGGTAATTATCACATGGGAAAAAGGGGGAGATGGGTACCACGGTAATTATCACATGAGAAAAAAGGGGAGGTGGGTACCACGGTAATTATCACATGAGAAAAAAAGGGAGGAACGGTGATTATCACATGGGAAAAATGGGGAGTACCCCGGTAATTATCACATGGGAAAAGGGGGAGGTGGGTACCACGGTAATTATCACATGGGAAAAAGGGGGAGATGGGTACCACGGTAATTATCGAATGAGAAAAAAAGGGAGGAACGGTGATTATCACATGGGAAAAATGGGGAGTACCCCGGTAATTATCACATGGGAAAAAGGGGAGGAACGGTGATTATCACATGGGAAAAATGGGGACTACCCCGGTAATTATCACATGGGAAAAATGGGGAGTACCCCGGTAATTATCACATGAGAAAAAAGGGGAGTACCCCAGTAATTATCACATGGGAAAAATGGGGAGTACCCCGGTAATTATCACATGATAAAAAAGGGGTGGAACGGTGATTATCACATGGGAAAAATGGGGAGTACCCCGGTATTTATCACATGGAAAAAATGGGGAGTACCCCGGTAATTATCACATGAGAAAAAAGGGGAGGAACGGTGATTATCACATGGGGAAAATGGGGAGTACCCCGGTAATTATCACATGGGAAAAAAGGGGAGGAACGGTGATTATCACATGGGGAAAATGGGGAGTACCCCGGTAATTATCACATGGGAAAAATGGGGAGTACCCCGGTAATTATCACATGGGAAAAAAGGGGAGGAACGGTGATTATCACATGGGAAAAATGGGGAGTACCCCGGTAATTATCACATGGGAAAAATGGGGAGTACCCCGGTAATTATCACATGAGAAAAAAGGGGAGGAACGGTGATTATCACATGGGAAAAATGGGGAGTTCCCCGGTAATTATCACATGGGAAAAAAGGGGAGGAACGGTGATTATCACATGGGGAAAATGGGGAGTACCCCGGTAATTATCACATGGGAAAAATGGGGAGTACCCCGGTAATTATCACATGGGAAAAAAGGGGAGGAACGGTGATTATCACATCGGAAAAATGGGGGGTAACCCGGTAATTATCACATGGGAAAAAAGGGGAGAAACGGTGATTATCACATGGGAAAAATGGGGAGTACCCCGGTAATTATCACATGGGAAAAAAGGGGAGGAACGGTGATTATCACATGGGAAAAATGGGGAGTACCACGGTAATTATCACATGAGAAAAAAGGGGAGGAACGGTGATTATCACATGGGAATAATGGGGAGTACCACGGTAATTATCACATGGGAAAAAAGGGGAGGAACGGTGATTATCACATGGGAAAAATGGGGAGTACCACGGTAATTATCACATGGGAAAAAAGGGGAGGAACGGTGATTATCACATGGGAAAAATGGGGAGTACCACGGTAATTATCACATGAGAAAAAAGGGGAGGAACGGTGATTATCACATGGGAAAAATGGGGAGTACCACGGTAATTATCACATGGGAAAAAAGGGGAGGAACGGTGATTATCACATGGGAAAAATGGGGAGTACCACGGTAATTATCACATGAGAAAAAAGGGGAGGAACGGTGATTATCACATGGGAAAAATGGGGAGTACCACGGTAATTATCACATGGGAAAAAAGGGGAGGAACGGTGATTATCACATGGGAAAAATGGGGAGTACCCCGGTAATTATCACATGGGAAAAAAGGGGAGGTGGGTACCACGGTAATTATCACATGAGAAAAAAGGGGAGGAACGGTAATTATCACATGGGAAAAATGGGGAGTACCCCGGTAATTATCACATGGGAAAAAAGGGGAGGTGGGTACCACGGTAATTATCACATGAGAAAAAAGGGGAGGAACGGTAATTATCACATGGGAAAAATGGGGAGTACCCCAGTAATTATCACATGGGAAAAAAGGGGAGGTGGGTACCACGGTAATTATCACATGAGAAAAAAGGGGAGGAACGGTAATTATCACATGGGAAAAATGGGGAGTACCCCAGTAATTATCACATGGGAAAAATGGGGAGTACCCCGGTAATTATCACATGGGAAAAAGGGGGAGGTGGGTACCACGGTAATTATCACATGGGAAAAAGGGGGAGATGGGTACCACGGTAATTATCACATGAGAAAAAAGGGGAGGTGGGTACCACGGTAATTATCACATGAGAAAAAAAGGGAGGAACGGTGATTATCACATGGGAAAAATGGGGAGTACCCCGGTAAATATCACATGGGAAAAAGGGGGAGGTAGGTACCACGGTAATTATCACATGGGAAAAAGGGGGAGATGGGTACCACGGTAATTATCACATGAGAAAAAAAGGGAGGAACGGTGATTATCACATGGGAAAAATGGGGAGTACCCCGGTAATTATCACATGGGAAAAAGGGGAGGAACGGTGATTATCACATGGGAAAAATGGGGACTACCCCGGTAATTATCACATGGGAAAAATGGGGAGTACCCCGGTAATTATCACATGAGAAAAAAGGGGAGTACCCCAGTAATTATCACATGGGAAAAATGGGGAGTACCCCGGTAATTATCACATGATAAAAAAGGGGAGGAACGGTGATTATCACATGGGAAAAATGGGGAGTACCCCGGTAATTATCACATGGAAAAAATGGGGAGTACCCCGGTAATTATCACATGAGAAAAAAGGGGAGGAACGGTGATTATCACATGGGGAAAATGGGGAGTACCCCGGTAATTATCACATGGGAAAAAAGGGGAGGAACGGTGATTATCACATGGGAAAAATGGGGAGTACCCCGGTAATTATCACATGGGAAAAATGGGGAGTACCCCGGTAATTATCACATGAGAAAAAAGGGGAGGAACGGTGATTATCACATGGGAAAAATGGGGAGTACCCCGGTAATTATCACATGGGAAAAAAGGGGAGGAACGGTGATTATCACATGGGGAAAATGGGGAGTACCCCGGTAATTATCACATGGGAAAAATGGGGAGTACCCCGGTAATTATCACATGGGAAAAAAGGGGAGGAACGGTGATTATCACATCGGAAAAATGGGGGGTAACCCGGTAATTATCACATGGGAAAAAAGGGGAGGAACGGTGATTATCACATGGGAAAAATGGGGAGTACCCCGGTAATTATCACATGGGAAAAAAGGGGAGGAACGGTGATTATCACATGGGAAAAATGGGGAGTACCACGGTAATTATCACATGAGAAAAAAGGGGAGGAACGGTGATTATCACATGGGAAAAATGGGGAGTACCACGGTAATTATCACATGGGAAAAAAGGGGAGGAACGGTGATTATCACATGGGAAAAATCGGGAGTACCACGGTAATTATCACATGGGAAAAAAGGGGAGGAACGGTGATTATCACATGGGGAAAATGGGGAGTACCCCGGTAATTATCACATGGGAAAAAAGGGGAGGAACGGTGATTATCACATGGGAAAAATGGGGAGTACCCCGGTAATTATCACATGGGAAAAAAGGGGAGGAACGGTGATTATCACATGGGAAAAATGGGGAGTACCCCGGTAATTATCACATGGGAAAAAAGGGGAGGAACGGTGATTATCACATGGGAAAAATGGGGAGTACCCCGGTAATTATCACATGGGAAAAAAGGGGAGGAACGGTGATTATCACATGGGAAAAATGGGGAGTACCCCGGTAATTATCACATGGGAAAAAAGGGGAGGAACGGTGATTATCACATGGGAAAAATGGGGAGTACCACGGTAATTATCACATGGGAAAAAAGGGGAGGAACGGTGATTATCACATGGGAAAAATGGGGAGTACCCCGGTAATTATCACATGGGAAAAAAGGGGAGGAACGGTGATTATCACATGGGAAAAATGGGGAGTACCCCGGTAATTATCACATGGGAAAAAAGGGGAGGAACGGTGATTATCACATGGGAAAAATGGGGAGTACCCCGGTAATTATCACATGGGAAAAAAGGGAAGGAACGGTGATTATCACATGGGAAAAATGGGGAGTACCACGGTAATTATCACATGGGAAAAAAGGGGAGGAACGGTGATTATCACATGGGAAAAATGGGGAGTACCCCGGTAATTATCACATGGGAAAAAAGGGGAGGAACGGTGATTATCACATGGGAAAAATGGGGAGTACCCCGGTAATTATCACATGGGAAAAAAGGGGAGGAACGGTGATTATCACATCGGAAAAATGGGGGGTAACCCGGTAATTATCACATGGGAAAAAAGGGGAGGAACGGTGATTATCACATGGGAAAAATGGGGAGTACCCCGGTAATTATCACATGGGAAAAAAGGGGAGGAACGGTGATTATCACATGGGAAAAATGGGGAGTACCCCGGTAATTATCACATGAGAAAAAAGGGGAGGAACGGTGATTATCACATGGGAAAAATGGGGAGTACCCCGGTAATTATCACATGGGAAAAAAGGGGAGGAACGGTGATTATCACATGGGAAAAATGGGGAGTACCCCGGTAATTATCACATGGGAAAAAAGGGGAGGAACGGTGATTATCACATGGGAAAAATGGGGAGTACCCCGGTAATTATCACATGGGAAAAAAGGGGAGGAACGGTGATTATCACATGGGAAAAATGGGGAGTACCACGGTAATTATCACATGGGAAAAAAGGGGAGGAACGGTGATTATCACATGGGAAAAATGGGGAGTACCCCGGTAATTATCACATGGGAAAAAAGGGGAGGAACGGTGATTATCACATGGGAAAAATGGGGAGTACCCCGGTAATTATCACATGGGAAAAAAGGGGAGGAACGGTGATTATCACATCGGAAAAATGGGGGGTAACCCGGTAATTATCACATGGGAAAAAAGGGGAGGAACGGTGATTATCACATGGGAAAAATGGGGAGTACCCCGGTAATTATCACATGGGAAAAAAGGGGAGGAACGGTGATTATCACATGGGAAAAATGGGGAGTACCCCGGTAATTATCACATGAGAAAAAAGGGGAGGAACGGTGATTATCACATGGGAAAAATGTGGAGTACCCCGGTAATTATCACATGGGAAAAAAGGGGAGGAACGGTGATTATCACATGGGAAAAATGGGGAGTACCCCGGTAATTATCACATGGGAAAAAAGGGGAGGAACGGTGATTATCACATCGGAAAAATGGGGGGTAACCCGGTAATTATCACATGGGAAAAAAGGGGAGGAACGGTGATTATCACATGGGAAAAATGGGGAGTACCCCGGTAATTATCACATGGGAAAAAAGGGGAGGAACGGTGATTATCACATGGGAAAAATGGGGAGTACCCCGGTAATTATCACATGAGAAAAAAGGGGAGGAACGGTGATTATCACATGGGAAAAATGGGGAGTACCACGGTAATTATCACATGAGAAAAAAGGGGAGGAACGGTGATTATCACATGGGAAAAATGGGGAGTACCCTGGTAATTATCACATGGGAAAAAAGGGGAGGAACGGTGATTATCACATGGGAAAAATGGGGAGTACCCCGGTAATTATCACATGAGAAAAAAGGGGAGGAACGGTGATTATCACATGGGAAAAATGGGGAGTACCCCGGTAATTATCACATGGGAAAAAAGGGGAGGAACGGTGATTATCACATGGCAAAAATGGGGAGTACCACGGTAATTATCACATGAGAAAAAAGGGGAGGAACGGTGATTATCACATGGGAAAAATGGGGAGTACCCCGGTAATTATCACATGAGAAAAAAGGGGAGGAACGGTGATTATCACATGGCAAAAATCGGGAGTACCACGGTTATTATCACATGAGAAAAAAGGGGAGGAACGGTGATTATCACATCGGAAAAATGGGGAGTACCCCGGTAATTATCACATGGGAAAAAAGGGGAGGAACGGTGATTATCACATGGGAAAAATGGGGAGTACCACGGTAATTATCACATGGGAAAAAAGGGGAGGAACGGTGATTATCACATGGGAAAAATGGGGAGTACCCCGGTAATTATCACATGGGAAAAAAGGGGAGGAACGGTGATTATCACATCGGAAAAATGGGGGGTAACCCGGTAATTATCACATGGGAAAAAAGGGGAGGAACGGTGATTATCACATGGGAAAAATGGGGAGTACCCCGGTAATTATCACATGGGAAAAAAGGGGAGGAACGGTGATTATCACATGGGAAAAATGGGGAGTACCCCGGTAATTATCACATGAGAAAAAAGGGGAGGAACGGTGATTATCACATGGGAAAAATGTGGAGTACCCCGGTAATTATCACATGGGAAAAAAGGGGAGGAACGGTGATTATCACATGGGAAAAATGGGGAGTACCCCGGTAATTATCACATGGGAAAAAAGGGGAGGAACGGTGATTATCACATCGGAAAAATGGGGGGTAACCCGGTAATTATCACATGGGAAAAAAGGGGAGGAACGGTGATTATCACATGGGAAAAATGGGGAGTACCCCGGTAATTATCACATGGGAAAAAAGGGGAGGAACGGTGATTATCACATGGGAAAAATGGGGAGTACCCCGGTAATTATCACATGAGAAAAAAGGGGAGGAACGGTGATTATCACATGGGAAAAATGGGGAGTACCACGGTAATTATCACATGAGAAAAAAGGGGAGGAACGGTGATTATCACATGGGAAAAATGGGGAGTACCCTGGTAATTATCACATGGGAAAAAAGGGGAGGAACGGTGATTATCACATGGGAAAAATGGGGAGTACCCCGGTAATTATCACATGAGAAAAAAGGGGAGGAACGGTGATTATCACATGGGAAAAATGGGGAGTACCCCGGTAATTATCACATGGGAAAAAAGGGGAGGAACGGTGATTATCACATGGCAAAAATGGGGAGTACCACGGTAATTATCACATGAGAAAAAAGGGGAGGAACGGTGATTATCACATGGGAAAAATGGGGAGTACCCCGGTAATTATCACATGAGAAAAAAGGGGAGGAACGGTGATTATCACATGGCAAAAATCGGGAGTACCACGGTTATTATCACATGAGAAAAAAGGGGAGGAACGGTGATTATCACATCGGAAAAATGGGGAGTACCCCGGTAATTATCACATGGGAAAAAAGGGGAGGAACGGTGATTATCACATGGGAAAAATGGGGAGTACCACGGTAATTATCACATGAGAAAAAAGGGGAGGAACGGTGATTATCACATCGGAAAAATGGGGGGTAACCCGGTAATTATCACATGGGAAAAAAGGGGAGGAACGGTGATTATCACATGGCAAAAATCGGGAGTACCCCGGTAATTATCACATGGGAAAAAAGGAAAGGAAGTGCCTTACTGGGGTGGTTCTTCTTTGGGGAAAAGGGTACCATGGAAATTATCGCATGGCAAAAGGGGAAGTGAGCCTTACGGGGGGAGGTCAACTATGGGGTTAAGGGTACCATGGAAATTACCGCATGAAAAAAAGGGAGGGGGCCTTACTGCGGTGGTTCGACTATGGGGAAAAGGGTGCCATGGAAATTCTCGCATGGGTAAAAGGGGGAAGGTGCCTTACTGCGGTGGTTCGACTATGGGGAAAAGGGTGGCACGGAAATTATCCCACGGGAAAAAGGGGTTAAGGGTCATACTGGGGTGGAGTGCCTCGAAACACACAACTAGCTGAGGGCCCGCCTGTAAGGTGGGCTTCTCGTCTAGTTGAAATATACCTCTCTCACTAAAGTTGCTTCTTTGTGGTAAATGAACATTAGTTTAGGCATTGCAAATTTAGTTTGTTTACGAGGCTCATCTCCATTTGCATTTAAATTATCTTCTTCAAGGCATACCTTTTTCTTCTTTCTTGGTCTACCTTTAGATTTCGACTTGAGAAGCTCACAGCATATTTCTTTTTCAACTCTCTTGTAGGTTTCAATTAATTCTAGTGTATATTCAGCAACACTTGGGGTTGTAGCACTGATCAAATTGTTCATGATGAGCTGTCGTTCTTCGCTCGGTTTTTCTTTTTCAAATTGAGCTTTCATAAAATCTAAAACTGAACTTAAATCCATTTAAAATATACTGTAAATTATTACCTTCTTACCAGAACCCTGCCTAAACCAACTCCATACAGCTCACGCCATAGCGATAAGCCTTTTTAAATGTTTTCTTGTGTTTATTTGGTTTACCTTCTTTAATTCATTGCTAATTATTAATTTTGAATTTCGTGTAATGGCAACGCTCAATTTAATGTTTAAGCAAATATCCCCTAGACATCCCTTTCCGAACTCGCTAACCCCGAAGGTTACGCGGGAGGGAGGATCAAACTCACCATTGTAGGCTGGGTCGTTGGGTCTCCTTTAGGCTAGGAGGGTGACGCAAGGTTTTGAGTATAAAACCCCTACAGTGTTCATGATGTTCTATAAAGCTTAGTACAGGGAAAGGTATGGGATAGCTGTCCTTGATATATTTGGTTTGTCTTTGATTAAACCGAGGCTTAATATTGGGTAAGATTCACCGCCTTAAAATTTTCGTTACTTTAAAGATACATTGTGAACGAATTATTGGATGAAACGTTATGAAACTAGCTTTTAAATAAACCTGGAAACTCATTTCAAATCATATTTATAATTCACTGATTACAAAATTCGCGAAAATAATTAATATCGTTCCGAATTACAACCTACTTTCTAAAATACTAAAATTTTTAAAAGATCGATGGATAAATTATAAGTATAAAAGTTTTGTTTGACAAAGACCTGCGGGTCGAAAGCTAACGATAAACGGTTAATTTTTAAATCCAAGTGTTTCCTCCGTTAAAAAATTTTATACTTTCTAAAAACTCATTTGCTCTCTAATACGCACGTTGACCACGCAAACCTTACCTAGACTAGGAGTTGCTCGATTATCTACATGGCTCGGGGGAAAAATATTATTTTTGAATGTTATAAAGCGATAAACGATTATATTACATTACATTTAAGTTCATATAAACGGGAAAAATTGACAGTGGAATATTTCTTATATCATTTGATAGGTTAAATAACTGACAAAAAATAATGGACTGGTCGGATTTTTTTCTTCTGGCTCGAGTCGGATAGTCCACTTCGAGTAATTTTTAGGCCTTGGCAAAGGGTTCGTGCCTTAAAAACGGGTTGCGAGTACCCGCAAAGGCCTAATAAATAAGTCCTGTGAAAATCAGTGTATGTTATTTAGTTTTTCAAAAACCCGTAAATTTTAATAGTTGTTTCCATAAAATGACATAATAAAAAAATACCCATGACTCTTGATCGCATTTTATATTTTGTTTTTTAGCACGCGCCATTTACACTGCAATTCCGAAGTTCCTCGCCACTTCAGAACGTGCTCTAATCTATAACAGTTACGGCGTGTTGCAAAAAACAGTCGCACTAAACCCCCGCAATTTTAAAGAATTTAAATCCCAGCAGCACATCGCCAAATCTTAGAAACAAAAGTTTAAAAACACTTCAAAGCTTACCTGTCTTATAATTTCGGAGGATCTACTTGGGAAAAGTTGACCTTCTGCAAAATGCTGAGAAACGCGTTGGTCACGGCACTTTTCGCAATGTGCATTTTGCGCATGAACCACTTCTCGAAAGTAAATAATCAAAGCCTTCCTGTTTAAGTGAGTAACAATTTAAATGAAAAAATTGAAAATATTTGCAGAGTGTACTTACCACGACGAATGCCAATCAGGCAGATGCGGTGTCATTCCGAATTCTAAGACTTTGAAAAGTAAAGTGCCGATGCTATGTTTGCCAAGTGTAAATGAGCACTTGTTAGTTCCGCCTAATTTTTAAGTCAATTAAACCCGTGAACTGAAAATTATTAAACGAAATAAAATTAAAGTAATTTCGAGAAAAGTTGGTCGTTTATTTCCCTGTACTTAACGATAGTCGTTATCAAATAAATAAAACGTGAAGTGGAGAACATTCTTCCACAGCATAAGAAAGATGTAGGAATAAAGTAAATGTCCTTGGCATGTTCATTTAAAGGGAATAAAACTTTCAAGCAATTAAAGGGGTTATTAATAAACCATAAGGAAGCGACGAATATGTCAAAAGCCAAAACCGGGAGCGATAATATTGGACCACTTCAGGCAGGTCGTCAGAGATACTAAAGGCAATTTTCGGTACGATTCTGGGACAAGTGCTAGGTAGAAAACGTTCATCTGTGACCATGTGGCCCTAACCGGATTCAAAGAATTCCAAATTGGGGCGACTAACATTCCTTTTGTTTAGTGGGTCATCCGAGGAACCCATTGCGAGGCAGTTTTTTAGATTTAAATAAAAAATATTTTGAAAACCAAACCCACTTTGAACTTAATTTTTAAATAATTGAAATTAAATTAAAAAAAGGAGTTGTTAATACCCAATATCCGTTTCTTCGATGTTGAAATTTAACCCATTTCAACCTTTAATGATAAATTCTCCGACGACCTAAATAAAAACTACAGTATCTATGAAATCTAAAAAATTTAAACATTTGTTATTCGGCGTATTTCAATTTGTTCGATCGGGTCATTTTTCTCAATTGATATTAAATGTAGAAAATTTAAATTTTTAGGGTATATTTAATGGTGTATTGCAACAGTTATTTGTTTAAATCAGTTCTGCTTTTTCATTTTAGCATCGCGCTTTTATGCAAAAATTGGTTTCTGAAAATGTAATAGTAACGCTATTCAAGTCATTCAGATATTTACAAGCAGCTATCCTAATATAAAAGCGACTTACACCACCGCCCTTTGAGTTGTGCGGTACTAGTTATGACAATCCAATGTTTCGTTTTAGTTTCGTAGATTTGCCAAAAATGCCTTTATCAAAGAAGTTAATGGGCAGAATTAAGGTTGCAAATGAGTACGTGTGCACCGCATCATGATCAGTTTCGGACTAATGGGTTCGTATTGAATTATATTTATTTCAACGCTATTTGTAAGTTCATTTTCAACAATCAAGTCGATTCATAAATTACGTAATAGAACTAAGTGATTTCTGTGTGTGCATTTAGATACAATTCATTATTTTAAATTTAGGCAAGTGTTGAAGTTATTTTTAGTTGTAAAGGTAATTTTAAATGTCTAGCATATCTAATAGGTACTCTATTTTTCAATTCTGGCTCAAATATTTTTATATCATTAAATTTTTAAATACCTGTTACAAATTAGCTAGAATCATTAAATAACTCTTTTTATTAACTTATAAGATTTTTTATATATGGATCCACTATCATTCTGTATAGCTTTCAACTCTTATTTAAAGCGCATTTTATTCCTTCTTGTGAAAGATTATGCATTATATAAAATTTTATTTTTCATTTGTTGTTACTTGGTTTTACAAAAAAGTAAAAAATAAATGTTTGAAACATTTATTGTACCATGTGTTTCTGAGTGTATTTTCCAAGCTAACGAAAATGGTGGATTACAAAACTCCAATACTGAAGGGTATAAGGTTTTTTTAGGTATTTATAAATAAGATTTAGGTTTCAGTCACAACAAACAATACAGCCAACATTAGGAAGTTCAATGCCTTTATTAACACGTAATTCTATGCTTGTTATGAATTTCGTACTATGGTTTCTCAAAATGAAGGCTTTTAAAATATATACATTTCCATCTGATAAATGCGTATATCAATTTACGAAAAGGTGAGAAAAATCCACTACAAATATTTTTGAACCTCTATGAAATTTTTATTTTTTTAATAAAACAAATCTCTCAATTTAAAATAATGTAAATATCTGGTCATTGATAAGTCCCAAATAACCCCCCTCAATTCTGCCTTTAAATGCTTTGGTAAAATAATTTTGTCTTAATATTTGCCTCTTTTTTCTGACCGTCAGGTCATATTTCGGCCATGGGTCATTCAATCCAGAAATATGTTAGAATGTCAATACTGTTCGGGAAATTTAATTATTTTGTATAAATCCGGAAACATTTAGAGAGTTCAAAATGAAAGTTTCGGTTCTTGGGATTAGTGAAAGCTAAATTATCTTAGGTTAATAAAATTTAAATAAAATGAATTGGATTTATTTATTTACATTTTGTGGTCTACTGTGCTTTTTCAGACCCTTACATATTTTGTGATATTTTCCCAAAAAATAATTCCATTACAGAAATATAACCTTGCGCATACAGCAAAATCTTCCATAATGGACTAATTTTCGAAAAATGGGACTATATTCGCTACCGAAAACTATCGCTACGCCCCCTCTGGTTCGCCATTGAAATCTAAATAGGTAACGGCTATAGCAGACTCAATTAGTTTATATAAAATTATACTTGAATTTTAATATAATTTTGACAACGTATGCTTATATTACGATAAGTTTATTTTAAAAAAAACCGGTTCTTAGGAATTTTTAATTTGGGTGTAGCAGACGCTAGATCCTAGGTGCTACCTCGAAGAAGCTAGCATATTTTCGTAATATTTAGGTGCGCTCTCTAAATGTTACAAGGCACCATAGTGGCGGGATTCTGTTTGGGTTTTACCAGCGCGTCAGCTCTCTTTCCCAGACATTGCTATGGGTCAGAGATCCTGGAATTAATTACTAATTAATTATTAATTACTTCACCTAAATTATCAAAATGGAGTTACCTATCAGGCCCGTAGTCAGCGAGGGGGCCTGAAGGGGCCAAGCCTTTGTGGCCCCTCGAAAAATCTGGGAGTGGACCATCGTACCCCCTAAAACGTCTCAGTTATCCTAGAAAAATAATAAAGTAAATAAACAACATCAAAAAAATTCCTATTCACATATTATACAGGGTGTTTAGAATTGCTCTGACTGGACATTTTTTCAGAAACTGCAAGGTTTTTCAGAGTATTATTTATAATGTGGGATCGCTTTAAACCCTAAATTTCATAAACATCAGAAATAATTTCGGGTTTTTGTAAAAAATATTTTTTCACCGGTAGGTGCTAGGAAAAACGTTTCAATGAGAAAGTTGTAGAGTGCTGTTGAAAATGTTGAAAAGAAATTTGTTTCAATGGAAAATAACATTTTTTCACGAAGATATGACCTTATGAAAAAAAACCACTAAAATCTTCGATGTTCTCAACGGGCGTCACGTAAACGTTGCATCGACGTCAAACGTTAAAGAGTCTCAAAAGGCATCTCTTTCTCCGAAGCGCGTATATCTGTTGCGGCCTCCTTTCCTCGCGGACCTTGCCAACATATTAAAAGATCCCCGTCGCAATCGCCAGCCTGCTGCCCACATTCTGTACCTTCGCGCTTATTAACATTTCTACTGAGACCTAGTCGCACTATAGACTACATAACCTACTAGTTGGAATAGTATTAGCAACTTTATAATTAATCTTTAGTCTGGCGCGATTTTCTCTCTTCGATTTACTCGCCCGTAGACATACGTTCTAAAACGCCTCACTCGGCGGCGCTGGAGTAACTCGATTTTGATGACGTATTTTCCAACCCCCATCCCCTTTCGTTTACCTTTTTATACTTTGCGACAAACTCTCATTAACTACTATACCGTTCTGACACACTTTTGGGTCTTATGCTACTTTTCGTATTATTCAGTGGAACGTTTGTGGGGTACGCGCAGCTTATACTACGACATGCTCCATTTATTGTGGGGCTCCAAGAAACCTACCTTTACGATTCCTCCTCGTTTAATCTCCGCTTTGGCCGCTACTCAGTGTATCGGCGTGATCGCCAAGGACATCCGGGCGAGGGTGTTGCTCTCCTGGTCACTGCATCCGTACCCCAGTTCCGTATCCCTTTGCCTGACTTCACTACTTTGGAGGCTGTGGCAGTTTCCTGTTTTCTCAACAATCGTTGGACCGTAGTGGCAAGTGTCTATGATCCCCTCGGATCTGCTCCCCGCACTGAATAGTTTTTTTTATCTTAAACCCATTTTGTGCTTCGGCGTAGTTTCTTCTGTAAGCAAAATTTGACATATCCTTCTATTATGTCTTTTGAATTTCTACGCTCTGCTGTCGGGTACTGCAAGATTGTACACAAGCTATAACCAGCTTAACGATCTGTATCTTTTCTTCTTTCAAATAAATAAATAAATAAATAAACTACCTCTCATCTTCTACTGGGACTCTAATGCCCATCACCCCTTGTGGGGTAGTTCCGTAGCCGATGCTCAGGGACGGATACTCAACTCGTACCTCAACTACTAACTCGGTTCAGAACGACTCTATGAATGATCTGACCTTTGCCAGTACCGATCTAGCGCATGTCTGTCACTGGTGTACCTTGGAAGACCACGGTAGTGATCACATGCCTATTTACATTCGATGTACTTTAACGATTACTTCACTTGTTGATTCTCCCCTCAGTGGGATTAATCTAAGGCCGACTGGGCTCGGTACTGGGCAATTTTGAATCGCTCTTTCGACGGTTGGACTCCAGAAGACTACTCGGGTTATCTTAGCCGCAATTTCTGCTATTCCCTCCCGGGGCGGGGGCGCCGGCGTTGTTCACCCATCTCCACCTCCTTGGTGGTCCTCCTCGTGCTCTGTAGCCTTAAATGCTGCCACCACGGCTCAGCGTCGAGCCTATCGGACTCGTCGGCCTGATTATGTTCTTACTGCCCACCGCCTAACAGCCCGCACCAAACTTTTTGTTAAACGTGCCCGTATCGCCTCATGGTGTCGCTTTAGCTCTTCCATGTCTGGTGCGGTCCCTATCTCCTCGCTTTTCAATAAAGTCAGATGGTTTAACGCTGGGCCCCTCACGTCTCCCATTCCTCCGCTGAGAACCCCTAAGGGCCCTGTTGCCTCGCCGGTGGAAGCTGCGGAAGTTTTGGCTACCCATTTCACAGCGGCTAACTAACACTCCACCGGTGCAATCTCCTTAGCCCCTTTCGATGCCGTTCACGATGGATTAGTTTCATAATGGCCTCGCTCGGACTAAGAACACCATGCCTTCGCTTCTCCTAATAAAGAACCTTCCCTGTAACGTCCTTACCATTCTACTTGAAATTTTCAACGATTGTTAGTCGGTTGGGTACATGCCGTCCACTTATAAAACGGGTATCATCCTCGCTTTCCTGAAACCCGGGAAAAGTTCCGGTGATTCATCCTCTTATCGTCCATTAGCCTTTTGTCAGTTCTTGGCAAGCTCTTCGAGCGGCTGATCCATCGTCGCCTTGACTGGTGGCTCGAATCGACCGGGAAGTGCTCGCTCTTACCAGAGTGGTTTTTGCCAAGCTCGCCGCAGTATTGACAATGCTGTGTTTCTGAGTGGTGTCGCACACTATACGCTGTTATCCAAGCATCCCTGCATTGCAGTTTTCCTGGATATTAAGGATACTTTTGGTAATGCCAACCATGACTTCCCCATCCGCAAGTTAATGAAGTTGGGTCTATATGCTGGAGTGATCGGTTTTTTCCGGTCGTACTTGTCAGGGAAGTCAGCTTGTGTGCGTATCCGTTCCGATCTATCGGCCTCTTTTCCTCTGCTTCGAGGCGTTCCGCAGGGTGCTGTTCTAAGCCCGTTGCTGTTTAGCCTTCTTCTTGATGACCTGCCCTCTGTCCTGCCTCCTGGTACCCAAGTGGCCATGTTTGCCGATGACATTGTTCTATTTTTCACCGGTTTGTCACTGGGTCTCTTAAATCTACATATGCAATAGGTGCTCAATGCTACATCTGACAAGCCCTATTACCTACTTTCTTACAGAATGGATATATCCTACCAATGCCACGTCTGCTTCGCTTCGTGGTACCCTAGCCCATTTTCTTATCGTCGACAAGGTCGATGGCCATTATAGGTCACTCCTACGGCAACCATCAGCCGCCCCGGTTGCTCCCTGGCTCACAGCCCCATTTGAGATAGATGCCGATTGGTGCCAGGGACCAAAGGCAGATTGTTTACCGAATGAGTTGGGTGCTACCTTAATGACCCGGTTAATGTCCCTTGCCCGGGATTTGTGTGTGGTCTACACCGATGGGTCCCGTCAGCCCCATGCTCCCTACTCGGGCCTGGCATTCCGTGTCGCTAGTCTGGATGTCACGGACTCCTTCCGCAATTCGTTGATGGTGTCTATTTGTCGCGTCGAACTCGGTGCTATCGTCCAAGCACTTCTATGGCTTCTTGACCATCAAATCTTTGAGGCCGTAGTCTGTTCTGTTTCCCGTTCCGCTCTAGCACTTCTGAGCCGGTCGGATATCAGCGACCCGCTTTTGTTTCCGCTTTTGATGCGCCCCCGGGACTACCCACGTGCCCGGTATTCTCTCCTCTGGGTTCCGGCCCATGTCGGGGTCCTGGGTAATGAATTGGCGGATCGTGCTGCTTGGGCTGCCGCAGAATCTACAATTGCCCCTTATGTCTTTTCCCCAGCCGATGGCTTCCAAAGTTAAAGGGTCCTCCGCAACGCCTTGCTTGTTTCCTGGCAGCTTAAATGGGATTCGCTCTCGGTGGGTCGTTTCTTGTATTAAGTTCATCCGTCACCTTGCTACCCGGCTATCTGGGGACTTCGGCTTTGCCGGCGCATGGAACTCCCCCTATATTTGCCTCTCCTCGACCGTTTTCCCACCCCAGCCAGTGGCGTAGCTGATGGTCCGAAGGGCCCGCGGTGCGGGGGGGGGGGCTCAAGCTTCGGGGGGGCCCCGCTAACCATAAAAAAAATTAAAAAGGGGGGTCTCATAGAAATTTTTGTGGGGGGGGGGCCTCTGAGTTCTCAGCTACACCACTGACCCCAGCGCTATTGTCTCGTTTTCTACTATCGCCCACTCCTCTATGTCGGAGATGCGCTACTCTTGGGGATCTCGATCACTATGTCTTCCACTGTCGTCAGTATAGTCTCCTTCGGACAGCACTACTGTGCCGTCTTTCACCCGCACATCACTCACTGGTTCACGCTCTGGCATACAACTCACTCCCGTCTCGTCCCAGGTAGCACGAGCACGTGTATATTAGGTTGATATTTAGTATTCATCGTTTATATTCCGTGTTGAGTAAAATATATACGTCGTTTCAAGGTGTTAAGTTAGTATATAAGACACTTATTCAGTCATGTGTTTCACTACACGTGTTTCCTACGTATAGATATGGTGATTATATCACTAGATTGGCAGACAGGTAGTTTTTTCGTATATAAATAGTAGAGAAATAACTAGGTTGGAAAAGTGTTAAGCTTTACGTTGTGCTCACGTAGATATATGCCTAATTTACATGTGCTCCTGCTATACCGGATATATTTGCCAAATATATCAGTAGATTGGTAATTGAGGTTTCAAAAAGTGGACAAATAACCAGTGGCGTAGACAAGTGAATGGTTCCTTTAAAAACCCTCCCTTGGGCGTATCTTTGACTATGCAAAAATTTTTAACTTTCACCAGGTATTTTTAAGTGTTAAATTATGCTTACTTACCGATTATACAATGCGCTTATTAAGTTTAAATTACATTAAATCATACGGTATTAAGCTGGTATTGGCGTGTAGTAAGGAGTTATTTTTCGTGTATTTAGCGGTTAAATTTCATGCATTAAGAGATTATTTCGAGTACATTAATTTGCTATTTTTCGTGCAGTAATTGGTTATTTTTCACGTAGTTAGGGATATTTACCGTGCATTAATAAGTTACTTTCGTGCATTAATTCGTTATTTTGCGTGAACTTATTGGTTATTTTCCTTGTATTAAGCGATATTTTCCGTGTATTTATAGGTTATTCGGCGTAAATTATGCTCTTAGTTTTCGTGTATTAAGCGGATATTTGACATACAATAAGACGTTATTTTTCGAGTAATAAGCACTTGTTTTGCGTGCACGAAGAAATTATTTCGAATACATTAATCTATTATTTGGCATGCATTAAGCTTTTTTTCGTGTATAAAGCGGTTTTTTATTTATGGCGTACTGTTTTCCGAAGGATTGTTTGACTTTCAAACGCTGAAAAGGTCTCCATTTCAAGATTTCAAAACGATTTATAAATATATTTTTGAAACTTCTTTTCTGAGGTCTATTCATTAATTTAATGTGATTAACTATAAGTATATCTTAAATTTTAAAATACAATTTCGTGGCGTATATCCTTCACATACATTTTGTTAGATAACTGGGCAGAATTATAGACAATGGAGATCTATTGAAGAAATACTGCATTGAAGAGGTAGTAGTTGTTTTATAATCATATGTTTTTGATATTCACTAAACTATCTTTTACCCTCTTGTGCATTCTAGTCCTAAAGAGAATGAAAGTTAAGATATGCACTATTGGAAAATTATTTATCAGTATAACACATAATCAATAAATGTATTGAATCCCAAAAACTCTATTCTATCTAGTATTAGACGAAAACTCATCGTGAAATGTAATAATAATAATAATAATAATCAGCTAGGCTAATACCCAAGGCACCACCTTAGGCCTAAGTCATCAAGCGACTTTTGAAGCCTTTTAATTCAGGTGGCCGGGTTACAATGCGTAGGAGGGTGGTGGCAAGCCCTGCATGCCACGTGATCGAGCCAACAGATCCCTACACTAACTATTACCGTTAACCTAGACAAGTTTTTATGGAAGGGGAAACCGAAGAGCTCGGGGGAAAACCCCTTAAACCAGTGGGGAGAGAACTTGCAAACTCAACGCAGAAGGAGTGGTTCCGAGTTTTCAACCAGTGCCACAAGCTGGGATCGAACCCGGCTCCTCTTGCTGCGAGGCGAAAGTGCTAACCACTCTGCCACCCCACGGCATACCTTTTCATCACATAATTAAAGAAATTAAACAATTAATGCACGCAAAATAACAAATAAATGCACGCAAAATAATCAATAAATGCCAGAAAAATAGCCAATTAATACAACCGAAATAGCCAACTATTGCCCAAAAACCAACTAATTAATGTACGCAAAATAACTAATTAATGTACACAAAATAACCAATTAATGCAACCAAAATAGGCAACTAATCCACAGAAACGAACTTATTATTGCACACAAAATAACCAATGAATTCACACAAAATAACCAATTATGTACATAAAATATACAATTAATGCTCGCAAAATTGCAATTAATGTACACGAAATAATACCTGAATTCACGGAAACTTACCGCTAAATACACAAAAAAATAACTCTTAATACCCGCAAAATCGCTGATATAATTTAAATAAAAAACACGGTTATTGTTTTCAAACTTAATGCTATTTGAACTTCATATGCGCCTTTTTTATCTAAATGTACGCGTAATTTAACACTTAAAAACTACGTGGTGAAACACGTACTAACTGGTGACATGATCAACGTTTACCAAACGTGTTTCGTATACGTTTTAAAAACCTCGATACAACACGTAATATGTACGTGATGGTGCTACCTGGGGTCTGCGCATGCCGCTTCTGCGACGGCTTGTTATACTGTTCTTTAAGCTTCACACAAGCTCCTTAACGCCTCCATAAATAAGTGTTCTCGTGTACCCCTCGTTACCGGGAATCTAAGTATCCCCTAAGATCCGATGCCATTAGTGTCTGTTCACTAAAGTAGGGTAACTCAACATCATGTCGGCCGGAAATAGTCCATTTGGCGTTACGGGACTTCGTCGATAGTGTAGAAGTACAAGAATGAGTTGCGTTCGTAGATCGTCTGTATGTGGCTTTGCTTTACCCGTTTTCATGGTGCGGACTGCTCGGTCTGCAAGCCCGTTCGAAGCCCGGTGGTACGGAGCCGTAAATATTTGCGTTTCCCCGTTCTTCTTTAGGAATTGAACAGTTTCGATACTCGTAAAAGGCGTTCCATTGTCCGATACTACTTTTTGCGTTATTCCAAATCTAGCAAATAACTCCCTGAGTTCGACAATAGTTGACCTGGCTGTAGCTGAATGGACAACAATTGTTTCGATCCAGTTGGAATATGAGTCTGCTACAATTAGAACCATTTTTATGTTGACTGGTCCGGCGTACTCCATGTGGATCTTCTCCTACGGAGCCTTAGCTTTGGCCACGGAGAATATACATTGGTTTGAGGCATTAGTGCGTATTGTTGGCAGCTTTTGCAAGTTTGTACCCAATGTTCTATATTCTTGTCAATTAGTGGCCACCACATTTTCTGTCGAGCGAGTTCTTTCATTCTTGTCATACCTTGGTGCGTGCTGTGTAATTCTTCCAGCAGCTTTCCTTGGAGTGTGCGTGGTACGATTACTCTTGATCGCCATAATAATACACCGTGTATGACAGATATTTAACTACGTTTCATCCAAAAATAACGAATATCTTCCAGCAGTGAGGGTTGTTTCTTTGGCCACCCCTTTTTAACATAATTCATTACTTGATGCTGTAAAGGATCTTTATCCGTTTCTACGCGAATCGTGTCTGCTGTGACTATAAAACTGTCGTCCAAAGACAATCTCACTTGCTGGTTGTTTGGAGGAAATAATAATAATAATAATAATCAGCTAGGCTAATACCCAAGGCATGGATTTTGCGCTATTACTCGTGCCGTTTGAAGGAGCACGGTTTTCTTTTTGTCTAATAACGTTTGGGTGACAATCTTTGGCGTGGTTTCGTCGGGCTCTTGAGGTGGGGTAGTGACTTTGGGCCTTTTATGGGCGGTGTTACTTTCGCAGAGAGCGATACTGTGTTTCTTTGGGCCAAACCGACACGGAAACCTTGAATTGCATGGTTTAGCGCGATGTTTAATACGGGTGCAAATGTAACACCTTCTCGAATCACGCACGAGCCTTTTCTTTTCTTTAAGGGTGTTATTAGAACAATCCATCGTGGCATGCGACGATCCCTTACAAAATATACGATATATTTTTCTTTCGGTGACGCCGGTCGTAAAGGCCGAGAAACTACTTGGCTGAACCTTCTTGGTTGGTTCGATCCTTTGATATCTTGAATAGATAGATTTGAAATCGCGTTTTGTATCACCCTTTAATATGGCACTTGTTTCTCTACCCTCTACTTCCTCGCGAATAAATTCAATAAGGGCGTCTGCATCGAAACTGGAATTGGTACCACATCCCAAATGTCGACTTCTCTAGCTTTTAAACTTCTTACACTTACTGAAAAAGTACCGTAAAATCTACGTAAAGCTAACAAATTATAGGTATCATATATGGGTTTCAAATCATGGATTTTTAAAATAAATCTTGTTTAACTAGATGGGTTTTATCGTCTCTTTCTATTAAAATATTTAGTGCTTCGTCATAATTATCGTCTGACGCATGCATTTGCATTAATAATTATCTTGGGACTCCTTCCAAATAGCTTAACAAGTAATTGAACTTCTCTACCTTTTCTATTTTCCTTTCTCCAACCGCGGATTGATACTGACAATAAAACCCAGGCCACTGTAAAATGTATTCCGAAAACTTCTTAATCGCGAGCACTGCTAATCTCGATTCTTCTTGATTGATCTGCACCATTGATCTCTCCGATGGTCTTGCACTGGTGACGAATTTGACCTTGATATTTTCTTGTCTTGAATCCACCAGTTGACCTTGTGTCTCAGGAGTGTTATTTTCTCACTATATTCCTGCTGTGTATCCATTTCTTTATTAATGATGTCTACGGAGGCTCCATAAGGTTTATGATTTTATCGTTCGTTTTCCTAAGGTTTTATTCCTTTAGCCCTATTAGGGCTACCTGATATTCTACATCATTTACTGTCGAGTTGTTATCGGTTAACATCCCTTTAATCTTGGTTTCAAGGGTGGTAGTGTTCTGGCGAAAAATGCCTCTTCAATTCCGCACTATCCTCTGCATGTACTGTTGGCCTTGTCTTTCGGTTTTGGATCTCTTAAAGGAAAAGTCCAGGTTGGGTAAAACTTGGGTCGATTTGAAAGATCATGTTTAAATATACTCAAAAATATCAGTCGTAAAATTGTATCATTTTTTAATGACGAGAAATTAATTTTTAAACGACTGAAATCTACCCGCCAAGCGAGCTGCCATTTTCTTTAGATATCCCTCAGACAGACCGTACGCGGAGCAAGCGCGCGCAGGGAACAGAGCGCTGCTATAGCGCGAACAGCGCGTGATTAAAGTCCTAAAACGTCACCGCCAAACAAAATGGCAGTTCGCTTGGCGGGTAAATTTGGCTCGTTTAAAAATTAATTTCTCGTCATTAAAATGTCCTAGCCAACTGAATAAACTAGGAGTAGATAGGGTTAACCGTTGACTTTTTTATATGAGCAAAAGCGTTAAGGATCACTTTTACCATGGACCAAATATTAACGGTACTCCCTTTTCACGGATTTTTGACGCGGTAGGCGCGGCCTAAAACGGAAAACTTACTGGGGTACAACAGAATTCTTGAAAGCGTTTTCAGATATTTATTGCTATAAACGAAATGAACTCAAACTAAATGGAATTTGTAAAATAATGTTTAGAACACGATCATCAGTATTACAACTCTGGTTTAAAATGGTGATGTAGGGGACTTGTATTTTTATCAGAAGTAAATGAACCGAAGTGATCAAACTGCTATACTAGCCATGTTGGAGGCGTTTTCCTTACGAAGTTACATTTTTACCTCGAATTTGAGATTTTGTGAGTTTCTAGGTCGTAAAAAACGTTTTGGTTTTTATGAAACTATTTTTTATACATAGAAATATCTATACCCACAACTCCCAAGCGCAATTTATCGCGTCAAAAGACGGGGATAGAATTTAGCTTTATTTGACTCGATTTTCTTATCATTTTCATAATGAAAACGCGCTCCGATTCTGAGAGCTATTTCGATCACTTCGGTGCATTTTCTTCTGGTTGTATGTATATTGCATTTTAAGCATATTTGAGCAAAGTGTCCTCCTTCCCGACGATTGTATCCAGGAGATCTGGGGAAAAACGCTTCAAAAAATGACTTTGTTACAAATTTGAATAGTATTTATCCGCAAATTATCTTATTATTGTTAGCTCGAATAACTTATCATGGTAAATTATTTTCAGATTTAATAGATCCACAACCTTTCATCAAATTTTATTCAAGCGAGTTTTCAGTTTCTACTTAAGTACCAAAACGGTAAAACTGGTCTGCGAGAAAGTTTCACACTCGCTGGAATTTGTGATTTCGGATAAACGTGATGAGATTAATATCACTCTGCGAGTCATTTTGGAGTCTTTAAGAAAATGTGGGACACCAAATAAAATAATATTAGTAGAGCAAAATATTTTGAACGGAGGCTTTGCTTTGCAGGAACTTTAAAAGATTTTAAACTTACCACTATCAGTCAGTAAAGTCATTCAGTCTCAAACGACTGAATTACAGTGTCTTTTTAATGATACGATAATTCTAATTCTAATTTCATAGGTTAGCACATTCGTGATATTTGGAATTGGTCGACTATTAGCATTCTGAATGTGCAACAGCTGTACGAGAAGATACCCAAGTTTAAATAGGTTAGTTAAATATCCCCTTCTACAAAATAAAATAAGATCAAACTTTACGAAACCTTTTGAAGAAAAAGAATGAATTATGGACTATTAAAGTCAACAGAGGAGGCGTTAATGAACTTTGCCACGAGTTTTTAGTTTAGGTGATAAAAATTTGGAATGAGTATTTCAACTTGAGAAAAGAAGCGACTATGGAGAAAAGAATGAAAGAAAGGGCAGTGAATCACATTTTAAATGTGAAACCTCTTTTAGAAAAGTGGAAAGTACCATGTGAAGGCTTAGCTGCCAAAATTAGTAATAAAAGTTTAAAATTAGTTCTGAATTGCATATCAAATACCTTCGGGAAAGGATTTGCCAACCTGCTGATATACCAATATATACAAAGAAGGAAAATGAGACTGTTCACGCTAGGCCTGGTTTACTAAAGGGCCCAAAAATGCTAAGTGAAAATTTGTCCAAATAATTAGCATGTTGAAACCAGATATTTAGCAAACTGTAAATTAAAGGGAATATAACCTCAGGTTTTAGGTGTGGAACACCAAACTTTGACCATTTCCCGCTCCCTCCTATGACTTTAGATATTTTTTGGCTCTGTTAAGTGAATTCCCGCCAAAATTGCTTACATAAAAAAGCATAAAAAAGCATAAAAAAACATAAAAAACGACTTGAGGGCATATTCCCTTTAAATTGCAAAAAGGAATAATTATTTATACCAGAAATTTTTAAAGTTACAAAAGTTATTTATATCAGTTATTTTTTAATAATAAAATAGTTTTTACAGCAATGGTTTTTGATTATTTATAAGAAATAAATAGTTTTTATTAGGTTTCGGTGTTTCCCACTTGAGCTGGTGCAATATTACTTAATATCTTTGTTTTACCAAGAGTTTGTCCAAATTGTATGGTAGTTGGATTTTGTCCTGGTTCAAATTTCTGGTTAAAACAATTTTGCCCCTTTCTGCAAAATAAACCTGGTAATTTCTGCGACAGACACGGCTTATGTAAATATGAAGTTAAAATTAATCTTTAAATTGCTCGAGATTAAAAATCCAGAAACTCGCCAGTAGATTTAAGTCCTTCTAAAGTCTGTTTACTCAGTAACATAGTTTCCTTTTCCGCATTGGTGATGTTGAGGCATTCCTTAATTTCTTTTCAGTTTTTGAAATGATGTACGAAATCATTTTCTAACCACAGTTTAAACATTTTAAGAGGCCAAGATTAATGTATACTTTTAGTCGTGAGTCCTGAATACTTGTATAGTGGTTTAAATTAAAATTTCTTTTACGTCTGCCTTCTTCAAAATTCCTCGTGTTTACAAGGTCAAAGAACTTATCAATTACTTTGATGAGTTGTACAGTTTCACTGCACTCTTCACCAAATTTCATTACTAAGTCATTGGTGACAGTCTTGCTCATAACCTGACAAGCGAATTTCACCTTCATTTTCTGTAACGAACCCAAGAAGTAATGTTGATATTTCAGTTTTGGGCACTTGCCAATAATTTTCTTTGAATCAAGTTCATAAAGGCGAATAATGTGTGTCCATAGAATTTATTTCTTGTTTTTGTACAGTCTTCTTGATTTGGTTCCAAAGCCACTATTGTAAAAACAATTTCGGGTAATTTTTAACAAATGTGGGGGGTCTGCCATGAAATATATTTTTCGCGGGACATCATTTAAGGCATAGTGGTTTACGCAATTAAAACTTTAATTGTTTGAAGTTGAGTTTGATTTGAAAAATTTACGATTACATGATGCTCCATCAGCAATCACTAGTAGATAGTAAGTCCCTTTAAACATGTAATCCAAGATGGCGGCCGATAGCTTTGAACAGTGCTTATGTTCCCCCCTGGTTTTTTCTTGTGGCCACACCCTTGTTTGGAATGTGGTAATACCTTGATTGTTCGAGAGACCCATTCACCAATGATGACGTCAATTTTTTTCTTCAAAAACCGGTTTTGACCTTGGGAAAAACATATTTTAATTTTAACCCTAAATTTCACCTTGAAGATGATCCTTGACCTCGACGCTTGACCCTGTCCACCACCCCTAAGACTCGGTCTATACTCCCAACAAGTTTGGTCACGATCGGACAAGGTCGAACCGAGATATCGGCGGTAATATGGAACCCCACCCGATTACGTCAACTTATTTACTTTTGGTGTCACTTTTTTCGTTTTTTCGTTTTTTCGCCATTTAAAATGCTAATAAGTTATTTGCGAGATGGGGAAACCTTCGCTTTATAGCCTTGGCAACTTTTGGCCACACCCAATCACGTAATATCCAACTTACCCCTGTTGAAAATTAAACTTTATTTACTTTTTGGAAATAAATAAATAAACAATCAATACATAGTTTGCATCCCTACGTCATCAATGACGCAGTTCCAAGTATAGATATAAGAACCAAGAATAAATATTTAATTTGAGCTAGAATGAACGATTCTATGCCGCCATTTTGCCGGTGTAGATTTCTTAGTAAAACGGGAGGGTTAACAGTTTCAATCGTCTGTTTGCGGATTTTAATTATTTTCAAATGATTAAGAAATTAGTTTCACGTTAAAAATGGTTACCTGCCTGGTTAAAAATTGTTCGAGTAGTTCAATTACCAAGGGAGAGCGAAAATTGTTTATTTTATTCGATAGCGAAGGTAATTGTAAAAAGGATGACCGCAAAGGCCTAACTTTGATAAACTTTGTCAACTTCTTTTCGTAGATATTTCTGTCGTAATTTGATATTTTATTTAAATAACCCGGCCTTAGAATCTTATCTGACTTTGTTTAGGGCCCATTTAAAATTTGAAAGCATAAATCTAATTTTCGTACGTTTTGTCGCTTTGACGAGATTACCAACAAAATGGCTACCTATTTAGTAGCTACGCGCGAAATGGTTTGAATTTTTGATCGCCCTCCCAGTTTCCTTGGAGACCATAGGCCCCTCCCTTCGGTGCAAACAATCAATACACATTTTAAAACAAATTACAATGGGGCTGGTCAATATCCGCCCGAGATATAGCCCCTTATGTATAACCCCGGTCGAAATAAAATACAATTTAACTTACCCCTGTCGAAATAAAATACATATTTTAAAACACAACAAATTGCAATAGGCCTGATTGTTCAATATCCGCCCAATAACTTATGTTTTACCCCTGTTGAAATGAAACTTTATTTACTTTTGGAGATAAATAAATAATACAATAACGACATAATAAACAATCAATACATATTTTAAAAACACAACAAATTACAATGAATAAAAGCGGTATTTATTTAAGTAATTGTTTGTTTTATTTAAATAACAGGCTTATTAACTTTCAATTATTTAAACATTTTGAAATTTTTATTAAACTATTAGTTATTTAAATAAATATTGAAATATAGCCGAGCTTATTTTATTCATGGAAAAAAATTAATCGACTGCCGAGCACTAACTTTTGCAACTCGAAAGACTATAATTTTACCCAAATAGATGGCTGGTTAATTTTTAATAGTAAAATAATATATTCTAAAGTTGGAAAATCATTTTTAAGTTACATAATCAATAAAAATTCCAAAACCATTTATTTAAAATAAATAAAAAATAATTAGCTTTTTTTAATTAAAAATAGCAACATTGTAGATAGAATTTTCTCTGACTATACACAGTAAACGAACGGGTGTTTAACGGTGGCTAAATTAAAACAACATTAAGTTTAATAATTTGAATTATTTTCAAAATTAAACATTACTTACTTTGATTTATAAGTTTATTTTTCTGCTGAACAGCGTTACCAGAAGCACGCTCTATGAAATTCTGCCGCATTGTGAACTATAAAAAATATCTATATATCTTTAAATTCATAAATTAAAAAAATACCTCTAGGATATAACAGGTTCAATTGCATTAGCCTTGTAGAAGTAATTTGATACCCACCCTTAATTATCGTCACGTGTAAACGTTATCAACTACAGTTACAGCCTTGTAAAACTAGTTTGGATTTTTCAACAATTGGCTAATTATATCAATTAAACGCAAAAATGTTTATTAACATCTGGTATTATTGATCCTACTCTTTTTTTACTCACTTTTGCATCTCCGCGCCAGATTGAATTAATCAATAAATTATAAACGCAGATCATGTTTCGCCAGGAGACATTCCACAGAGCCAGTGAGAAGAAAAAACTGGTTTTTACAAACAAACGCTAGATATTAATAAAAAATCAATTAATAAATCCTTAACTTGAAAAAAATTGTAAACAAGACGTACGACGGTCAGAATACACACAATCCTTCTAATGTGAAGTTTGTTTGAGCTATTCACAGCAACCTGCAACGCCGGTATCGCAACCAAAATATATCCACGGTCACATATATATACATTATAACAAAAACAGTTCTTCGAACTGAAAAAAACAGTTTAGAGTTCGTTAAATGTGCAGCCTTAAAGGGACATATATTATTTTTATTGTTGATTAATATGTCAAATTCATTTAAAGTATTAAAAAATATTCCTGAGAACAACTGAATGACGTCATTCCGCCTTTCAAATCACAGTCCACTGCTCCAATTTTTAACACAAAATCTTTGATCCAATTTTGCCCACAAAGGTATCCATATTTATATTTATTTTCTTCCCTACACATTTAACATAAAAAGTTTTAAAATTTATTCTTATTATTATTTTATTTTTGTTGCAGATTATTGCAATAAATAAATAATAAATAATAATAAATTTTATTATTATTTTTATTTTTTACTTCTGATCACAGTTATTTGTTACTACTAGTCAGCCGTTGAGTGTCACACTTATTTCTTCTAGTAACTTATTAGTTACTTCTGATCACACTTAATTGTTACTTCTGATCACACTTAATTGTTACTTCTGATCACACTTAATTGTTACTTCTGATCATACTTAATTGTTACTTCTGCTCATATGTTGAAAGCGCCTTGAAAAACGCCAGAGGGAAACGGGCGCGTAGACCTCTATAAACACGCGGATTTACAATGTTGGAAATTGCGCCGGTCCGTATACGCTGCCCAAAAAACCTTACTTAGAATTAAATTTAAGGAACGTATTTGCAATTCTAGGTTAAGTGTAAACCACAGCTATTCAAAAATATAACTTTCATGAAAATCGGACTTCAATTAAGGAACGTTATGTCGACTTTCAGGCGGAAATATAAAACCACGAACATTGGGGTCCGGTAAATAACCCCGAAAACTATACTTCAATTTAATATTTACTGATATAACCGAAGTTGTATTTCAAGTGAATTCTAACCTATCCAATAATTTTTTTTAACGTTATCGGACTTAATTTTAAAGAAAATATCTACCACATAAAGGAAATCACCGAAAATAGTAAATTGGGCAAATGCCCAACTTCTTGGGCTCCGATTTGAAAACTTTATGAAAGGCTATCAATGGCGATGTCGGTACATTCGAACGAGATATCATTGACTCTTCTAGCCCTATTCGTTGAAGAGGTAGGCGTGACACGGCGGCATCGGCGGCATCGGCAACGGCTACACTGTACGTGAGACTAATACACACAAATCCTTAGGATTGTGTGTAATAAAAATGAATGGTTTTAAAAACAAAGCTTATTAACAATTTACTTTTTGAAGATAATTGTTTATATTACTTAACAACTATTAATAATAATAGTAATAATAATAATAATACTTCTTTCGCAACAGACTAAATGTATTGGCTACCAGGATATTGCAATAAATAAGATAAAAAAATTTACACCAATAAAATTATTTTTTAAACAATTGCAAATTAAATTATAAAATTAATAAGCATTTTAAAAATAAGACAATCTCAAAATATGTACAAACTAGCCTATTTAATTAAGAGATAATTAGTAATATGAAAAAATTAAAGGTTGTAAAAATAGAACATTAAAAAAATTATAAATATTATAAGGATACAATTAAATATATTTATATTTACGTTAATCCGCAGAAGATATTTCTTTACTACGAAATTAGGTATCAGGTTTGAAATTCGGGCTAAAACTTGTAATTGTTAATTAGTATAATTAAATAAATATAATGATAAATATTAACTAACAAATTATTTGATATTATGTTGTTGTAATGTGTTTACGTTGTTAAAAGAGCAGTTTTTATGCTGAATTCTCCCTACGCATTACATTTGAACAACAGCATCATTGGTAATAATGGAATGTATTTGGTTTTGAATATAAACAACATGTTTTTAAATTTAATTATTAAAAACTTAAAAATAAATAAAAACAGTATCATTTTTGTATTTTTATATTGTAAGCGTAGTTTCTATAAATCAATTATCTGTAAGAGCTTTTATTATAAATTAAGATAAGAATCATTATTAAAAAATAGCAAGATTTGGAATGTCTCACTAGAATAAAGTGAATTTTCTCAAAAATACTTTTATCTTATATTAATAAATAATAAGTGTAACCTTGTACACTATAGAATGTTAATTATAAAACAAGTTAATTTTAACGTATATGTTACATAAAGGAAATTATTTACATGTTTTAACAGGCAACGTCACTTGTTGAACTTGTGTGCTTTTTCGAACGTACGGGCGCAACGGTCTTAGATTTTGTTATTCTAATAAAAAGAAAACTAAACATTAATTCACACAAATTATATTCTGTTTTCAATTCAAGGTATCAGATTTCGAACAATTTAGCTTAAATTATTATTTACTAATTAGACGACATGTTCTACAACCTGTGTCATATAACCGTTTTATTTATGGATTTCAGTTTAAACAGCAGAACAGTTATCATATTCCCAATCACAAAGACAATTCAACTGTTAAGTACATAGAATTCAAAATAGAAATATTAATTGCAGAAGCATGTTCCTTAAAAAAAGAGGATATTTAAATCGATTATTTTTTTAATTTTAAACCGTGATTAACGTTTCATTATTTATTCTGTTTAATTTAAAATGTGCGTCTGATTTGATTTGTTTGTTTTTAAAATGTAAATATTCCGATTTTTTTATGTTTGCAAATCAAATTTTGCCAAATTAAATTAAAAAAATACCGGTAGAGATAAAAATATTAAATTAAAATTGATAAAAAAGTAAATTAAATCTTATAAAGAATCTGGAGACTTTAGTTGATTGAAGAGTAGGTTGCTTTCTTCGTATTACACCTCTGACAGGTGGCTCAAAAGTTCTACCTCTTCTAGCAAAACGTATTCAATTAATATTTCACACATGCTTTTCAATATTGATATAAAATTACTCTTTCGTGTTAATAATTTCAATTCTTAAATTACACAACTTAACAATAAAGAACCGATATCATATTAGTGTTCTCTTCGGAAATGTGGTACTGTAGAACTCAGGATTACACTTTTTACAGGAAAACCCAAAATTTATTAATAGGGCGTGAATCACCAGATATTATCTATCACACAGATAACACTTTTATTTTTTCGAGTTAAAAGTATAAGAAATGAAAGGTAATTGTCATGGTACATACATACGTCTTATTTTATTTATTATTTATTTATTTATGTTTATTTACTGTTTATTGCTTTGAAAAGCAAGTTTTCTAAAAACACCTCAATTTGTCAACCATTGGATAAAATATTTGTTTGAACCGTGTTGTATTTAATAACATTTTTACATAATTTCACCGCTAGGTTTAATTACTATTATTATTATGAAGTAGAGTTTAGATGTTTTTCTAGTATTTTTCTATGTATTTGGATATCTAAAATATATTTTAACTGATTTAAAGTAGAGTTAAGACGTTTTTGTAATATTTTCTATGTATTTGCGTATTGGAAAAGTATTTTAACGTATTAAACGCCAAATTTAAGTGTTTTTGTACTATTGTTCCACCTATATTTGCACATTGAAATATATTCTAAGGTAATGAACGTAGAGTATTTTCCGACCTTTAATTACACATTGGAAAGTTAATTTATCGTATTAAAGTTGATTAAAAGAGTTTTTATAGTAACTTTCTGACTATATTTGTGTATAAAAATTGAATTTTACCGTATTTAAAATATAGATAAGTGGTTTTTGTCTTATTTTTATAACTATATTTACATATTACACATTGTTTTTAATTTTAATTTTCCTATTTACAACACTATCTTTAATATTCCTAAATTTATAAGCTTGTTACAATTGACATATCATTTTCGACTAATCTTACAAAAATTCTTTAAGAAATAATATTTGTAATAGGAAAATCGTGGATGTTAAATTACTTGAAATATCGTAAGCCTATGTAGTATTTGTCTACCTATATTGGCATTTCGGAAATATATTTTAACGTATTGAATGTAGAGTATAGAGATTGTTGCAGTATTTTTCTTCCTACGTGACTACACCAGAAACGTCAATGTTATTCTCCTTATTAATCAAGCCGACCCTGAACATATGTTTTACACTTTGTTCTACACCATTTCAATACATTCTTAACTCATTCCATACGCTATTTAAAACACATGAGATAAAGATAACGAGGAAACAAGTTGACTCTGAACAAATATGTTTTACTCTACGGGAAGGATGTTGTAAGATTAAATTCATAATGGTTAATGTGAAGTATTTTTCTACCTTTTTAGGTATTTCTTTATCTATATATGTGTATCGGAAATGTATTTTAAAGAATCGAACGTAGAGTAAAGAGTTTTTTTTTTAGTATTTTCTGTCTATATTTGCGTATCGGGGTTGTGTTATGTCGTATTAAAAGTAGAAGAAGAAGGAATTTTTCTATTATTATTCTACCTATTAACATATCGGAAATATATTTTATCAAATTTAAAAAGGGGTTTTAGTAGTATTTTTCTATTTATATTTTAATATTTGAAATGTATTTTAAAGTATTAAAAGCAGAATAACTTTCCATAAGAATTAATCTTTCTCACAAGTCTTACCCATCATACATACATCATCTAATCTGGAATTTATGTTTAACAAATGGATGAATTCGTGTTTACAAAAGGTTCTTTTAAACGTAACTTAGTACATTAATTAAGTATTTTTTTAAATTTGAATATCAGAGTTTTTTTTATTTTAAAGTGTAATACCTAGAAGGATGTAAAACAATTTTTCCGAAAATATAATAACAATTTTACAAGTATATTTAATTTCAGCTTCCGAGTTGAAAATTATCTTATAACATTGTATTATTCATTTTTAATTTTTGTTTAAAAACAAAATTTTGAAAAAGTTATGTTATTAATTTTATTCAAATAAGCAACACTTGTTAGTTATAAACTAGATTAATTGTTAAAACTAAACCACAAAATTTGTTAGTAAACCATGATTTTCAAAAATTAACATATTAACCTCACAGAATGCTAAGCTTATCAGACAGTAAAGAGAGTCATAAAATCGATTGATTTAAAATATATTATAAATCAGACAAAATAAAGGTGTTTCGGATTGTTAAATTGTTCTCTTGGTAATTTGTATGATCGCTTAAATGTATCGACTCCATTTTTTAAATTTCAATTAATTTAGTTTTTCATGATATTTATTATTAAGAAAAAAATATCCAAAATAATGCAATAAAACATTTAAATAATATTTTACCTCCGCTAATCTCGTAATGAGATTTTATCAAACCGCAAAATCTTCGTCACGAAATTTAAAAAAATATATAAAATATTAAGAAATGAAACATCTACATTTGAAGCAAAAAAATAAAATATTGTATCTATCTTCGGGCAAACGTTTCTAATATTACGCAAACATTTAAAACATTTCTTGTGGTTTCGGGCTACTATTTCTTGCATTGTAACACATTTTTCGTATACAGTACCTGTTTATTTATTTGATCTGCTTTAAAATACTAATTGTCTGTTTATTATAGGACAAGAAATTTAACACTTATACGAAAATATTAGTATTGTAAAATATTATTGTTATATTCGAATTGGCTTGTTATCGAAATTTTATTAACGAGGAGGTTTGATTTTTATAGGGAGATCGGCGCGTGTGGATTTATGTAAAACGTGGTTAAGTTTTGAGCGCATGCTCTTTTGGTTTTGAAAAATGCGGCAGTTGTGTTTTGAAATATAAAAAGGGATGTTATGATATTTTTTACTGTTGGAATAAGAATAAAGTTTGGAGAGAGTTAAATGTTTTAAGCTCATTTAAACCCACACCCGAGTAATAATATTACAGTATATTTTCTACTAAATCATGTTTAGATGGATTATGAATTAACCGTTTGAATAATACGTATAAGAATTAATCGTTATCGAGATGATTAGGGTTATTTCAAACTTTAAATACTTTAATTCGTAAAATATTTTAAACGTAACAAGGAAAGACTAAGTGACATTTACCCCGGAGAAAACAAAGCGCATTCTAGCCAAGGGCTGTACTATTAAGGAAACGTAATTGACTTCTTGTAATTTTTACCTGAGAGTAAGAGTGATAGAAATGGAGCCAATCAAGCCTATGGTAATACTGTGAGGTTAGTGGGTGGCCGATTCTGTCCACCTTGGTATTAGGCGATTATTAATGTATTATTTTTATGGTCCGTTATTCAGCGTTAACATTTCACTCCTATACGCTTAAATAGGATTTATTGACCGTCGTCTTGATTGTTGGCTACTGTTATAATTACTACAATGATTACAAGAACTTTAATTTATTTATTCCGAGAGATTGATTTGACATACACTTTACAACGATAAGTTATTAATGCTTTAAATTTTATTAAAATGGTGTCCTAGGTAAAATATTTCTAAGTCAAAAACACCCTTAGATAAATGGTCAAAGTTTAAATATTTTATTTAATTTAAAAATATTAACAGATTTGACATATTATATATTACATAGAGTTGAAATCTTTGAAAGATGATATAATTATTTTTAGTGTTTTTTAATGAAAATTATAATAAAATATCGCATTAAGAAATATTTTCATAGAGTGAGTTTTTAATGGAATATGCAATTATCAATATAAAACTATCAATTTGATATTATAGGTTATGTTGTTGCAAATGTGATTATTAAATTTTATTCCACGGGAAATCATTTTTTAGTTATTACAACTACTTTAACACTAACACAAATTTGTTTATTTCAAATAATGTTTGGAATATAGACTATTTTCTAAATCTTGCAGGTTTTACTGGTTTTATTAAAAAATCTATTGCTTTTGGTCCCAGTTTATTAATATTTTGGTAAAGAATATTTTTTCACATACAACGAGACAACCCGAGGTGGTTCTCACTGATTTTGTTCAAAGTTGGGGAATAAAGTCCGAAATGTAACACGAAAACAATAAAGGAAAAATTACGCTGGGCTTCCGTTTTGTTATGGAAACCAAAAAATGCTTCTGACAACTTAAAAAGAAAAGTTCAACGTAAAATAACATGGGAAAATAACAATGTTTAATTATCTGACCGAGTAAAAAAATCCTATTTATTTTGAAAGAAATCTTGTTTCGTTTTGCAAATAAGCGCATATTAATGTATCTCTTTGTGTGATAAATTCGATATTATCATTGTTATTAAAAATTATGTCAAATTCATATTAAACGAGTAAATTTGAATACATTTGGGCAAATTAAAATAATATTGGGTAACTTCTTATATTATTGAATTAACTTAAATATTTTTTACTTGAATTCGTATTAAATTGGGAAATTTCGAATACATTTAGGTAAATTCTTGTATCTTGGCTAAATATAAAAATATTTTGTATATTTGATTAATATTGAATAAATTCAAATAATACTAGGTCGATTCAAATATTCTAGTTAACATTTAAACAGTTTTGAGTAAATTCCAATAGTATTGTGTCAATTGATATAAAGATAAGTAAATAAAACGTTGATTATATTTATATTTTTATTAGATTCCAATTATATTGGGTTATTTGAACTGTTATTTGTATATTCGAATAATATTGTTTGAATTCCAATAACATTAGAACAATTCAAATATTGTTTTTTTTTATATTTTGATTAAAATCTCATAAAATTGTGTTAATCGATATAATGATAGGAAGCGTCTCCGATAAGACGTCATTTTCTAAAACTATAAACGTTCTTCAAACTACTGCCAAGGTTGAAATGTTTAGGATCCCACAATTTCGGGCCATTACAAAAAGTTGAAGACCTAAAAAGCAATTAAACGTTCTAAATTACCGCCTCACGAACAATGTGAACTAATTTTATCCTTAAACGTAACGATTCGGCTCGATTCGTGAGTTTTCTAATGCCCTTCTTTTGTTTCTGAAATTATCCTCGCTTGATAGAGAAAACAATTTCAACTACAAAATATCATTAAGTTTTGAAAGACGTACAATTATATGCCGTATTCATTTAAGTAAAATATAGACACTCGGTGCAGTTCCTGTACACAATTTTTGATAATTTACTGTATAAAACCCGGTTGCGAAGGTTTTGTCTTAAGCCCATTTTGGGTTTTAGAGCTGTTCAAACGTTGGTCAAAATATTACGCTAGTTAGGTATTTGTTGGTATTTGGTTTAAAAATGTAACCTGTTAATAATTGTATGTGGAAATATAAATTTAGTTTGAGGTCGATGCGATCAATTGTTAATAAAAACTTATGCGTAAGTGAGTTTTTATCACTATATTATTGATTAAAACAATACCAACTGTGCTTCCCTGTATGGTGTTTTTAGCATTTCGATTATGTTTAATATATAGGCCATTATTCAACTCTATGAAAATTCGTTATTAACGAACGGAATTATTTATTATGTAGAACAAAAAAACAAATAGTATTAACCGGTTGCTTTTTTAAACCACATACCAACAAATACCTAACTAGCGTTATATTTTGACCAACGTTTGAACAGCTCTAAAACCCAAAATGGGCTTAAGACAAAACCTTCGCAACCGGGTTTTATACAGTAAATTATCAGAAATTGTGTACAGGAACTGCACCGAGTGTCTATATTTTACTTAAATGAATACGGCATATAATTGTACGTCTTTCAAAACTTAATGATATTTTGTAGTTTAAATTGTTTTCTCTGTCAAGCGAGGATAATTTCAGAAACAAAAGAAGGGCATTAGAAAACTCACGAATCGAGCCGAATCGTTACGTTTAAGGATAAAATTAGTTCACATTGTTCGTGAGGCGGTAATTTAGAACGTTTAATTGCTTTTTAGGTCTTCAACTTTTTGTAATGGCCCGAAATTGTGGGATCCTAAACATTTCAACCTTGGCAGTAGTTTGAAGAACGTTTATAGTTTTAGAAAATGACGTCTTATCGGAGACGCTTCCTATCATTATATCGATTAACACAATTTTATGGGATTTTAATCAAAATATAAAAAAACAATATTTGAATTGTTCTAATGTTATTGGAATTCACACAATATTATTCGAATATATAAATAACAAATATAATCAACGTTTTATTTACTTATCTTTATATCAATTGACACAATACTATTGGAATTTACTGAAAACTGTTTAAATGTTAACTAGAATATTTGAATCGACCTAGTATTATTTGAATTTATTCAATATTAATCAAATATTCAAAATATTTTTATATTTAGCCAAGATACAAGAATTTACCTAAATGTATTCGAAATTTCCCAATTTAATACGAATTCAAGTAAAAAATATTTAAGTTACCCAATATTATTTTAATTTGCCCAAATGTATTCAAATTTACTCGTTTAATATGAATTTGACATAATTTTTAATAACAATGATAATATCGAATTTATCACACAAAGAGATACATTAATATGCGCTTATTTGCAAAACGAAACAAGATTTCTTTCAAAATAAATAGGATTGATTTACTCGGTCAGATAATTAAACATTGTTATTTTCCCATGTTATTTTACGTTGAACTTTTCTTTTTAAGTTGTCAGAAGCATTTTTTGGTTTCCATAACAAAACGGAAGCCCAGCGTAATTTTTCCTTTATTGTTTTCGTGTTACATTTCGAACTTTATTCCCCAACTTTGAACAAAATCAGTGAGAACCACCTCGGGTTGTCTCGTTGTATGTGAAAAAATATTCTTTACCAAAATATTAATAAACTGGGACCAAAAGCAATAGATTTTTTAATAAAACCAGTAAAACCTGCAAGATTTAGAAAATAGTCTATATTCCAAACATTATTTGAAATAAACAAAGTTGTGTTAGTGTTAAAGTAGTTGTAATAACTAAAAAATGATTTCACGTGGAATAAAATTTAGTAATCACATTTGCAACAACATAACCTATAATATCAAATGATAGTTTTATATTGATAATTGCATATTCCATTAAAACCTACTCTATGAAATGTTTCTTAATGCGATATTTTATTATAATTTTCATTAAAAAACACTAAAAATAATTATATCATCTTTCAAAGATTTCAACTCTATGTAATATATAATATGTCAAATCTGTTTATATTTTTAAATTAAATAAAATATTTAAACTTTGACCATTTATCTAAGGGTGTTTTTGACTTAGAAATATTTTACCTAGGACACCATTTTTAATAAAATTTAAAGCATTAATAACTTATCGTTGTAAAGTGTATGTCAAATCAATCTCTCGGAATAAATAAATTAAAGTTCTTGTAATCATTGTAGTAATTATAACAGTAGCCAACAATCAAGACGACGGTCAATAAATCCTATTTAAGCGTATAGGAGTGAAATGTTAACGCTGAATAACGGACCATAAAAATAATACATTAATAATCGCCTAATACCAAGGTGGACAGAATCGGCCACCCACTAACCTCACAGTATTACCATAGGCTTGATTGGCTCCATTTCTATCACTCTTACTCTCAGGTAAAAATGACAAGAAGTCAATTACGTTTCCTGAATAGTACAGCCCTTGGCTAGAATGCGCTTTGTTTTCTCCGGGGTAAATGTCACTTAGTCTTTCCTTGTTACGTTTAAAATATTTTACGAATTAAAGTATTTAAAGTTTGAAATAACCCTAATCATCTCGATAACAATTAATTCTTATACGTATTATTCAAACGGTTAATTCATAATCCATCTAAACATGATTTAGTAGAAAATATACTAATATTTTCGTATAAGTGTTAAATTTCTTGTCCTATAATAAACAGACAATTAGTATTTTAAAGCAGATCAAATAAATAAACAGGTACTGTATACGAAAAATGTGTTACAATGCAAAAAATAGTAGCCCGAAACCACAAGAAATGTTTTAAATGTTTGCGTAATATTAGAAACGTTTGCCCGAAGATAGATACAATATTTTATTTTTTTGCTTCAAATGTAGATGTTTCATTTCTTAATATTTTATATATTTTTTTAAATTTCGTGACGAAGATTTTGCGGTTTGATAAAATCTCATTACGAGATTAGCGGAGGTAAAATATTATTTAAATGTTTTATTGCATTATTTTGGATATTTTTTTCTTAATAATAAATATCATGAAAAACTAAATTAATTGAAATTTAAAAAATGGAGTCGATACATTTAAGCGATCATACAAATTACCAAGAGAACAATTTAACAATCCGAAACACCTTTATTTTGTCTGATTTATAATATATTTTAAATCAATCGATTTTATGACTCTCTTTACTGTCTGATAAGCTTAGCATTCTGTGAGGTTAATATGTTAATTTTTGAAAATCCTGGTTTACTAACAAATTTTGTGGTTTAGTTTTAACAATTAATCTAGTTTATAACTAACAAGTGTTGCTTATTTGAATAAAATTAATAACATAACTTTTTCAAAATTTTGTTTTTAAACAAAAATTAAAAATGAATAATACAATGTTATAAGATAATTTTCAACTCGGAAGCTGAAATTAAATATACTTGTAAAATTGTTATTATATTTTCGGAAAAATTGTCTTACATCCTTCTAGGTATTACACTTTAAAATAAAAAAAACTCTGATATTCAAATTTAAAAAAATACTTAATTAATGTACTAAGTTACGTTTAAAAGAACCTTTTGTAAACACGAATTCATCCATTTGTTAAACATAAATTCCAGATTAGATGATGTATGTATGATGGGTAAGACTTGTGAGAAAGATTAATTCTTATGGAAAGTTATTCTGCTTTTAATACTTTAAAATACATTTCAAATATTAAAATATAAATAGAAAAATACTACTAAAACCCCTTTTTAAATTTGATAAAATAAATTTCCGATATGTTAATAGGTAGAATAATAATAGAAAAATTCCTTCTTCTTCTACTTTTAATACGACATAACACAACCCCGATACGCAAATATAGACAGAAAATACTAAAAAAAAAACTCTTTACTCTACGTTCGATTCTTTAAAATACATTTCCGATACACATATATAGATAAAGAAATACCAAAAAAGGTAGAAAAATACTTCACATTAACCATTATGAATTTAATCTTACAACATCCTTCCCGTAGAGTAAAACATATTTGTTCAGAGTCAACTTGTTTCCTCGTTATCTTTATCTCATGTGTTTTAAATAGCGTATGGAATGAGTTAAGAATGTATTGAAATGGTGTAGAACAAAGTGTAAAACATATGTTCAGGGTCGGCTTGATTAATAAGGAGAATAACATTGACGTTTCTGGTGTAGTCACGTAGGAAGAAAAATACTGCAACAATCTCTATACTCTACATTCAATACGTTAAAATATATTTCCGAAATGCCAATATAGGTAGACAAATACTACATAGGCTTACGATATTTCAAGTAATTTAACATCCACGATTTTCCTATTACAAATATTATTTCTTAAAGAATTTTTGTAAGATTAGTCGAAAATGATATGTCAATTGTAACAAGCTTATAAATTTAGGAATATTAAAGATAGTGTTGTAAATAGGAAAATTAAAATTAAAAACAATGTTTAATATGTAAATATAGTTATAAAAATAAGACAAAAACCACTTATCTATATTTTAAATACGGTAAAATTCAATTTTTATACACAAATATAGTCAGAAAGTTACTATAAAAACTCTTTTAATCAACTTTAATACGATAAATTAACTTTCCAATGTGTAATTAAAGGTCGGAAAATACTCTACGTTCATTACGTTAGAATATATTTCAATGTGCAAATATAGGTGGAACAATAGTACAAAAACACTTAAATTTGGCGTTTAATACGTTAAAATACTTTTCCAATACGCAAATACATAGAAAATATTACAAAAACGTCTTAACTCTACTTTAAATCGGTTAAAATATATTTTAGATATCCAAATACATAGAAAAATACTAGAAAAACATCTAAACTCTACTTCATAATAATAATAGTAATTAAACCTAGCGGTGAAATTATGTAAAAATGTTATTAAATACAACACGGTTCAAACAAATATTTTATCCAATGGTTGACAAATTGAGGTGTTTTTAGAAAACTTGCTTTTCAAAGCAATAAACAGTAAATAAACATAAATAAATAAATAATAAATAAAATAAGACGTATGTATGTACCATGACAATTACCTTTCATTTCTTATACTTTTAACTCGAAAAAATAAAAGTGTTATCTGTGTGATAGATAATATCTGGTGATTCACGCCCTATTAATAAATTTTGGGTTTTACTGTAAAAAGTGTAATCCTGAGTTCTACAGTACCACATTTCCGAAGAGAACACTAATATGATATCGGTTCTTTATTGTTAAGTTGTGTAATTTAAGAATTGAAATTATTAACACGAAAGAGTAATTTTATATCAATATTGAAAAGCATGTGTGAAATATTAATTGAATACGTTTTGCTAGAAGAGGTAGAACTTTTGAGCCACCTGTCAGAGGTGTAATACGAAGAAAGCAACCTACTCTTCAATCAACTAAAGTCTCCAGATTCTTTATAAGATTTAATTTACTTTTTTATCAATTTTAATTTAATATTTTTATCTCTACCGGTATTTTTTTAATTTAATTTGGCAAAATTTGATTTGCAAACATAAAAAAATCGGAATATTTACATTTTAAAAACAAACAAATCAAATCAGACGCACATTTTAAATTAAACAGAATAAATAATGAAACGTTAATCACGGTTTAAAATTAAAAAAATAATCGATTTAAATATCCTCTTTTTTTAAGGAACATGCTACTGCAATTAATATTTCTATTTTGAATTCTATGTACTTAACAGTTGAATTGTCTTTGTGATTGGGAATATGATAACTGTTCTGCTGTTTAAACTGAAATCCATAAATAAAACGGTTATATGACACAGGTTGTAGAACATGTCGTCTAATTAGTAAATAATAATTTAAGCTAAATTGTTCGAAATCTGATACCTTGAATTGAAAACAGAATATAATTTGTGTGAATTAATGTTTAGTTTTCTTTTTATTAGAATAACAAAATCTAAGACCGTTGCGCCCGTACGTTCGAAAAAGCACACAAGTTCAACAAGTGACGTTGCCTGTTAAAACATGTAAATAATTTCCTTTATGTAACATATACGTTAAAATTAACTTGTTTTATAATTAACATTCTATAGTGTACAAGGTTACACTTATTATTTATTAATATAAGATAAAAGTATTTTTGAGAAAATTCACTTTATTCTAGTGAGACATTCCAAATCTTGCTATTTTTTAATAATGATTCTTATCTTAATTTATAATAAAAGCTCTTACAGATAATTGATTTATAGAAACTACGCTTACAATATAAAAATACAAAAATGATACTGTTTTTATTTATTTTTAAGTTTTTAATAATTAAATTTAAAAACATGTTGTTTATATTCAAAACCAAATACATTCCATTATTACCAATGATGCTGTTGTTCAAATGTAATGCGTAGGGAGAATTCAGCATAAAAACTGCTCTTTTAACAACGTAAACACATTACAACAGCATAATATCAAATAATTTGTTAGTTAATATTTATCATTATATTTATTTAATTATACTAATTAACAATTACAAGTTTTAGCCCGAATTTCAAACCTGATACCTAATTTCGTAGTAAAGAAATATCTTCTGCGGATTAAGGTAAATATAAATATATTTAATTGTATCCTTATAATATTTATAATTTTTTTAATGTTCTATTTTTACAACCTTTAATTTTTTTCATATTACTAATTATCTCTTAATTAAATAGGCTAGTTTGTACATATTTTGAGATTGTCTTATTTTTAAAATGCTTATTAATTTTATAATTTAATTTGCAATTGTTTAAAAAATAATTTTATTGGTGTAAATTTTTTTATCTTATTTATTGCAATATCCTGGTAGCCAATACATTTAGTCTGTTGCGAAAGAAGTATTATTATTATTATTACTATTTTTATTAATAGTTGTTAAGTAATATAAACAATTATCTTCAAAAAGTAAATTGTTAATAAGCTTTGTTTTTAAAACCATTCATTTTTATTACACACAATCCTAAGGATTTGTGTGTATTAGTCTCACGTACAGTGTAGCCGTTGCCGATGCCGCCGATGCCGCCGTGTCACGCCTACCTCTTCAACGAATAGGGCTAGAAGAGTCAATGATATCTCGTTCGAATGTACCGACATCGCCATTGATAGCCTTTCATAAAGTTTTCAAATCGGAGCCCAAGAAGTTGGGCATTTGCCCAATTTACTATTTTCGGTGATTTCCTTTATGTGGTAGATATTTTCTTTAAAATTAAGTCCGATAACGTTAAAAAAATTATTGGATAGGTTAGAATTCACTTGAAATACAACTTCGGTTATATCAGTAAATATTAAATTGAAGTATAGTTTTCGGGGTTATTTACCGGACCCCAATGTTCGTGGTTTTATATTTCCGCCTGAAAGTCGACATAACGTTCCTTAATTGAAGTCCGATTTTCATGAAAGTTATATTTTTGAATAGCTGTGGTTTACACTTAACCTAGAATTGCAAATACGTTCCTTAAATTTAATTCTAAGTAAGGTTTTTTGGGCAGCGTATTCGGACCGGCGCAATTTCCAACATTGTAAATCCGCGTGTTTGTAGAGGTCTACGCGCCCGTTTCCCTCTGGCGTTTTTCAAGGCGCTTTCAACATATGAGCAGAAGTAACAATTAAGTATGATCAGAAGTAACAATTAAGTGTGATCAGAAGTAACAATTAAGTGTGATCAGAAGTAACTAATAAGTTACTAGAAGAAATAAGTGTGACACTCAACGGCTGACTAGTAGTAACAAATAACTGTGATCAGAAGTAAAAAATAAAAGTGACACTGATCGAAGGAATCTTCGATGCTTTCAAAGTATGACTAGAAGTAGCAAATAAGTGTAAATATTATACTCCGCGGCCGCGGAGTATATTTAGAGCTCATATTTTCCCCCCATTTCCACATCTGCTGCGCGTATATTGGCAATTTACCGGTTTGGTCGTGGAAGACGTCAACTCAGCTTGAGATACTTTTAGGCCTTTTTTTGGGTCGCGCTCTAACCTCAACCACTCGTCGTATTTTAATTCTGTAAACGGATTTAAAATCAGCGTGTTTCACTTCATAGGCCCGTCTTTTCACGATTTATAATTTAATCAATAACGCCGAGAAAATATAAGTTTTCGAAGCCAGGAAATTACGGTTTCGAGGCATCCATTTTCCCTCTTAAGTTTCAGATTGGCGCGCACGCGCAACGGGAACGGGTGGAAGTCTGAAAAAAGTTGCCAACTTTGATGGCGGCTTTAATTCCGCGTGCCCGCGTGAAATGTTAATTTTCATATTCTAACATGTTTAAACATATATTATGATTTAAAACGAACAAATCTTCGATGATAAAAGGTAAATAATATAGTTGGCTTTTATTTCAACCTAAGTTTTGTCACTTTACGGTATTTGGTAATTCTAAATCGATTTAAATAAAAGTTAGGTTAAAATTTTGGGCATTGGGTATTATCACTGGCATAATTTAGAAGCACGACTTTTCGGAATTTCGCCTGGAATTCGGTAACAGCTTCATGGCTTATAGTCAATGTAAAAGCACCGTGATATCGAATACAGGATACGTATTATCTTTGGTTGAACTAAACTATCAGTATTTTTAAATGTTTAATTTTTTCACGGCTGTTAAGTTTGACAACTAATAATTTTCGAGCTTTAAAATTTGAAATGCCAAGGAGGCAAAACGACGGGCTGAGTATTTGCGCAGCAAAGGTAATAAGTTTTATGTGGTTGAACTAATATAACAATATTTTTTGAGTTTTAAATTATTTTTCTATGCAGGCCTTAGTTGGGCACTTTTATTAGAGACATTACAAACACTTAATTTTTAATTTTAGAAAGCACTAATATTTTAACAAATTATAAAATTGGGGTGTAATTCTTGTAAAGCACTACGTCTCATAAATGGGCATATATTATAACAAAAACAGTTCTTCGAACTGAAAAAAACAGTTTAGAGTTCGTTAAATGTGCAGCCTTAAAGGGACATATATTATTTTTATTGTTGATTAATATGTCAAATTCATTTAAAGTATTAAAAAATATTCCTGTGAACAACAGAATGACGTCATTCCGCCTTTCAAATCACAGTCCACTGCTCCTCCAATTTTTAACACAAAATCTTTGATCCAATTTTGCCCACAAAGGTATCTATATTTATATTTATTTTCTTCCCTACACATTTAAAATAAAAATTTTAAAATTTATTATTATTTATTATTTATTAATTGCAATAATCTGCAACAAAAATAAAATAATAATAAGAATAAATTTTAAAACTTTTTATGTTAAATGTGTAGGGAAGAAAATAAATATAAATATGGATACCTTTGTGGGCAAAATTGGATCAAAGATTTTGTGTTAAAAATTGGAGCAGTGGACTATGATTTGAAAGGCGGAATGACGTCATTCTGTTGTTCACATGAATATTTTTTAATACTTTAAATGAATTTGACATATTAATCAACAATAAAAATAATATATGTCCCTTTAAGGCTGCACATTTAACGAACTCTAAACTGTTTTTTTCAGTTCGAAGAACTGTTTTTGTTATAATGTATATATATGCGACCGTGGATATATTTTGGTTGCGATACCGGCGTTGCAGGTTGCTGTGAATAGCTCAAACAAACTTCACATTAGAAGGATTGTGTGTATTCTGACCGTCGTACGTCTTGTTTACAATTTTTTTCAAGTTAGAGGATTTATTAATTGATTTTTTATTAATATCTAGCGTTTGTTTGTAAAAACCAGTTTTTTCTTCTCACTGGCACTGTGGAATGTCTCCTGGCGAAACATGATCTGCGTTTATAATTTATTGATTAATTCAATCTGGCGCGGAGATGCAAAGGTGAGTAAAAAAAGAGTAGGATCAATAATACCAGATGTTAATAAACATTTTTGCGTTTAATTGATATAATTAGCCAATTGTTGAAAAATCCAAACTAGTTTTACAAGGCTGTAACTGTAGTTGATAACGTTTACACGTGACGATAATTAAGGGTGGGTATCAAATTACTTCTACAAGGCTAATGCAATTGAACCTGTTATATCCTAGAGGTATTTTTTTAATTTATGAATTTAAAGATATATAGATATTTTTTATAGTTCACAATGCGGCAGAATTTCATAGAGCGTGCTTCTGGTAACGCTGTTCAGCAGAAAAATAAACTTATAAATCAAAGTAAGTAATGTTTAATTTTGAAAATAATTCAAATTATTAAACTTAATGTTGTTTTAATTTAGCCACCGTTAAACACCCGTTCGTTTACTGTGTATAGTCAGAGAAAATTCTATCTACAATGTTGCTATTTTTAATTTAAAAGTTAATTATTTTTTATTTATTTTAAATAAATGGTTTTGGAATTCTTATTGATTATGTAATTTAAAAATGTTTTTCCAACTTTAGAATATATTATTTTACTATTAAAAATTAACCAGCCATCTATTTGGGTAAAATTATAGTCTTTCGAGTTGCAAAAGTTAGTGTTCGGCAGTCGATTAATTTTTTTCCATGAATAAAATAAGCTCGGCTATATTTCAATATTTATTTAAATAACTAATAGTTTAATAAAAATTTCAAAATGTTTAAATAATTGAAAGTGAATAAGCCTATTATTTAAATAAAACAAACAATTACTTAAATAAATACCGCTTTTATTCATTGTAATTTGTTGTGTTTTTAAAATATGTATTGATTGTTTATTATGTCGTTATTGTATTATTTATTTATCTCCAAAAGTAAATAAAGTTTCATTTCAACAGGGGTAAAACATAAGTTATTGGGCGGATATTGACCAATCAGACCTATTGCAATTTGTTGTGTTTTAAAATATGTATTTTATTTCGACAGGGGTAAGTTAAATTGTATTTTATTTCGACCGGGGTTATACATAAGGGGCTATATCTCGGGCGGATATTGACCAGCCCCATTGTAATTTGTTTTAAAATGTGTATTGATTGTTTATTTATTTATTTCCAAAAAGTAAATAAAGTTTAATTTTCAACAGGGGTAAGTTGGATATCACGTGATTGGGTGTGGCCAAAAGTTGCCAAGGCTATAAAGCGAAGGTTTCCCCATCTCGCAAATAACTAATTAGCATTTTAAATGGCGAAAAAACGAAAAAACGAAAAAAGTGACACCAAAAGTAAATAAGTTGACGTAATCGGGTGGGGTTACATATTACCGCCGATATCTCGGTTCGACCTTGTCCGATCGTGACCGAGTCTTAGGGGTGTTGGACAGGGTCAAGCGTCGAGGTCAAGGATCATCTTCAAGGTGAAATTTAGGGTTAAAATTAAAATATGTTTTTCCCAAGGTCAAAACCGGTTTTTGAAGAAAAAATTGACGTCATCATTGGTGAATGGGTCTCTCGAACAATCAAGGTATTACCACATTCCAAACAAGGGTGTGGCCACAAGAAAAAACCAGGGGGGAACATAAGCACTGTTCAAAGCTATCGGCCGCCATCTTGGATTACATGTTTAAAGGGACTTACTATCTACTATCACTACTAGACCTCGGCAATCAATAGATTCAAGTTGTTCTATGGCATCACATAAAATATTATTTAAATCAGCAGATGTTAAACCATCACAAGGAAAATATGCCAATGTAAATTTATTTTTATCAGAGAGAGACTTGCCCATTAGTTGTAGTACGTGAGTATAGCTACATTCGAGGAGTTTTCGTTTTAATTAGGTGAGGTATATCCTTCTACCAATCCAGACAAATCTCCAGTTTGACGACGATAAAATATCTTCTTTTATTTTCATTTCATCGGCAACTAAACAACAGTATTTTTTGAAAGGTGGGTAATTGATTAAATCAAAATGTTGTCCAAGCTCTTCAAACGCTTTTGTATGAACCACTGGATTTCGAATAAGTTCAGCTGAATATTTGTCTAGAGTACTTTTATGAGGCAATTCCAGCGCTCCAGATTCCTTCAAAAATCTATATGCCTTCGGTGAAATGGCTTGTAATAATGCACACCACTTAATCATGTCACTGCTCCATCTCCTACCATATTTTGACTTTTACTTAACATTCTTATTTGTTCTTGGATAAATGATTCACTGAATCGGCGTTTATTGCAGCTTATTTTTTCTTAATCTCAGAACTGGTCTACTCATTTTGAATAGCAGCTTTTTGCTTTTTTAATCATAAACATTGGTTTTCATAAGCTGTTTCTATATTTTTGGCATTTTAAACTACGATATGATGGTGCTGTTGTAAGACAATTTCCTCATATCTTCACATTGGTCAACCTTCAACTTTTGTTTTTTCAACGTCTTAATTGACTAAGTTATTTTCGTTATTACCAATAGAAATGTGCCACTTTGAGATATTTGAAAAAGTTGTTCCAGTTCAACTAAAGTGCTTATTTTAGGTGGTATTTCTTTTTCGAAGTCACGCGTATCTTTGATCTGACGACCATACACGTATAACTGTGGGATGCAATTTGAATCCAAAACTAGTTGTTGTACTAGGAAGTTTCCCGATGGCTTTGATATTTGAAGTTCATTTTCTGAAAATGACGGCACACACCATCCTAATGGACAATGAAAGTCATTTCTAATATCACTTAAAGTCAAGGTCATACCAGTTAAGATGGCGAAATTCACGGCAGGAGTTGTGCTACCTAATTGAAGGTCCATTGACGAAGCTTTTACATCCATTATTTAGCCATTAATATTTAAACTAAGACTGAGTAGACTCAAAGTACGCTTTTATCCTCCTACAGCAGTGAAATAATAAATAAATAAGACCTAAACTTCTCTAAAACTGGTCATTTAGGCGTCAAGAACAACGACGCCATTTTAAGCGCGAACTTTGCAGCGGAAGCTCGCTGAAATCGGCTGAAGTGACGCCAAGTTTGTCCACTTTGAACTAAACTTTACCCATGATTTCCAAAACTAAGCTTTGATACGCGATTTTTCCATTCAAAACTGGGAGTCCCGTTAATATTTGGTCCATGCTTTTACAAAGTAAAGCTTTTTCATTTTTTACAAGAAACGAATATTCGGCATTCCGCTCCTGACACATTTCAAATAACAACTAACTCGCGCTTATCGCGGGTTCCTCGTTCACGTTCTAAATTTAAAGTTAAATGGGGCTAGAAATGCTATAAACAATAGGTGTTTCTATAAAATAAATCAATACAAAAATTAAATGTATAAAATGTTTTTTCCCGCGTCACGAGCTTAAGCTTTTTAGTGCTTTAATGGCACGCGCGTATCGCACGTCAACTTCAAATACCAAAATCTTTATCGATTCGAGCGCGCGCTCTCTATCTTCAATAACTTTAGCTAGTGACGTAGAAAATACATTTACACGTGACCTAACATATTTTATAGAAACACCTATTGGACTACATATGAGTTACTAACAGTTAATTTAGGTACAACAGTTATTGGAAAAAATTAAAAATTTTGATTACAACATTAAAACAAGTTGGCAAGCCAAAATATACCTCTCCTCGGAAGAATTGTCCTTAGTGGAATTAATTTATCGAGATAACCCGCAAAGATATCTCCGCAATGTAGAGTTATTTTTAAAAAATGTTATCCGAGGTCTATCCCGCCCGGTATAAAATTTTAATTATAATTAAAATAATTGAGCCGAAACGACCAATTTCAATTTATTCAGAATATCATAAGTTAAGTAGTTACAACAGTGAGTTAGACGTACTAAAACAATGCACAATTGAATTAAACCCTTTTTACAGAACGAGTTTATCAGTTAAATATAATACGAAGCATATTGTAATGAAAAAAATATCTACAGAGGGTATTATAACGACCGTTCGCTTTTTGGTTTATAATTTTAACGGAATCGGGCCGATTTTAATTAAACGATAGTTTATCGAAATTTTGTGAAAAGAATATTCCCTAAGGCCGCGCGATAAATTTACGGGAATAATTTCCCGTCGCCGTTATATCGAAAATTTATTTGATTCGGGATTGCCAGAACTGTAATGTTGTGGGCGAGTGATTAGAAAATAAAATGGCAACCAGAATTATGCAAAATTATAAATGTTTATTTTTATTCAGAACAGTCTATGGAACGTTCTAGATTTAACTTTCATCAATAACCCAACAATATATATCCCTTCTACGTAATTGTACAGAACTGGTACTCAAGTGTCTAAGACTAGATTTGTCTTAGTTCATCGTGATTGAAAAATAAACCAAAACACACTTACACTGAAGTAAATATTTTATATAATAGTAATTTTAACTAAATCCAAACTACCTAACTATAAACTCTGTCTTAATTAACAGCTGAGAGCTGTTCGCTACTAATTACTTCCAATCTACTTAATTACCCTCACAGGTTGAATTGATATTTTCAAGGGTATAATTAGGTTATTCCAATTCAAAAATAATAACAATCAATTTTATCTTACAGCTGACTTGAGTTAATTCACAATTACTTTAACACTTTCAGTCTTAAACACGCACTGTTCATACACTGAGGTCCATTCACTCACGTTCCAAACGCGAAACACAATTTATCGCTTTTCTTGACCGAAGACCAAACATACTAATTATGGGGAAGCATTTTGAACTATTAGTAGCAAAATAAATCAACAGATGGCGCTGGCCGTTGCACTTTTCGCAGGTACTTCCAATCTTACAGCGCCATCTACAAAATAATTATATTGAAGCTAGCAAAATGTAGAAAAAAATTACAGAATTCATGAATTCTTCGTGAGATTCGTATTTATAAAATATATTAACTTAATAATAAAATAATTATTTCGCTTTATTATTGCAATATTTTTAAACGTTTAGTAGCATTTTATATAGCGAAATAGAATGGTTGTGGGAACCGTTTTCCCCCTAAATAAATTCTATGGGGTGAGGTCTTGTTGCAGCTCACCTGGTAAGGCGTGAAAAGGTGTAAGGAAGAAGATTGTACGACGTAACGAACGTTACCTAGAATATCGCTTCAAGGTGACCCGTTGCCAGACTGAATCGGACGAACTTTATTGTTTGGCCCGTGGCGGAGGATAGCGTGGTAGGGGGGGGGGAGGGTATTGGCTCCATGGGAGATCTCCACTCCGGTCAATTTTCACCGTCAATAGACGACAGTAATTCTTCGAAAAAGGGTTGGCACCGCTTTCTATAGGTTTTAGCATAGGTGACGTTGGCCTACGTCACACTGTTAGCTCCCTATTATGGAGAAAATATTTTGACAGTGTTTCTTAGAGTGGTACACAGTTAATTTTTAACATACCAGTGATTATAGGGAGCTAACAGCGCGACATGTTGTGACGTCATCCATGCTTTTCCCTATAGAAAAAAAAAATCCAACCTAGATGGCCGCCATGGCTAATGCTAGGACTGCCCACCGGGACTGTTATCTCCCTATTTCTAAGCCAGAATAAAATTAATTTATTAAATTGTGCCATTTCGATCCCACAGATCGTTGTCAGCACTGCGCGATACTGTGAAGTAACTTTGCCGCGATCAGAGCCGTCAGCCTTACGATAATTATCGTCGTATCATAGATGATAAAATATGTGGATATACAAAATCTTTAATATATCAATGATGAAATCTAAACATAAAAAACGCTTATTTATTCAATCCTGCCAATTTGACCCTACAAACCGTTGTCAGGAAACTATTTAATCCATATCTCACTCATTATTTTAAGGTGCAGTATCTAATCACATTTATTATAGGGCCGGGGGTGCAACAGTCAGTCTTGCCATCCGTAGGATAGTTATCGTCGTAGAGATAAAAAATCTTTACTCTTTAATATATCAGTAAATTATTTTACGAATTATACAGTATATACGATCAATTCAACTAGCTCGAAATACTAGACATTCTCCCTAGGTATAAATAAATACATTCTTGATATAAATATTCGGAAAAATCTAAGTTTATTTATTTATTTATAAAAACAAGTATTGAAAACTGAACCCTCCTCTTGCTTACGCCACTGAAGCCCGTGAGAAAAGAGGTTTCGTGATACTTTCGGACGGATCATCTTGACGTTTTGAACCACGAGACCGCCATTGAAATTATACAGGTGAATGTTAGGAAACGGACGTTCCGTCCTAATGCAGAGAGGCCAGCTAAAAATGTGAATTTACAACCCCCCCCTCAATTATGCTCACGCGCCTATTGAGGACTAACACGATTTTCACTCGTATTTATAACCACCAAGCTAACCTGGCAGTTTAAAACATGAAATTACTTTATATTTCCAGATATTTCAGTAATAATTTGATTAAATCGGTAAATCGGTAACTTAAGCTAAAATTAAATTTAATGAATTAGGTTTTTAGTGTTTACTTTTTCGATTTCGAATAAATTTGTATTTCACTTTATACAGCAAAAAGTAATACGGCAATTTAATAATTTGAAAAAAATGGCTTGAATAAATGAAAAAACCATTCAGAGCGAGATACACTTTACAGCCACTTTATTTCGGGAAACAAAGCGAGGGCGGGGGGCGCTTTTTAGCAACCAGTGCTTCAAGGGGTATAATCTTAAGCTTGACCGAGATGTTTCATTTCTGTAATACCCCTAAAACCCTGATACCTTGCAGCCAGGGCCGTAACCAGCGGGGGGGGGGGGGGGGGCGTGCCCACCTGAACCGTATGGTTGTATGTACAATTTTTTTATTTGTTTCCATTGCGTGCCCCCTGATATCAAATCCTGGTTACGGTGCTGCTTGCAGCAGCGAGTTGGCGCCTACAAGATACGACTCTTGTTGGCACAGAGGTTTTCACATCTAAATGGCGTCGCCAATGACGGCTTAAAAATAATGGCCTATTACTTTATGCACACTCATATCTGTTCGGACCCCTTCCAAAACTTTCCATTCCTCCTCGTAAAGCGTTTGAATCGGAATGTTCTGAATCGGTGCAGGGGGCTAGCACACGAGTTAAATCGGAGAATACACCTGCCCAGTCGACAGCTTTAATTGACGGTGAAACCACTCCAAAAAGTCCTAAGCGGAATATTTCGAAAGTTAAAAAATAAATATATATATATATATATATATATTTATTTATTTATTTATTTAGTTGTCCGATCAACTCCGACATATATGTATTTAAACTTTTATTTACCCATTTATTTACGTAATTATTTATTTAATACGGCATTTATTCGACTTCTTCGTGATTATCTACTGTATGTATACACCAGCGTTTCAAAGCTCTCAGTTATTTATTTCAATTTATTTATTTGTGCATCTCCACCGCTTTCCACATTTCTCTGTCTCTTTTGTTTTGCATTTTAAGGAAAAGTCCAGGATGGGTAAAACTTGGGTCTATTTGAAAGACCATGTTTAAATATATTCAAAAATATCAGTCGTAAATTGATTTTCGTTAAATCTTTTTTTTTAATGACGAGAAATTAATTTTTAAACGAGCCATTTTCTTCCGTGGTTACGTGTGTTGACTGTAATCACGCGCTTGCTTGGCGCCCGCTCTGCTGTTATAGCGCTAAGCAATCGCGTGATTAAAGTCCAAAAACGTCACCACGAAAGAAAATGGCAGATCACCTGGCGAGTAAATTTCGCTCGTTTAAAAATTAATTTATCATCATTAAAAAAAGATAAAATTTTGTGACTTATATTTTGGAGTATATTTAAACATGATCTTTCAAATAGACCTAAGCTTTACCCATCCTTGATTTTTCCTTGAAGTAGTGTTAAACCTTTACTGATGAGGTTTATTAAACCGGGTTTAGTCAAGCGGCGTTTGCTTTCTATTTTAATCACTTCTGTTAACATAGGAAATTTATTTCACCAGAGGTAAGAGCCGACTAAACAGAAAGTAGATACAATAATGAAATATTTCACCGTGAATAATTCGTCCTACCGACTTTCAGATTCGAGTCAATCGATCTATTTAAACTTAATTTTACTTGACCCTACAATAAGCCTCATTTGCGAAGCGTATGTGTCCATTAATTCGAGTAATTTGTAATAATTGATCTGTGGTTCATAATGTAACTAGACGTAGCTACCACTTTAACTTTTCTTGCTCTACTTTGTAATCCCAATGCTTCAATTATTTTCATTAATTTTGAATTTGTTCCGCATACCATATATGATTCTCAACTTTCTAAAATGAATTTCCCATTATGTAATTTACTAAATTTCTGAGATTTGTATGTGTGCCTTCCACTGCTTCAATTTGACAATTTGTATTGCTTAACAATTTGTTTCCTCAATTTGATGTTATTCGTGAATTTAAATTTAATCGGGTGTAAATAAGGTTTTTCTCTATTGGTTTCCTCATTTTGATATTACTTTTTTTTAAATTTAATCAAGTGGTGCATATAAGTTTTTTTCTCTAAAACTAAAATAAATCATGTGGTCTTTTTTTTTCAAATAAAATAATCAAATTCCTTGATAAGATTTGCTGTTACATAATTTTCAGCTTTTGTATTGTTTAACTTTGTTTTTGTATTTGATATTATCTTTAAATTTAGGGTTTTCCTTTATAACTGTAAAATAAAGAATGTGGTTTTTTTCAAACAATATATTAAAATTTCTTCATAATGTTAAGCATGGCCGTATCTAGACAGGTACGTGTGGGGTATCCGCTCCGGGCATCACTGGCCTGAGTAACCATAAGGAGCACCAAAATATCGGTTTCAATACTTTTTTTGCTTTTATTAGGGGGCGCCAACGTTTAACCCCCGGGCGCAATTTTTGCTGGCTACGACCCTGAGCAAAGCGTCATCCGCTACTCCATGGCCCCTTTTTTCTTATGGGGCTGGCTATCAACCTTTCTATAAAATACCGTGGTCTTCTCGACTGCCTTCTTAATTGAAACATTTGAAAGTATCTCTTACGTTACTTTTAACCTCTCTTACTTATTACGACAGGGACCGCAAGATGTTACAATTTTAAATATTAAGTAACTAAAAAATTGCAAACGTAACAACACGCTCCCAGACAATAGTTCTCACTAAGAACTATTGTCTGGGAGCCTGTGAACTTCTCAGAAATATTTATTAATACTAGAATTAAACAATTTATTCAACTTCTATAGGGTTAAATTATCGAAATATTCGATTAAAAGTTTAAGAGTCTTAGGCCGCGTTCACAATAGAGACTTTGGAAACGCTTTGAAACGGTTTCAAAAAGTCCAATTGTAAAATTTTGGTATCAGCTGGATTAACAAGCAAACGATAAATTCTCTTGACATAAAGTTTTTAAAAATTAAGCTTTTGAAACCTTTCCAAAACTTTTCCAAAGTCTCTAGTGTGAACTCGGCTACAGTATAATTATCAAAACGATCTGACAACAACTTTAATAGTTATCAGATTAGTTTATGAAAGTAGCGTATACTCTAATACTTTCAAAAATGGGAAACCGGGTGAAATAAGGACGTTTTGAGAGAGTAGCGCGAACGCTTTAGAGCTCCCTGAAAACATAGACTGAAACTGGTAGAGAGCCCCAATATGAAATAACGCAAATGAAGAAAGGCTAAGCGGAGGGGAGAGTAGATTCGATGGACAAGCGTAGCTAATCGCGGTCCGCCAAAGAAGGGGTCATAGTTTTCAGGGGGAGGAAAGAAGTGTGTCCGTTTTTCTACTCTACTACCTTTACTACCAAAAACCTCCGTGAGGCTTCTATAGTAGTACCATTCTCCATTAAAAAAAAAAATCCCTCTTCGAAAACCTTCAAGCTGCCATCTACACATTTTTTTTTCTTTATTTCTCGTTAGTTTGGAAAACAACCTCTAGGTAGCCCCCGCGTGCAGATCCGAGTATAGGAAAACTTATCAAATTATAATATTTTTAGATAATGTGTTTAGTTACCAAAATATGATAGTTTTTTTTTTGAATTTTTTTTTCTATTCAATAAAGTAAGGTTAAATTTACGAAGCTTATGAAACTAAAAGATTTTCGTAGTACTGAAGTATATTAAAAATGATGACGAAATATGTTAAATATTGCTTAATTTTGTCATCATATAAAAAATTTACCAAGTCTTCGATTAAAATTCGCCTCGAACAAATTTAAAATCGAAACTTCCAGATAAACTTAAAACCTTTCCCAAAGCTCTAGTCTGAACGGTTTTCTAGAATACCAGGCGCGAAGTTGATATGTATCAGCATTATTGTTCAAGTTTAATGCTCATTATTTAAATATCTATTTAAGATAATTGAATAATTATTTTTACACATGAAAGAATACATGTTTCGTAAAATGTACTATAAATTTGAAAGTAATATCGACTTTCAAAGTATTTAAACAATTCAGCCAAATATATTTAATTTTAGGTACTTTTTCAAGTTAAATTAATAATTAACTAAACTATGGAATCCAATTGCCTTCGAACAATTTATAGTTTGAACTGTGCTGATCACGATACAAAAGATCTCGTGACGTTTTATTTAGCCATTTACGAGATAAACGGTGTTTTGTGAGAGCTTGTAAGCGCATTTCATCCAAATTTAAGTACAATTATTTAAATAACCATTAGCGATATCCAAATTCGGTTCGAAGGTTTTTTAGAACCAGACCTCGTGATTACAAAACCGAAGAGTTCTTAGTAATCCGAGCTATAGAACTCTAGATTAACAAGCGCAAACACGTCACGTTTTTTAAACTTTCACAATGCTTCCCCTTAAAACCGCAAAGTTACCTCATAACTTTTGACCGACACAAGAACCCCGTCCTGTAGTAGTTCGTCTGACAGCCAAGAACTAAGAAAGACTAAATCTTCTGTATTGACGGCAACGGCCTTATATACTGTTATTTTGTGTTTTTTTTACCCGTCGAGATTTGACTAAAGTTCGAAAAATTGAAGAGATTTTATTTTTTACCCGGTTTGATTGATAGTTCTCCACACGGTGGCGCTATATTATTACTTTGATATAGTTTCCGCGGGAGTTTTGAATAATTATCCTTTTTTCTAAGCGATATTAAAAGGTAACAATGAACTACTTTTTGTGTTTTAACGAAATTTTGTTAATAATTTAACAAAAATTTAAAACAAAACAAAAAACCTTACCAAAGAATAAACAAACAAAGTTCAATAAACAATATATACAGATATTGTATTAATCCGTTTAGTAAAAAAACCCGCCTTATCATAATTGTTCCTTTACTTTAATATTTTCTCTAAGGAAGTCAATGGCTCGGCGGTGAACTATCCGCATTGTTACAATGCGACCCGAGTTCAATTCCTGATCACGATCAAATTTTCTTTAAAATACTAAAATATTTAATGAAATATAAAATTAATATAATCTATAAATATTTAATTAAATATAAGATTAATATAATTTATAAATATTTAATTAAATATAAGATTAATATAATTTATAAATATTTAATTAAATATAAGAGTAATATAATTTATAAATATTTAATTAAATATAAGATTAATATAATTTATAAATATTTAATTAAATATAAGATTAATATAATTTATAAATATTTAATTAAATATAAGATTAATATAATTTATAAATATTTAATTAAATATAAGATTAATATAATTTATAAATATTTAATTAAATATAAGATTAATATAATTTATAAATATTTAATTAAATATAAGATTAATATAATTTATAAATATTTAATTAAATATAAGATTAATATAATTTATAAATATTTAATTAAATATAAAATTAATATAATCTATAAATATTTAATTAAATATAAGATTAATATAATTTATAAATATTTAATTAAATATAAGATTAATATAATTTATAAATATTTAATTAAATATAAGATTAATATAATTTATAAATATTTAATTAAATATAAGATTAATATAATTTATAAATATTTAATTAAATATAAGATTAATATAATTTATAAATATTTAATTAAATATAAGATTAATATAATTTATAAATATTTAATTAAATATAAGATTAATATAATTTATAAATATTTAATTAAATATAAAATTAATATAATCTATAAATATTTAATTAAATATAAGATTAATATAATTTATAAATATTTAATTAAATATAAGATTAATATAATTTATAAATATTTAATTAAATATAAGATTAATATAATTTATAAATATTTAATTAAATATAAGATTAATATAATTTATAAATATTTAATTAAATATAAGATTAATATAATTTATAAATATTTAATTAAATATAAGATTAATATAATTTATAAATATTTAATTAAATATAAGATTAATATAATTTATAAATATTTAATTAAATATAAAATTAATATAATCTATAAATATTTAATTAAATATAAGATTAATATAATTTATAAATATTTAATTAAATATAAGATTAATATAATTTATAAATATTTAATTAAATATAAGATTAATATAATTTATAAATATTTAATTAAATATAAGATTAATATAATTTATAAATATTTAATTAAATATAAGATTAATATAATTTATAAATATTTAATTAAATATAAGATTAATTTAATTTATAAATATTTAAAATGATAACGTTATAACTTTGTAAAGGACATTCGCCAAAGCTGTTTTTTAGAAAAACACCGTAACTTAACAAGCGTTGGTGGCTGAGTGGTTAGAGTAAATCTCTTGCACGAGGCAGACCCGGGTTTGATTCCCGGCCGGCGCCAAAAAATCGCAATAACGAAATATCCAATCAAACTGAGTTAAAACTGTCGCGACGGTGAGCGTTGACGAAAAAAGACCAACCAAACCAAACCACAAATGCATCCGTTAACGCTCACCGTCACACGGTGGTTTTGCCAACCCTTCGAGAAACTGCGAGCGCAGTGAGCCAAGAAACTGCGAACGCGTTCGCAGGCCTGACAGAGAGACCCACAGACAGACAGACACGGTGATTGTATAACCCCTCCTAGGGGACAAAGTAAAAAGGATGCATACCAGATGGCGCGTATCTGCTTGGTAAACAATAGTTTACAATCACAGAGAAATATTATGCTACTTTCCAGAGAGACTCTTTCAGGGTTACGTCAATCAAATATGTATTTTAAAAATGCACCCACTAATAGCAATAAATTAAATGTCGGTTATTTTCTTTGAAATAGAAAACTGCATTTTAGAATTGGTACCTTTTTTACTGAGCCAGAAAGCTAAATTCGTTCCCACTGATCACTTTAATCAAGATCCCTTGGAACCACTTTTAAGCTTTTATGGCAGGAAGAAAACCTACGCTTAAAACATTTTCTCAAAATACACCAAGACTTCGAAGACTAGCTGAAGGCAATATATGCGTTGAAACAACAATTACTGGAGGAACTTGTCAATAAAATAAAAATTATTTCCAGAAAAGAAATAATTTTATCACAGAAATTTAAGACTAATTACAATAATTCTTTTCTGGGAATTCTTCAAGAGCCTTTCCATTTTTATTATTTTCCGTATTCTTCTGGTTTAAAAGAGGGTTTAGTAAATATCTTTTAAAACATAGAACATATCGCCATCTTCTAAATTGTCTCTTTCATCATCCCGCATCGCATTTGATTTAATCAAGAAAAAGCCAGACTTATAAAGTTCCCGTAGAATTATGTGTATCCCAGTGAAATTACCCGCATCCTGACATTAATACATTTAAATGTCTTGTTTAAATATAGAACAATACAGCACTTTCTGCCTTTTGAATGTCTTGATAATAGCTTAAGGCTTCCGTATAATCAATATTCTGGTAATTTTGTTTTTTATTAGTTGGGTGGTTGGGTCAGGCCCAACCTAGCACATAAACCAAAGCACTATTATACTGCCCAAGTCATTTAGACCTGAAAAAGCTCGGTATCGGAAAGGAGGGGCAAGATCTGCTTCAGCGAGATGTTTTATTTTCCACCTGCGCATACAACATGCTCAAACCTTTGGGACGCGTAAAAATCACAGGCACAAAGGGCGTGAGAGGAAGTTTCCTCCTCTGCAAGGCATGCCCTGAACATAGGACTCCCACTGACTCCAATCAGATGCATATGCTTATTTAGCTGGCAATGACGTTAAAGTAGACCCGTAACCAACCGGAAACTGCTCGTAGAGAAATTACCGTAACCGAACGGTAATTATTAAAATTTACAGTCATATGAACGTATCAAATTTTGCCGTAAAATCAACGGTCAAATTAGTGTTACGTTACTTAACAGTAATCTGATATTAAAATTACGGTGAAATGGAAATTGTTTACCGTTAAATAAACTGTGATAATATATTTTTTAATTTTACAATAACACAACATTAACTAAAATTGTTGACCGTTGAAAAAAGATTTTAACCCTAGAGCTGGTGGGAAAATGTTTTCCTACGGTTTAATAAAACACTCAAACGTCGAGCAAAATGGTTTAAAGGACACTATATAAGCTTATGTTTTGAAAGAACATTAAATAATTCGTTTTATTTAGTATCCTGGCTTTCTTGATTAAATGTTTCGCACGTGGACATCAACAGCTTTATCGAGTCGAGCGCGCACTCTCTATCTTTAATAACTATAGCTAGTGACCTATATAAAAACATTTACACGTGACCCCCGTATTTTATAGAAAATATTTGGCTTACTAGTACCGTCTCGTAATGACACCATCCAAAAAGGAGAGGTAAGTGTTGACCTCGTAATCAAAGTTCTCAAATGTACTATGATAATGGTAGAATGCGGATCCAAGAATGATCTTTTCGCGAAGAATGCGCGACCGAGCTAGGGGTCCTCTAAGCAGACGACACGTAGTTTTAACAACGCGTGTTTCAAAATGAATAACCCATAGCACGGTAACGCCCTTCGCGGAATCGAGGCGAATAGTTTGTTCTTAGATTTCCATTGAATAACTCTAGCTCAAAATTTGGCTATAATTAACGAATTAATCAAGCCCGAAAGGAACGCTTTGCCACGAAATAAATATGTTTTTGCTAAGCTCGCTGGGAGTGATATTTTCTTGAACAACAAAAGAAATTACTAATAGTAAATACAGAGAAATGCTTTTTCGAAATTAACCGATTCCTATACGGAGTTTTTCGTTGACAGGAATTTCCAAGGAACAAATGGAAATACTGTTTCGTGAGCAGCCGCATATTTCCCAGGTTCAAGCTAATATTCTTTTATCGATTGCTCCCATACTTAAAATGAAAAAAGTCATAGTCAATTTTTTGCAATAACCATTTGATTATCTTGGTCACTGACGGTATATATGCAACAGTATTTAACCCCCATGAATGAAATCTTAAAGCCATAACTAACTGCCAAATATCAAAATTTCATAAAAACATTGCGGATTTTTAATTTTCTATCAAACATTTCTATCGCAGAATGCAACCTCACTGGAACCATTGCATTATTTCTTAAAGAAATATGCATCATGGAATGGGTAAACATCTATGAGTAAACATTGATGAAAGTAAAACAATCAATTTCAAGTCAAGTTTATTAATTGCTGCACTTTCGTACTACAAAACGGGTGATATTATCACGCGATGGGAGACCAGTGAACATGATTTTTCAGCCCAGTACAACGTAATGAATTCTGAACGCAGATGTTCACAAATAGACAGAAGCCTTAGCGAAGTTGCATTCTTAGCATCATTTTTACAAAAAGAGATGAAAATGGATTCAAAGGGCTGTCACTGAAACCGAATATATTGCGCATTGAATTGTGTGTCCAATTTTGGACCAAATTTGCACCCATTTTTCTCAGAGTGTATTTCTTGAAAAGTATATTTTCTTCAATATAAGTTTACTATAGTTACCGATCACCAACAAATATTTCCACTTTTTACTGATCACCAACCACTATTTACACTTGTTACTGATCCCCAACCACTATTTATACTTGTCATTAATAACCAATCACTAGTGATACTTTGTTTTGGGGGAGAAAAATGATAGTAAAAGTCGTCTATGTACTATTTCAAAATTGTGCCCTAGTAACTTGCGCCATACGACTAGTACAACAGTTCTTCGTACTTGCACGTGAACGCATCATATATAAATTGATTCTCGAGGAGTTTAAATTACTCTGCGATAAAGGTCGGCTTTTACATTGTTTCGCGTGTCGGAGCAAATTTAAGGTTTTCTTGGTCACGAACTTCTTTACAACACGCTATTGACGACTAACAGATCAATCATTTCTCAAAAATAGCTTTCGAAATAAAGAGAGAACTGTTGCAACGTGTTATTGAGACTTGGTAAGTAATAATAAACTCCAAACGCAAATATTTGATTTTTAAGGTAAAAGCTAATGTATACAAATTAGTTCTTCAAAATGGCGAAAGCGCATTACTTAAATGAAACTAACAAGGACACGACCCGAGGTGGTTCTGACCGATTTTGATCAAATTTGCGGGATTGTTACACCTAGATGTAACATGAAACCCGTTAAAGGTAAAAGTTACGCTGGGCTTCCGTTTTGCCATGGCAAAAGAATAAGACTGATTTACTCGGTCAGAAAATGAAACAGAAAAATCGAGATTTATCGTCGAATAATTACGGAACTTATATGACCGTGAGACATTTTGACATCCGCCTTTTTTCAAAATAACCTCGAATTTTATTAAAATGAATAGGATTTATTATCTTTAGTAGATAATGTAATGTAGAGAATTTCACGTAAATCTACAAATAATTTATCGCATAATAAGTTTTATTTATATCCACCATATTTCAAAATGGCGTCGGATTAGTATTAGAAAACCCATAGGTCTAATTAACTCGGATAATGTTACGTAGAAAATTTCTGATTAATTGACGAATATTTACGGACCTTATCGCACGATGAGTTTTATTGATATCCGCCATTTTGCAAAATGCTGTCGGATTTCTATGAAAATCTATAGTACGAATTCATTCGGGCAGATAATGTAACGTAGAAAATCTCAGGTTAATCGGATACAAATTACCTAACTTATTGCACCATGATTTATGTTTGTGTCCGCCATTTTATAAAATGGCGTCATTTTTCTATCGAAATCTAAAAATCTGTGGACATTGTTCAGATAATGTAAGGTAGAAATTTTAAGATTTTTCGGCGAAAATCAGGGCCGGCTCAAGAAATATTTTTCACCCGGGCACGGGGGATTTTTGGCGCCCCTCTTATTTTGAGACTAAATTAAACTACCCCCCACCCGTAAAAAACATTACCATCTCCATGTTATAAATTTACCGTTTTCCTAACAATAAATAATCCCTTTAATCACTTTTTGTGGGATGAACTTTTTTAAAGCTGTCGCTTCCTTTTCTGCTTTAATGGCTTCTCTTCATTTCCTTTTTTTTTTATAAAAAGAACCAGAATGCTTCTATTTCTCGGACATCTTAATTAAATTCAACGTGACTCTAATTAATATCTATCTAACAAAAACTATTTAACTGAAACTAATAAATGGCTTTCTGCGCGTGCGCGTAAAATAGAAGAGACTAACTGTAACCACGGACGCACGATAGATTAGGTGGTTTTTTTCGCCTGTTCTGGGATTTTTGAGAAGGTTTAAAAGTGTAGCCATATGACGTCATTTTACTTCAATTCTGTCTTGACGAAAAAAACGAGTTGGAGTAGGAAGGGAGTAGTTAAAGGTTAAAGGTTATTTCCAAAAAGTTTCGAGTCATATTTTCGTGCAAAGAAATTTAAGCAGACGACAAAACTAGATTACTCCCTCTACACCTCCTTTCCAGGAGGAGTAAAAAGAGTAACCCTAATACTCCGGAACAAGCGAACAAAATTCGGGACAGGGTAAATCTTAACCCGAGAACAGGCGAATAAAACGTCTTAGGGTAAAAAGTTTACACTTTTTGTCCCCGGACAAGCTTAAAAAAACCACCTATTAAATCGTACCGATAGACTGCGTTGGAACTAGCCATCGAAAACGATTTAAATGCATTTTAGAATATTAAATGCAGGTTCATAATAGTCTAAGAATCAAATAGAATTCTTGAAAATGGCCAGCTAGTTTATTTATCATAAAGCTGGATAAATGACAACGAAATAGCAAGCAAGTACATAGAAGTACTTTATTACTTTGGCCCTAAATTGGTTAGAGTGTGCAATAACTGGTGGGTTTACCGGGGAGTCGGGGTCCGGCTCTTGTAACCCATAAGGGTGGTTTTTTTTACGATTAAAACAAGGAACACAAAGAAGAAACGCTTTAGTTTGGTATTATACATTTTATAAATTACCACAATAGGTTATAAATGCCCAAAAATGTTCAATTATCTTCATTTTGAGATGCATTATCAGTATAGTATCATCATATTCCTCAGGGTACTCACTATCGTTTTCATCCTCGTCAGATTCATCGATAATTAATTGAACCGGCATAAACAAGGCTAGACATAAGTATTCTTCCTATTAAACGTATCAAACTATTCTAACACGGCCTTCGACTCCTTGGAAATTCGCAACCAAAATGAATCTAGGTGTCGCAGCAGTGCCTAGCTCGTCGGGTTAGTGCGTTACGCGGTTTACGCCTATGATCTATTGTTTGCTGGAGTGAAATTACATTATTAAACGCTGCAAAAATACACTGAAACGCGAATAACGTTAGGTTTTGAGTTTTGTAATCTTGTTCGACGTATTTTACGTACATTTTAGACCGAAAAATCAAAGAAAATTGAGAATCAGTGAAACACGAGTACGATGGTAAATTACCATTTTCGTAACTTATCTGAGAAAATTGTAAATTACTGTTACCAGGGTAATTTACCGCGTAATTTACCAGGGTAAATTACCGATTCGTATCTCTAGGCCAGCTGTGCCGGGTTATGTGGACCGCTGTGTCCCGTCGTTCCCCTTTAGCAGCTCTCTACAAAGGGTATGACTCTTTACCTCCGTAGGTAGGGTGTCGGCTGGAGCTGCTACCGCATCCACTCTTAATCCCACTGTTGTGTGCGAAGTGAGAATTGGTCCACCCATTGCTGCACCTTCTGCTGGGTTGAGTGGCTTGCGTCAAAGGTCCGACCATTAGTAGTAGGGTACTACTACCCGAGGGGCTATCGACTTCCCGTAATCGGTGTACACCCTAACTGTAATGATTACGCATTCGTCTGTAATCTTTTGTACTCATTTGTAATCCCGTTATCATTTGTAATCTTCGTACTCATATTTAATCACCGTAATCATTATGAATGAACACGTTCTCATCTGTAATCACGTGTAATCATTTGTAAAGCGCGTAATCATTTGTAATCACGCTTATTCATTGGAATTATCCCGTACTCAATTATTCATCTGTAACAATTTTAAAGTTTTGGGATGCCTGTGTACTCATCGTAATCATTCTGTACTCATCGTAATCATCCAAACATTAATGATTACGTAATCGATGTACAGGCAAATTCTTACTGGCTAGCCCCACGCTACTACCCATGCTGGATTTGTCACCTGTCCGGGCTAGGTGGACGCTGGCGTAGGGCACTATGATGATAGGCCTCCGGTGGTATGGCCCCTGTTGCTAGGTACACCGGGTTAAAAATTCTGACACACTTCTATTCTTGTAGTATCTCCCAACCACTTTTTCTTGTTCATATTATATACCCTGGTTTATAATGAAAATACCAGGAAAATGCTTTATCCGTCAGAACTATGCACCGTAATTTTATGGTTTATTTACTATTTTAAAATAAATAGTCGCAAAAAAAAAACGATCATCGACGATGTTGGACATTTTGGTTGGGAAAACGGTTTGTATTTCTAATTAGCTAAAGATTTTTCAAATTATGTTATTCTTTCATTAAATTTTTTATAAACAAATCATATTCTTGGTAAACTAAAAAGGCGCACAACTCAATTTTGGCGCCCCTCTCAAAACAGCGCCCCGGGCAGTTGCCCGGGTTGCCCGGCCCTTAAGCCGCCCCTGGCGAAAATATATGGCAGTTATCACGGCATAAGTTTTACAAATATTTTGTATTATACCTAAAATGTCGACGTATTTATTCAAATTAGCTCGAGTTCAACCAAAATAGTTTTTTGTCCAAAGTAATCCAAAATGTAAAATTTACTTTTTTTTATTTTTTATATTATTTTTTTTTTTGATTTATTGAAGTTTTTAAAATTTGTCATTTTACGTAGAATTTTTCTCATATTATGTTGTCAAATAAATTTTTGGTTGCCATGCCAAAACGGAAGCCAAGCGTAACTTTTCTCTTTAACGGGTTTCATGTTACATCTTGGTCTAACAATCCCCCAACTTTGAACAAAATCGGTGAGAACCACCTTGAGTCGTCTCCTTGTAAGTTTTATTTAATAACGCATTTTAATTGAAGCCAGTCATAACGTGGCAATAAGAAAGTTAAAGGTTATCACTTCCTCAACTGTGTATATTCCAATTTGTAAATTATTTATTGTTAACTTCCAACGAAAATACTTGGCTTAATATTTGAAACATTTCGTTGCACCACCTTGCGCCACCAAAATTAAAGCTTGCCCCAGAGATGGGTGCGTAGCAGGGTGAAACCAAACTGTGGGCCAATTTAAGTGCTGACCCCTTAGATCTGACCAAAACTGATTTTAGTGATTAAAATTAAATGCACGGACCTTGCAAAATCTTGCACCACCGAATTTAAAGCTTGCACCACTTTAGTTAAAAAGTTACTTCGAAAACCAACTGGGGGGCTAACTTAATAGCCAGCCCCCAAGGTAACCGATCGCCATATAATTATGCATTTCTATGCGCACCAACCTTGTGCCATCTTGCACCATCTTGCACCATCGTGCACCGCCAAAATCGGAGCTTGCACCGCTTTATTTAAAAACGTTGGTAAACAAAAGGGCCCGTACTAAATTAATTTCCAGGCCAGGAAATTATCGCGTTTTGTTGAAAATGGCGCCTCCCAGGTAGAGGTCGGGGATGGTTAACTTTTATTCAATAGATAAAGCTCTCAAAATTATTCGTAAAACGTTTTGATCAAATAATTTATATTTCTGTATTATCCGATTAATTTTTTGATAAATTTGTAAAATTAATCGGAAAACGACGTTTTTTTCAATAAAAAGCTCAAATTTTACGAATAATACATGTTTTTTAATCATTTTCCGAAATATTAACCGGTAAATTTCTTTGTTTACATTCTTTTCCCGAAAAAAATCAATTTAATCATGGATAATGATTAACCATCCCCGATCTCTACTCCCAGGAGCTCATCACACTTGTAGAAACGTATTGTTTAAGATTAAACTGCTTTATACTAGTTCCTAATTTACTCATAGCGCTGTTGTAAGATTTGTATACGCACTAGCACACTATTTTAAAGACATATCTTAAATTTATAATTTTACTTCTAGCTTAAAATTTATATACGTACTAACTTATCTGTAGTAAAGAGTTCAATTTAAATTGAAGTAAATTATTAAAAGACAAATATATCACAACAGAAGTAAATAGGGGAAGTTGCCCTTTCTACCTTACGGTAGTGCAAGTCGTCCTTTGACTTCAAACTTATTTTTGGCGGGAAATCGCGGATGAATACATTGTTTAAAAAATCGCTTATACTGATTTTAAGCTATTTATTGAAAATCTAACACGATTTACGGTAAATTTTGTAGTAGGCCCGCAGTTTTACGCTAGTTGTAGCCAAAATGAAAGTGCGACTAGCTTTCTTGTTTTAGAAAAAGCGCAAAATGTCCGATAAAGTGACGGCTCTCCAAACCTAGTCAAAGGGCCACTTCCCCTATTTACTTCTTATCACACAAAGCGATACTTACCAAAAATGTTGTGACTTCAGACAAGAACAATACAAAATAGTTATCAGACATTTTCGTTGTTAAACCCTATTTTCATGCTTGCTTGTAGCAGGTGAAAATGAGCCCGTGAAATAAACCTTAGGAGCTATAGTAGCAAATAATTTTTTATTTCAATGTTTGGAAGCAGAACAGATTGACGCTGAAAACGATGCTTTATTACTACTGAACGATTTTTACCTCTCCGAGAGGACTTTGTACCCTAGGAGGGGTTATACAACCACCGTGTCTGTCGGTCTGTGGGTCTGTCTGTCAGGCCTGCGAACGCATTTTCGGGGCAAAGGGTAATCACTGCGTACCCAGTTTCTTAGAATCAGGGAAAAGGTTTTTCCAAAAGCGCCCTCTTTTTGTCATTGGATGTAGTATAATTTTTTAATCGGCCAGGATTCGAACCCGAGCCCAGTGGCGCCGATCGCTTTTTTTCCCAATGGGGGCCGAAGCTCACTAATAAACTTGGAATGAGGCTGCTGGCAACACTTTCTTGCTTAAAAGTAAATGGCCTTTAACAACGGTGGTTTTACCAATGGGGGCAGAGCCCCCATTGATTTTTCCCAATGGGGGCTTCGGCCCCGCCGCCCCCATGGGATCGGTGCCACTGCCCGAGCCCTCTTGCACGACAGGTGATCGTTCTACCGCAGAACCACGGATACAGTTAACCAACTTGTTAACTATCCAATCAATTACCAAATTTACCGGCCTAACCATACAATTTAATTTTTTATTATATGTTTAAAAATCTAAATGAAGTAACAGTTTATTTTGCTAATATTTAAATTTGATTAAATGATATCACATAAATTACCAACAGAAGCTTATAATTAAACATTCTACAATATCTGAGATAACCCGGCCAAACCCTAGGTAAAGACTTTAAAGCTATAGCTGTAGGACTGACAGATTTCATTATTCTTTTGTTTTAAGAATTTGTCTGATGTTCCGTCCTTATTCGGGCAAGACATAATACATTTATTTAACTTGATCGACCAGCAAACTAGTGTTGCATGTTTGCCAGATAAAAGATAATAATGAGCCGCCGTGGCTCATGAAAAAGCTGGCCAAATCTTCAGCCTCTCTATATACAAAAGTAAATAACCACATAAGTAGTATTTTACAGAATGGTCTATTAAAGCTCATGCGTTTTGAGACGTTTTATCTTGTCTCAAACAAACCTAGCGAGTATGGTTCCTTTTCAACACAATTCTTTTGTGTGATGAATATAAATATGAAATCGATGCCTTTTTTGATCATGCAGATCGTCATACATTTCCCAAATTCCTTTGAATCCATCGTCTCTATATGAAAATGCTACATTGTGTTCTAAGAACTTCGGAGTATTCGTCCCTCTATATCCAACTGCACCACGAAACTTCATTTGGACATCATTGAATTTTAAGGACGATTTAAAATTTAATTTGTTAAGTAATTGAGTTCGCAGGTGACGCTAGCATCTCCTTTGAAAATAACCTTACATAGACAAACTCTTCCAAGGAGAGGTAATATTATCGCCCAGGTCGCCTTGTTTTTCATATACATGACTTTCACAACACTTCATTACCCTCCCTTTTTTAAGGGTGCAGAAATATTATTAATTCTTGTTTATTTTCCCTACTCTAGTAAGAATAGCATAACGCGTTTGGAAAATGCATTGGCGAGAAAGCTCACTCGGAAGCTTCCACTTGTTCCTAATGCTCCTAGTCAGCATTTGCGCCGCAATCAAAGATGAACCCATCAACTGGCAAAAACACAAGCCGAAGTATTGCATCCACGATGATAATTTTACGTACACCAAAGGTATCAATTTAAATCTACATACAGGTTATTTTTTTTGTTCGGACACAGGATTTTTTTTACAAAAACAAATTAAGATAGAATTTTGAAATTTTTATGGCTAAGTTAATACACCGGGGACATTGATTGGAAAAATTTCATCGTTTTCTGGAAATCATTTTTTTACCACTAGGTGCTAGATCAATTTGATTAATTGAGAATTTGTAGATCTTCTAAAAACCTACGAAAAAATTTGGTTCGATGAAAAAAAAAACTGTTAATTGAAAATCACGACTAGAAAGGAAAATTACAAGTTGGGCAAGCCAAAATAAACTAGTTCTGCCCTGGAAAGCGATAGTTGAGCCCTAAATAACGAAAGCATATTTTACGAAACTAAAATTTCAATCATTATTTTCTTAGCGAACGTTTTTTAGCCTTTAAAAAACTTGGAATTGGATAGGTTTAAGGTTCACGTTAAATTTTCTTATTTAAATTGAAGTCACTCTTTATTTGAGTTCATCAAACTTTCGAATTGTGGTTCGTTATTCAAGAGCGGAACGTACCGAAATTGTTGCCCAATTCTTTGGAGTGTAAGATTTCTCAAGTGCGACATCCAAACCAAAGGCCGTTCCTAAATAACAGTAAATCAAACAGTCAGTGATTTTCAACAGTTTGGAAATGTGAAACCTAGATTTCGTGGATTAGTCAGTCTAATTTTTATTTTGAGAACACTGTTCTTACTGCGCCAAAGAAGTCGCTTGAATGCGAGTTCCGATTTAGGCTGCAGTGAAAACATTGATTGAAATTTGTTACGCAAATATAGGTGCCATACATACAGATCTAGGCATCAACAAGAACTGATTGATGGGGATTTTCAAAGACGGTACGACTTCTGCAACTGGCTGTCCAAAGCAGTAAACGACCTTCCTCAATTAACGTGTCATGTTATCTACACCGACCAATGTTCTTTTTCTAGAGATGGACCTTTCAACCATCAAAATAATCAGCTATGCCAAAACGAAAACCCTCGCTGGGGATTCAAACATCATCACACAGTTATGTTCCAGAGCTCGAATGTTTGGGTTGAACTTCTAGGAAATCCTTTGATTGGTTCTGGCTTCAAAATCTCAACTGCCAGTACTATTTGTGTTTTTTACAAAACGAGCTTGCAGATGTAATCGACGACTTTCCTTTGGCTGAAAGACGACGAATTTGGTTTTAACCAAATTCGTCGTCTTTCAGCCAAAGGACGACAATTTTCGAAAAGTTGAAATTTCACCAATCAATGTCACCCGGTATATTAACTTAACTATAAAAATAGTAGTTATCGTGAAAAATCACTAGTCTGAACAAAAAAACACCCTGTTTAAAAGTGTTTATAACGTGAAATTGTTAACATAACTAAAAACGTTGATAAAAATCTTATGTAGAAAAATTCGAATATTTATGCATCGGAATTAGGAACTTAATTATTAGACTCGTTTTTCGTACTACGAAAAACTATTTTAATCACAAAAGAATTAGTTTTTTAGATTATCCGTCTGTTTGTGTGTGTCCCACTTTTATAGCATGACGCGGCGAAGATTTGATTTTCTGTAGCGAAAACTGGTGTGCATCAAGGGTCTAATTGTTACGGTTGTTATAAATGATAACATAGAGCCAAAATTAGAACAGGGTTGTAACTTTTATACTTCTGCTCATAGTGTAAGCGGGTTATGTAATGATTTCGGCCCCTCGGTGTGCACTACGTGCTATTTGTCAGAAGGGTGTATCGAATGTTTTTCTAACTTAGCACTTAATATGAATTATTGAGAAAATAAATATTTTGAGAATAGCGGCTGGAATCCGAGTGTACGTTTCTGTTTCAATTCGAGGCATATATGACATCAGGGAGGATCAAATGGAAATAACCATGCAAATGTTTCTGTACGAGTTTTGGCTAGACTCGACTTTGGGTCTGGAAAAAGTCAATATCAAGTCAGCGCAGCGGATTCCTAAACATTTTTCCAAATGTATTTGGACTCCTGATATCTTTATCAGGAACGAGAAGGTATCATCTTTGTACGAGGTCACTTCAAACAATCAGGATTTCAAAGTTTTTCCAGGTGGATTCATATACCGCTATAGCAGGTCTATTCAATTTAACATGTTTTCAGCTAAACTTTCTATTCTGCGGTTTATTTAGAATTTTTCTTTTTCAGATATCGTGTTACATTAGACTGCCCGATGGACTTCAGATTGTATCCAATGGATGCTCAAATTTGTTTTCTTTACATGTCTTTATGTATGTATTATCACACATTATGAATTCGTAGGAAAAGCTATATTTAACATGTTTAAAGAATATTTTAAGAAAACATGTTTCCACAATTTATAAACCTTGGGGGATAGCTGAAATTAACGTCTGCACGTGTGTTTTTGCGTGTAAATTATTGTTTAACCTCCCAACTTAGGCGTTATGCGAGCTAAATGAATAACAGGTGTATTTTAAAATAAGAAAATGTTACGTAGTGAAGGGCATGCCATCAACTCCTGGGCAAAGAAACATAGCAAGCATGAAATGTTTTGAAAAAAAAAAACATAAGTGCTAATAAGAAAGGATATCAAGCATTTGTACGCCAAACATTTAGAAGAACATCAAGTTGTCCATAAAAAAGCTAAGTTCAAGCGCTGACTTCATATCCACTTCTAATATAAATTAATTTTAAGAAAAGTGCAACCGTCGTTGAACTAAATTGAAGTTTGAAAGTGGTTTTCAGCAAATTGTAGTTTTCATGAAGTGATGGATTAACATTAACTTTGAACACCGTGTTAACAAGTTACATTCCAGATGCATTTCAATGAGTACCTCATAGGTTCAGGGCCATATTTATAAAACAAAAATAATATATGATTTAAAAAGCGCTTGGTACCTTTTATGTAACCATTAGAAAACAAATAGTGGTGGCCATAAAAACTTCAAACGACAGTAAGATACTGTTCCAAATTCCAGATGATGATTATTTCTCAACATTTGGGGTACAAAACTTGGTCGAATAGCTACTGATGAAAACCTTTACTACAAACGTTCCATTTCATAAAAAATATTCCAATATTTCTTTAAAAATATGTTGATACTTAGCTCTGGTAGACTAAATGTAAGCAAAAAAAGTCAGCGTTTGATATAAGATGGCTAATTTCGCAAGAACGAAGACCCTTTGAAATATCGGTACTTGCAATATTCGTGTTATACACAATGTATTAGCTCTGAACTACGCTGTCCATCATTTCTTTGATGGCTGGTCTGCAAGATGGGAAACGTTTCAGAAAATCCAGCAAAAAATAAGGGTCACATCGCGCTGGTTATTCATGGAAAACTCTGCAAAAAGACACAGGTCTGGAACAGTGGGTGGAAGTTGACAAATGCTATTTGTCATACATTCTAAAAAATGATCAAAATAACTTGAGCTAACGGTTAAAAGAAAATCCCAGCATTTCTTAAACTGCCAACAATGAAAGCAGACATCATGTTTGTGATATCAAGTGTGAAGGTTTTTACTAAATTTACTGAAAAGAAAAGAGTCATTTATTCATGTATTACACAGCTAGCTGAATAATCTGCTCAATGTTATAGCAAATAGTCTGCAATACAGGCACTTTTGCAAAATTCCAAGCCATTTCAGATCAAAAAATCAAAGATGACAGCATGTGCAGATAATGTTGTAAAAGAGCTTAAATTGTGCACAAAAGGAAAATTTATGTTTTAACGTCTCCGACGGGACATAGTCCCCTAGGAAGGGTATTACAATTACCATGTCTGTCGGTGGGTGTGTGTATCTGTGGGTGTGTGGGTCTGTCTGTCTGAGCTGCGAACGCGTTCCCATTTTCGGAGCAAAGTGTAATCTTAGACCAAGAAACACAGGGACGTCGCACGGTAGATATTTCGCGCCCAAAGCCTCTTTGCGGCTGCCTATTTCCTATTTATCTCGCGCTGTGTCGCTAGTAGCGAAGGTGAGTCAATTTTTATTGGCTATTTGAGTCACGTGCACAGCCCTACAATCAGTCAGCACGTGGCCTGCAACTGCGTGGCTCCAAAAAACGAAATTCCGGTATGTTTTTTAATATTTGTGTCCCTAAAATATTAAAAATATATGAAATAATTTAAAAATATGTAACTCTTAGCTGATTATTTTTTTCAAGTTCTTTAAAAAACGTTATTTTTATCTCTCATGGATGGCGCCTATTGACTATCTGTATCACCTAACTCCCCTCTCCCTACCACAGCCACAACAAAGCCCCGCCGAAAAATAAAGCGTTGGGTATGCTATGAGCGAGACGTCCCTGTGTTACTTGGTCTAAGGTGTAATCGCTCCGTACGCAGTTTCTTAGAATTAGGGAAAAGGTTTTTCCGAAAGCGCTCTCTTTTTGTCATTGGGTGTATTATAATTTTCAATTGCGATTTGTGATTGTACGTGAAGAATCTTCGACGTTTGGGACGGACCGAGTGCTGAGGGTTACGGTAAACGTCTCAACTTCCAAATGGCAGGGTTTCCACCAAATGTTCACTGTACTAGTATAATTTTGCGATCGCATTGGGCGCACTTGAAACCGAGCTCTCCTGCATGACAGGCGAGTGTTGTACCCCAGAACCATCAATACATGATACTCTTCTTTAAAAATTAAAAGCTCAGCTTAAGCGGAAGAGTATATTAATAGTTTTTTAACGTATGAAATTTTAAAGGTCAAATCTTGTTTTAGCGCAGTCAGCAGAGATAAGATGGTTAAAGGGTAGAACCCGTGGGTGGTCTACTCAAGTTAGTTTTTTGTCTATCGGTACTTTTGAATCGTTAAGGGTCATTCATGACTACAATTTCAAGTGGTATAAAACGCGCTTTTTTCGTTTTGCTTACTTTACTCGTAACGTAATTATTTTAGGTGTTTTCTTATCGGCTTTAAATGAGTGATACATTTTCATTAATGTGGTTACGTTGGTTCTATATTTTGAGATATACGCTGTTGTTTAGCCTTCACTATTGAGTTTAGGTTTTTTGTGTGCGTTATAAGCCGGAAAGTGTTAACCGTAAGGCGTTTTTGGTTTTTTCTATTACAATTTTCATTACCGTGGCATTTTATGGATTTCTAAGTATTTGAATTACCTTGTTGTTTGATTGGGTTATTATTAAATATTTTATGTTGCATATTTCTGTTAAAACAATGTTTATTACTGTGGCTATTTTGATTGACATTTTCTTGATTCCTAAGTATTTTAATTAACTTGTTACTTCGTTAGTTGGGTTATTATTATATATTTTTCTATTGGTTATTTTTCTTGTTTGTTGATAATGTGGGGGATAATTCATGTCTACGATTTTATTTGCATTGATTTTTATCGGCTTTGTTGGGTTGTCGTCATAAGCCCAGGCAGTTTTTATTAGTACTTACACTTATAGTTTTGGTTTTCGCTTTATCTTTTGTTTTTTTCATATAATTTTGATTGTTTAAGACCTATAATACAATTGGTTAGTTTTTCTCTATAAAATAGTTTCTTGCACGTATTTTTTACGTTTCGTGAGCGTTCTAATAATTTTAAATTTTGTATTTTATATTTCTCATTTTGTTGCTTTGATAATTTAATAACATTTTGGGTCCAAAGTTGGTTTTTTGTTCTATTGATATTGGAAATTTGTTTAATGCAATAACATTTGTAATATTTAGAAAAAATAATCTACTGGTTGGGATAACAATTTTTTGGAGGACGCTTTTGATGGCGAAATATCATTGAGTACCGTAGTTAATGCACCAAAGGGCAAAATTCTTCCGAGGAGAGGTATATTTTGGCAAGCTTGCCAACTTGTTTTAAATTGCTAGAGAGCAGTATGTAAAAGCGTGCTTACAAGACGCCAGTGCCATCAAATAACTTTATTAAGTTCTTCCGCTGTTAACAACGAGGAATAAATGAATGTGAAAGAAGTTGCAGTTTCTATTGCCTCAATTAGGGATTGCAATCCAGCAGGGTTTTCAATCCACCTGGATTTTTGCTGGACCGACATCTATCCAGCTGGATCCAACGTGGATCCAGCAATTTATATATTTTACAAAAAACCCAACAATTTTATCAAAAATGACCAACAAGTTGGAAAGCCAAAATATACCTCTCCTCGGAAGTTTTCCATAGAGAACTAATACGAGTTTTTTGAAAGGCGATGCTAGCGTCACCTGGCTGTCGTACTGTACTAAATAGCGTGACAAATTTAAAATTCTCCTGTTATTCCTCCATGGTATGTCTATGATATTATTTAATTTCAATCAGTAGACGTGGCAGTCATTGGCTAAGCTGTAAAAGATCGGTGTACCTTTTGGATTTTTGTCCAGGTCAGTGGAAAATACTGGCAAATAGTGGCTAATAAAGAAAATATGCCTTCAGAAAAGAGAATAAGTTGAAAATCTAATTAATAGTTATATATAATAAACTTTGGAACTAGCCCAAATTCTGGCAACTATGTATAGATATTTGTATTTTATATCCCAAAATGCAAAAACTTTTATGTTGAAATCTTAATAAAAGTAAAAAATATATTGGCCACTTTTTTTCACTAAATACATTTTTGGCCAGGATGCATTTACCACTATTAGCCACATTCCACATGGTATTTACCACCTAGGAACCCTGACATCCACTTGTTAAAAATATAACTCGGGCTCGTTTCCTGTTCGCAACTGTAATTTAAATTATATCAATTAATTTAAATTTAATCTATAAATAATAACAATCTTGCTGAATAAATAATATATATGTAATAAATAATATAGAATAAATGACGTTAATGAGTTCATAAAAACGTAAAGGAAGACGGACTTTTCCCAAAGTTGTTTGTATAAATATCGTCGCAACATAATTTACCGTAACCCTAAGCACTCGGCCCGTTCCATAAGTATAAAAAAATTAGGAGTTGGAGAGAAGAAGCCCCATACATACAGAACAAACAACATTCACCCATGTCTGAACACAAACACACAGTTCACAAAACATTACAAAAACACGAATTTGAATACAAACGTTCAAAAGCTGATTTACACTAACTAGTAAGTCAAAACCGTCTTTACGGTGAGCGTTAACGTTTCAAAATATATCAGATGTAACGAGGAGTTTAGCCGTTACACCGGTTTAGCCCTGGTGAACCTTTTCCAAAGTTCATGAAACTGCCAACGCGGTGAATACACTTTGCGCAACAGACACACCAAAAAATGGTAAAACCCCTCGTGAGAGCTCTGTTATGGAAAAGTCTTATTAGAAGTAGGAGTTATAAAATATAAGTCTTGAAGTACATTAAAGGATTAAATTAAGAACTTGTGTATAATTTATAACGCACGTGGGTGGGAGGTATTGACATCTTGGAAGAATAAGGCAGATGAATACAAATAAACCAGACTGTATTGTAAATACTGACAACTAGCTACATTTTATTAATTATTAAACCACATACATTAATACAACAGGCTTTTCTCTTTACTTTTCGGGAAGTACAATCTTAAGAATCAAATGGTATTGATGGTTTTGTCTCACGCAGGTCCGTAGCGCACCTAGCAAAGCGGCAACGTTCACTTTTGTGCGATTCGCGTCACGCGAATCGCAATTCCTGTGCCAATTATTTAAAAGTTAATTACTTGCGAATCCGCATCGCTGGATCAAGCAGACCGAAAAATGTGCTGGATCCAGCTGGATTGCTGGATGAGTGATCCAGCAATTGCAATCCCTAGCCTCAATAGAGCGATTCCTCTATATTTCCAGACAGATGAACGAATAGATGCAGCTGATAACGTCTTTCCAAGACGACAAACAGAACGATTTACATTGAAGACTCTTTATCTACCTATAAACAGAATTGGTGGTATCAAGTACTCAAATATTCCAAAGCTAGTCAAAGCAGCTCTTTCCTTTTCCCATGGAGATGTCGAAACAAGATTTTCCAAATCTGGCAAAGTGCTTTCTAGCTAGTATTGGTGAAACGACCTTACACAACAAACTAGAAGGTGTTCCAGTTACCAAGGAACGTATTAGGACACACTACGCGTAAACAAAATAAAAAAATCAAAGGGCAAAAAAACAGGTGACACTTGAAACAGAACGAAAATAAAATTAGAAAAATTAAGAAAGAAGCTTCAGAATAAACTAACGAGGAGTGTAGCCGAGGTGTTAATCACCGATTTTGATTAAACTCGGGGGGTATGTAGACCTTGGGGTAACATGAATTTTCTCCTAGGGAAAAGTTACGCTGGGCTTCCGTTTCGCTATGGCAACCGAAAATGTATTTGACAACTTTAAATGAAAAAATCTACATTTAAAAAAGCATGGGATTTTCTCAGTTTCACTGTGAAAATTTAAAAAATAAAATAAAATTTTCAACTAAAATACTAAATTTGAAATATTTTGGGTGAAATTCATCAAGTTTGGGTAAACTTCATCAAAATTTGTGTAAAATCGAGATATGAAGGAATATTTGCAAAATTTTTACCTAAAATGGGTTTTGTCAAATAATTTTTTTTTGAAATCGACCAAAATTAGATAAATTAACCAAAATTGAGTAAAATGACCTAAAATGTTTAAAATTGGATAAAATCGTGTAAAATTATTAAAATTGGGGTAAATAATCAAAATTCGTCCAAATGACAAAAATTAGGTAAAATGGGTTTAAAACCACTAATATCGGCTACAATTGGGTAAAATGATAAAATTTTGGGTAAAAAGACCAAATTTGGGTAAAACCACATTAAATGTGGTTAAAAATGATTAAAATTGAATAAAATGAATGAAATTTGGTTAAACAACCGGAATTTGGGTTAAATAAATGAAATTGACTAGAATCATATTGAATTTTAAAATTAGATTGAATAAAATGAACGAAATTGGATAAAAAGAGCAGTATTTACTTAAAATAAATAAGTTTCGACTACAATCGTCTTAAATCAATTAAAATTGACTAAAATAAATCCGTCAAACTACCAAAAGTGATGAAGGACCAAAAGTTGATAAACTGCATAAAACCTACAAAATAAGGTAAAGTAAAAACTAAAAAGTTATGGATTTCGTTGTAATTTCGTAAACACTAATTAATAACGAAAACTAATATAACTTGAAGCTTTTTTCGTTAAAAACCACCCTTTCGTTCACATCCGAAATACCCTAATTTTGAGAGAACATACTTCAACGTTTTCCATAATTTTGTTCGTTAATTACAACTTGGAAAAAATTGACTTGTGTTTTGTCGAAGCTCCCTCACTAGCTAAAACCGACTGAAACTAAGTCAGCGAATGACTATCAGTGATAAAAAAATGGGTAAAAAGGCAAAATGAGATCACTTTTAAAATTAAATAACCTTGCTAAAATTTGGTAACACAACAAGTCAGTTTTTTTGCAAGTTGTAATTAACGAACAATATTATGGAAAACGTTGAAGTATGTTTTTTCAAAATTGGGGTATTTCGGGTGTGAACGAAAGGGTGGTTTTTAACGATAGGTATATTAGTTTTCGTTAATAATTAGTGTTTACGAAATTTTAACGAAATCGATAACTTTTTAGTTTTTACATTTGTAGGTTTTCTTCAGTTTATCTACTTTTGGTAGTTTGACGTCTTTTTTAGTCAATTTCAATTGATTTAAGACGATTGTAGTCTAAACTTATTTATTTTAAGTAAATACTGCTCTTTTTATCCAATTTCGTTCATTTTAGTCAATACAATTAATCCAACACGATTATAGTCATTTCACTTATTTAACCCAAATTCCGGTTGTTTAACCAAATTTCATTCATTTTATTCAATTTTAATCATTTTCAGTCACGTTTAGGACTGTTTACCCAAATTTTGTCTTTTTACCCAATTGTAGCCGATATTAGTTATTTTAACACCATTTTACTCAATTTTATCATTTTACCCCATTTTAGACGATATTAGTTGGCTTAACACGATTTTATCCAATTTTAAACATTTAAGGTCATTTTACCCAATTTTGGTATTTTTACCTAATTTTGGATAATTTATCCAATTTTTGTCGATTTCAAAAAAAATATTTGATAAAACCCTTTTTAGGTAAAATTTTGCCAATATTCCTTCATTTATCAAATTCATTGAAATTTTCTTATTTAACCAAATTTGGATGAAGTTTACCCAAACTTGATGAATTTCACCCACAATAGTTCAAATTTAGCATTTTAGTTGAAATTTGAAAATTTTAGTTTTTTTTTGATTTTTGAAAATTTTTCACAGTGAAACCGAGAAAATCCCATGCTTTTTTAAATGTAGATTTTTTCATTTAAAGTTGCCTTAAACATTTTCGGTTGCCATAGCGAAACGGAAGCCCAGCGTAACTTTTCCCTTGGTGAAAATTCATGTTACCCCAAGGTCTACATACCCCCCTAGTTTCATCAAAATCGGTGATTAACACCTCGGCTAAAAGTCGCGTAAGTTTCTGTAGAGAAAGATGGTCAATCAGCTTTTTGATGAAGCAAACCAAAGGCTACACGTAACTAGTCAAAACGTGTGAAAACAGTATTTATGTTCTCTTTAAAATGTTTTCCTAGTTATGTAATTACTTTTTAGTCACTAATTTTAGTAACTTAAGTCCAAAAATTTTACTTTGTTTTTTCACTGTTTACCACACACGTTTATTCTTCGTAGGCCAAGCCGGTCTAATGAATTATGCTTCATGTTTGACTCTTTTAAAAATTGTAGATTCTTCTAAAAACGACGATGCCAGATTGAGCTGGATTGGCGAAGAAGGAACTCCTCCGTTATTACAGAAGAGAATCCCGGCTGCTTCTTTGACCAGTAACGTCCGTGCCTTGCAATTCACTCTGTGTTTCCCACCCAAACTCAGAACCTACAACTTAACTCTTGTCACCGGTAAGATGTTATTTTTCAGCTTCAGTAAAAATTGTGGTGAATACGGAATAAGTACAATTGCCTCTAATGCGTTTATAGATTCCCCTAGTGCTTCCAACAGATTCTAAGATAACAGTTGTGTTAAGTCAGATATTAGTTTATCTGCGGTTACGTTCTTCAGATACCGGAAAATTACCTAAATAACCTGGAGGCCTATTCTACTCGACTCGTTAGGCTTTTGAACGACAAAAAAAGTCGTTTAAAAAAATTTGTCGCTAAAAGATAAAAATGGAATTCTACTCCGTCGTTAAAATTTTTCTCGTCAGGTAACTACCAGAATTTATCGTTCAGTGAACGACATAGTCTGATGGTCAGCGGCGGCGATCGGAAAACATTTCTGTGGGGGCCCGGGCCATTATTTTTTATCCAAAAATTCATATACTTAAAACCTAAACAAGAAAATAAACAGCTTTAAATTTTTATCTATAGTAAAAAAAGCAGTGAACATGGCTAGATAATTAAGCCTTTCTTGGCCACATGCTTTACGAAGGTAGTTTAGCTAAATAGGGTACACGACGACGCGATTTCTGTTTGGACGAATCTATCGAAATTAATTTTACGGTTATATTATCTTAATGGTACTCGAATCTGCAATCTCAAAATAACTTCGGTAAAAGACTGAATTCGGACCCAAATAAAGGCAGTGAGATTATAAATTTTTTTGTTTGCTATTTTTCCTCAATTTTATTTCTGTGGGGGCTCTGCCCTCGTTTTTCTTTCCCTGTGGGAGCTCGAGCCCCAGAGCCCCCACGGAATCGCCGTCACTGCTGATGGTGTAGTTAAGATCTCACCGACCAATATTCTCAATAAAATGGCGGAAGCAGTAATCGAATTGCAAATATTAGGATTAGCTGAAATAGCTGATTCGCTAACGAAAACTCCGGCAGCGCCCCCTATCCACACTGCGCGTAACTGTTTAGTGTTGATCAGCATTCAGCAAATAGTGGTGTGCCACTGATGAGATTGGATTATATACGTTTTAACAGCGAATTAGTGTTTCCTTGGTAAGTAGGATTGAATGTCAAGTTTAAAGACATAATGTTTGGTTCTAATTATATACTGTCATTAAGATTTGAAGTCGTTTTGGATTTACTTAAAACATTGTTAGAGTGGGCCTTGGAGCAATATTGTTCAAATAAAAGATGACATCTCAAATAGGTATGCTACAATTTAATTGGTATTCTATTATATTATCCTATTTTAACCTCTGTTTATTCCATAAAAGTGAATCTCACCATGGTTGAAAATTGGAAATACATTGGGGAAAAGCCAAGAGCCTTAGAAGAAGGAGAACGGATGTTTAGAGAAAGCCCAAAAGGATCTTTAAAGTTTTTTTTATCTCACGAAGAAGATGGCCTAATTTTAATCGAAGGATTCCCCTGTAGCATTTTAGAGTCGGGCCGACGTAGGCTAGTGTCTTAAAACAGAAAGGTCGGCCTACTGTCGGGCCACCCCACTCTGAAAGGTCGAAATGTCCTAGTAGAAAAGTAGTCGGCCGACCGTCAATCGCCAAAAAAATTCGACTCACTTCCGATGTATGTCCTACTCAGAAAGGACTATGGACCGACTCAGAAAGGACTATGGGCCGACTCAGAAAGGACTATGGACCGACTCAGAAAGGACTATGGGCCGACTCAGAAAGGACTATGGGCCGACTCAGAAAGGACTATGGGCCGACTCAGAAAGGACTATGGGCCGACTCAGAAATGACTATGGGCCGACTCAGAAATGACTATGGGCCGACTCAGAAATGACTATGGGCCGACTCAGAAATGACTATGTGCCGACTCAGAAATAACTATGGGCCGGCTCAAAAATGACAATGGGCCGACTCAGAAATGACTATGGGCCGACTCAAAAATGACTATGGGCCGACTCAAAAATGACTATGGGCCGACTCAGAAATAACTATGGGCCGGCTCAAAAATGACAATGGGCCGACTCAGAAATGACTATGGGCCGACTCAAAAATGACTATGGGCCGACTCAGAAATGACTATGGGCCGACTCAGAAATGACTATGGGCCGACTCAGAAATGACTATGGGCTGACTCAAAAATTACTATAGGCCGACTCAAAAATTACTATGGGCCGACTCAAAAATGACTATGGGCCGACTCAAAAATGACTATGGGCCGACTTCACAGATAAATATTTCCGACTCGAAAATGATGTTGGCCCGACTTCACAAAGGCGTATTTCCGACTCGGAAACGACGTTGGGCTAACTTCATATACATACAATTCCGACTGTGAAACGACGTTGTGCCGACGTCAAATTAAATCGGACTTCGGAACTCCCACTTAATACCAATTTGATGCCTTAACAGTATTTTAGCTGAGAATGAATCGATAATAATTTTCAATTATTTTGTAAACAATATACAAGACTGAAAATCTTTTGGCGAAGCACATAGAATTAATATAGTAGTGATATAGAAAAGAAACATTTTAATTAAGCTTCTAGATTTTAATACGTAAAAACAATTACAATTCAAATACTTTTAACAAATATCATTATCTTTTAATGTTGTAGTCTATTTTGCACTTGACCTTGTAATTGCCAAAGCCTAACAGCTCATGCAAAACATTGTTCACAAAGCTATAATTAATTGATATAGATATTATTTATATTGATATATTATTGAAAAACTTACTTTGTTAGTTTCGATTTAATGTATTTCTCAACATTTCAATGATTTTTCCATTAATTTTTAATAGAAAATTAAGCGCACAAGTCAACAATTACACCTCTCATCTCAAGCGAGTTCGCCAATAAACTTCTAACATGCTGCTAGTCCGGACATGGCGCTGCGAAAGTATCAACTGGCGCGTGCTTTTGAATTTTTTAAACTATGAAGCGTTTGAAAAACGTTTGTGCTCGTATCAATAGGCCTATTTATTAATACATTTTAAATTTCTTAATCTATTTCGAGTATAATTAATCAATATCAATAAAAATCACGAATTAATATTTTAAAATAATATCGTAAATCGCAAACCCCTGTAACACATGAAGCAAAGACTATATACGCTTCGCTTACTAGACAGGCGTCTCCATACAAAAAACCTGTTAGCACTTTCGAAACACGGGAGAAGCATTTGACCAGCCGTTAGAGGCGCCACTAGTAGCACTATGAAGCGCGGGAAAAATTTTGACCAGCGTCTGCTATCGTTTGCAAGTTGAGCCATTGAACACGCCAGTCTATTTATATATAGTCTTTGGTTTAGAGTCGGGGTACGGTCGAAAAGTCGGTTTATAGCATTGAGTTGGGAATAAATAGAGGTACAACTAAATCTGGCTGGCGCGGGACCAATTTCGTTCCATAAGGAGACTTTATCAACTTTATCGTTCTACCGTGGTGGCATCTGTCTCTATTGGTGGCAACTATTGCAATTGAATTTTTTAATGCGAAATTGAAATGTATGATTTATCGTAACAAACAAACCTTTGAAGTTGTTTAAAAATAATTTTATTCTGTCAACACGATTCTTTTTAACTCACGTTACGGTGAGGTAGCTAATAATTATTTATTTTTAGCCATATAAATTTACAAAATATAGATGGCGCTACCGCCTAATTATAAAGATGAATTTCGTAGTCTTATCAGATTTGGTCCCGCGTAACCATGGCAACTGAAATCGTAATTTTAATTCTAGCAGTATTATTCCCAATTCGATGGTTTATAGTCGACGACCAAATGCCGACCTAAAAACGTCGGAACGTTTTTCGACACTAAAACCGTAAATCCTTTTTTGGGACTATATATGGTCGGTATGCTGACCATTATCCAACTTAAAATAGACCTTACATTTAATTATTGGATTTGACATAAACTTTATGAAACCGACCATACTTATTTAGGAAAAGGCGATATTTTAATTATTTTGTGACTATTTGATGATGATGAAATTTTTATTCACTTTTATTTTTTCTTCAAACTTATTTGTATTCGAAAATCTAATTATGAGATCAGTTTTGGGTCGGAAATAAGCATTAATATAAAGTCGGCCCGACGTCGTTTCGGAGTCGGTTCTTAGGTCTATTAATTGTCGGTAAAGAGTCGACGTTTTGTAGTCGGCCGACCATTTTACTCCTACGACATTTCGACCCTCAATCCAAAGGTCGGCTGACTTTAGTGTTTAGTACCTTTTGCCGACTTCGGCCCGACTCTAATTTGTTACAGGGGAAGTAACTTCTTATGCAAATTAATTTCTAAAAATTAATTAATCATAATTAGTAAAAATTAACTTCAAGTATAATTAAACAATAAAATACAATTATTTTAAAAATATGAAAAAAAAAATACATGTGTGGTCCTTATCAAGTCGGCATATCGACTGTACATTAAAGTCGACTTGCCGACTTTATAAAGTCTCAAAATGGAAATTTGTAATTTTTGGGGTTTGAAAAAATTGAACAATTTGAGTCGGCATACGGTCGTCGACCTGAAAACGACTTTTAGACCCATACCCGACTCTTGACCGACACCCTAATGCTACAGGGGTTTGTAATTCAGTCAAGCGCACCAAGTGGGGAACCACATTCCTTAAAGCTAGTATTGAAATTGGAAGATAATAAACATGTAATTCAAAGTGTCAACTGCTCCTGTAAAAGCGGGTAAATGTTTTTATTTATAACAAGTTGGCAAGTCAAAATATACCTCTCCTCGGTAGAATTGTCCCTAGTGGTATTAATTTCTCGAGATAACCCTTAAAGGTATATCTCCGCAATTTAGAGTTATTTGTTAAAAATATTAACCCATTTCTATCCCGCCCGGTATAAAATTTTAATTATAATTAAAATAATTGAGACGAAACGACCAATTTTAATTTATTCAGAATATCATAAGTTAAGTAGTTACAACAGTAAGTTAGACGTACTATAACAATGCACAATTGAATTAAACCCTTTTACAGAACAAGTTTATCAGTTAAATATAATACGAAGCAAATTTTAATGAAATATCTACAGAGGCTTTTTGGAATTACTCGCTTACGAAATACTTGCCGCATCTTTAACGCTCATTTTATTTCAACACTCGCCCTTGATGAAGATACCGTAGATATCTGGTAGTGGACGACTCGTTCACTTCCTGTTGACGTTGTGACGCATACCACATGAAAAAGACCAATGCCGTCCAATTTCCAATATCATATAATGACTCGCACACCCAAGAAATCATTGACTGCGTTAGAAATCGTAGATATCCAAATATCCACACCAAATGTATTTACAAGAAGCAAAAACCTTACCATCAACAAAGCACAGAGAGCCACTTGACTAACCGCCAGCTTTTAAAGCAATTAACGTTAAATTATCTCCTTTGAATTAACAGAACTATATATAGGTCGTTAAGAAAGTGGACCACCCACAGGGTCTACCCTTTAACCCTCTAATCTCGGCTGACTGCGCTAAAACAAGATTTAACCTTTAAAAAATACCAGATTAGGCCTTCATAAATTCATTAATAAAAAAAGACTTTATTACCTATTATGCTTACGATGCCTGTCTTAATTTCAGTGAATTTAAGCAGCTATCGGTGGTTCTGTGGTAGAGCGCTCGACTGCCAAGCCGAATGGTCTGGGTTCGAAACCTGGGTGGCGCATTTGTTTTTAATCAATAGAGAAACGCTAAATTAGAATTTCTTCGATGCAATAATTTCAATTTCAATTCTATTTCAATTAAACCAAAATTTCGTACTCTATTAAATACGCTTCCGATAAAGCTGAAGGTCTAATTTTCAATAAGGCGTAACAAGTGTCGGTGGTTCTGTGGTAGAACGTCCGCCTGTCAATCAGGAGGTCTCGGGTTCAAATCCCGCCCGATGCGATCGCAAATTGATACTAAGACGAATACCGTGTACAACTGGTGGAAACCCTGCCATTGGACGTTGAGAGGTAGCATTACACTCAGCACTCGGTCCGTCCCAAAGTCATTAAGAAGAAGTTGGAGAGAAAACGCCCATATAAACACAACAGACTCAACATGCACATCCATCAGAACACAATCACAACAAATTCAACACTCACAACCTACGCATAAACATTACAAAAACCGTAATACACCAAACCGTCACGACGGTGAGCGAAAAACCACCATCCAAACCAAACCGCAAATGCATCCGTTAACGCTCACCGTCACACGGTGGTTTTGCCAACCCTTTGAGAAACTGCGTACGCAGTGATTACACTTTGCACCGAAAATGCGAACGCGTTCGCAGTCCTGACAGACAGACACACCCACAGACCCACCCACAGACCCACCCACAGACCCACCCACAGACAGACACGGTCGTTGTATAACCCCTCCTAGGGGACTTTGTCCCCTCGGAGAGGTAATTATTGTCTGTGGTGTGATGAAGAATAAACATCATATCCCAAAAGTGTAATAATAATAATAATTAGCAAAGCAACCCCTAGTTAAAGTATTGATTAAGGCATAGCAGTTAGCTATTTTTAGTACCATGTTGCTCAAGCTTCACTCTCCTCTTTATACTTGGGATTTTTTGATATACAAAAGCTGGGTTTCCAGCGGCGCTTTAAATACGAAAATGGGAACTTCTGCTGATGCATTCAAAATCTCCATAGACAAAGTTTGGTCAACCGCCCAAGATTGGCTTTTTGAGTTTTTAAGCGCCTTTGGAAACCCAGAGCTTGTGTACGCGATATCTGCCTCCTTAAGCGCAGTTACCCTAACATATTTAAAATTATTTTTTAGAAACTCTGGATTTTGTAAACACAGTGTAGCAGGTCTATTTTACATAAATCGGTATGAAGAGTTAGACCACCTCCCTAATGAGATCTCTTGTACATCAAAACCTCAAAAATGGGGGAAAATGAAGGCTAATGTGCAAGCTCACTATCATTCACAAAAAATTAAAGATTAAGATTGCGTTAGAAAAGTTGTGAAACCTGTTTTTTGCATTAACAGCTTAGAAAATTGTGAAGAACGAATTTTATCTAGTCTCCCTTACGAGACAATGTGTGCAAGGCATTTACCCCCTAGTCTAAAAGAATTTGTTAATTGGAATGCAAAACCAAAAAAAACTTAGTAGGTACAGGAACTGTATCTAATATTCCAACTATAGAAGAAAATGGGGAAATTATTGACAAAACTACTAAACGGCGCCAAATTGACCCGTCTGATTTGGACATAAATAATTTTATTGGTAACCTTTTAGGGGATACCATTAATGTTCCAGCACACTACGAGAACAATTTTACTCATAACTTGTCAACTGAAGAAGCCCAGTTCTTTAGGGAATTTGTTCAAATAGATTTAGAAGAAGCCAAAATGCACGCTCAGTTAGACCAAAAATCAGACGAGTGGAAACAGGGAAGAAAAGTGCGATTAACTGGAACTACTTTTAAGAAGATTTTGTCATCCAAAAATAAAGCAAATACTGCTTCAAAACTTCTAGAAAATCATTTGTCTGAGAGAACTTAATGTGCCTTCGGTAGTCTACGGGAACAAAATGGAGAAAGTTGCTCGGGCCAAATTTTCGTGGCTTAAAAAAGTACAAGTATTGGAATATGGCCTCTTAATTAACTTAAAAAATCCATTTCTAGCTTTTAGTCCAGATGGATTATATATGGAAAATGGAGAGATAAAATTACTCGAGATTAAGAGTCCTTATGTAGCAAAGAAAATATCAATTGAAGATGCTGTCGCTCAAAACAAATTAAACTTCTTGAAAATTGGAAAAGACGGAATTTATTTACCAACTAACGATTGCAGAGGCTACTATGCACAAATTCAGCTTGGCCTTTATGTGTTAAACATAAAAACATGCTCATTTTTCTTGTATTATCCCAAGGGCTATCTTTTAATTGATATTCAAAGAAACGAAGATTATTTGAAACATAGTCAAATTGTGCAATTTTTATTTCAAATTATATTTACCATTACTAGTCAAGAGTAAGTGATTTTTAAAACAAAAAAGTTCCTATTTTGCACTGTGCCAATTAGTATTATTTAAAAAAAAGTAAAATGAATTTGATCAATTAATGTTATAAATGAATTTTTAATTGAAGTCTTATTTATAATAAAAGATTTTTAAACTTATTTGATAAAAATTAATAAAATAATCACCATCGTCATTAAATACGATTTAAACTTAGTCATCAAATTTATCATCTGCTAGAATTGGTTTTAGTAAATTTACTAATCCACATATGACCTTCAGAATTTCATCACAGTAGGGAACTAAATCAAGGTCAAATTTATCATTTAAAATTTTAAATAATTTGATTCTTTGAATGGCTCTTTCCACGTCAACACGAGCGGATGCAATTTTTTGATTTTTTACACTTTCTTCCTTACTAAACTGTTTTTTCCCCTCAAAAATGAAGGGATGTGTAGAGCTATTCCATTGGCCGCACATTCGTCTTCAATAAGGAAGCCTAAATTTAAGTTGAAATGAGTTTTAAAATATTTTTTTAACATATTACACTTTTATGCATACCTTTGTCAACCATAATTCCATCAATAAATTGTTCACAAAGATTTATGACCCCACTCTCAATGGTGACTTCCTTGTCGCTTACTTTTCCACCCCAGGGGTCGCTAACGAGCGTGATCATGCCAGAAGGTGAAATTCAAATGATAATTTTTATTGTGTGAGTTCCTTTATAATGGCTGTGGGTTGCCACTCTGTCCTGAAATGTGTTGCGCTTCATCATAGGTACTTCTGAACAGTCCAACACAATGCGAGTATTATTAAACTCTTTAAAACATTTAGGAAAGTTACTTCTGATATTTTCTATATCCGGCCAAAAGATAAATTTCTTCAAAACTTCAGCAAGGGCACAAAGGGTTCTTTTGAAATATGTTGAAACTGTTCGATTCGAAATGACAAATAATGAAGCCAAAGCGTCAAATGTCAAATTTGACTTAAGCTTCATTAGGGTTAGCAACACCCCCTCTTTTACAGGCATTAGAAAATTAGAGAGCTCACTCTGGTTTTCAAGCCCTAAAACCTCACTTGACAGGCTTTCAAATAGTTCTTTCCCAATGCCAGAAAGAGACACAAAATCAGCATTTTTCATTCCATTGCTTGAAATTCCAACTCATGACCCAGTAAAATACTTTCCATGGTCCAAATAAACTTGAACACCAATAGACGCATTCGTTACTCTAGATGGTTTGTGAGATTGGTCCTTTCCTTGAGCTTCAGTTGTTACTTCAGATAGCATAGCTAAGTTCGATAATGACAAAACATTATCATCCGGAGCTGGTTCACTTGCGCTTTCAACAACTTTTAGAGCAATAGAATCTGTTATTGGCGATGTTGAACATAGAACTGCTTGATTTAAAATTAAATTTATGTTATTATTCTATTTATTATTTCACAAAAGTTAACCATAAAATAAGAATACCTTTAGAACGCTTTACGTAACGTTGAGCTCTTTCTTTTATTCTAACTTCGGTTGATTCTTTAATTGGCTTACATGGCAATTTTTGGGAGGGAATGGCATTACATTTCAAACGTCTTCTTACAGATCTTCCATCTATTGATGAGATTTCCGATTAATTTACTTTAAAATAATTAATTTTATTTGCATCTCACCATTTCTTTCCAAGAAGTCATCATCTGTAAAATGGGCGCTACAAATCTGAGCCCACTTACTAGGCCTTTTCCCCGACTTTATCTTTGTTACCCATACATTTAAAAGTTTCTTACAACTTGGGAATTTATGAAATGATTATCCTGGGGTACGTTCAGTAACGCTCATCAAAAATATCGCTGAGTAATCGATGCCAACATTTTGTTACTGTACGATTTTTCACGTTTCCGATTTGACGTCACGATAGGCATCCGATGCTCATCAAAAAAACCATCTCGGCGAGAAGGTTTTTTTGATGACTTGACGTCAAACGCGTCGGTGTTAAAATTTATAGCCGCCATCTTTAAAAACAGCGCTGACTAAAATAACACCGTTCAGTAACTTCCTACGTCACTATGACGATGAGCGATCATCAAGCAAACATCAAGTAAAAACCGATTTTTCCCAGATTCGCGTTACTGAACGTACCCCTGGCTTTGGTTCTTCACTATTTTCTTCAGTTTTATGTTTTTTAAGCGCAGTATTATTGCAAAAAGGGACCGCACAACTTCTCCCACCTCTAGCGTTAATGTGAACCGCCATATTTCTTGGATTTGTTTTGATTTTGATCACCACTATACGCTGGAAAACCAAGCTGTAGGGGTAGCGACGGCCGCGCCACCTATACCCGTTTCGCTAGCGAATAGGTTATGTCGTCGAAATATTAGAAGACAAAGAGTGATAAGAGATGAATCACAAGCTTTCGAATTAAATGAAACTTTTTTGTGGACCACTTCCAACACTGTTTAGCATGTTAGCTAATGTTTCCCACATTAAGCCTTTTTTTATTTGTGAACGTTTGCGATTGTTTTGATGATAAGAACTCCGGATTACTACTCATATAATTCAGCATTATTTCTCTTTGTATATCCGATATTTTCCCCGACCGTTTCCCATTGTTAGTGGCCATTTAAATTTAAATTATGAAATTAACCCTAAAACACGACAATATGAAGACAACAATAACCACGTGTGACGCAGAGTGTGCTGTTTTGGTTTTTCCCCAGCTGACCGGCAGCAGCTGATTGCAAAACGCTTTGCAACGGACGTCGCGATTGGGTAAAATCCTAAGAGGGATTTTTGGTTTAAAATCTCCGTCGTTCATACCATTGAACGACTGCTCTAGTAACTACATCGCCGAATAAAAGGAGTAGAATACCCATTTCCAAAATTCAGAACGATTGTAGTTAGGGAGTTGTCGCTCGGTCCGTCGACAAAATATTTATCGCTCTCTGACCGATTTCTGTAGAATAGGCCTCCTTAACTGTTAGCCATTGGAAGTACTAGATTCCAACATCGTATGAATTTAATATAAACCTTCTTAATATAAATAAGGCAATTCAACCGTACTGGAATGCTCATTGGAATTCCACCGTCATATAACGGCGGGATTGGTGAACTTGTACATCCCCAGTTTTTTCGTCGTCTGTTTGTCGTTCGTCTCATTCTGGATCGACGTAAAGGCCATACCGGGCCGGGTCACTTTGGGAGTGACTGCACTCTTAACCCTGGCAACGCAGATCGTCCACGCCCGCAGTGGATTACCGGATGTGGAGTATTTAAGCGCCATGGACGTCTGGCTGTTTGGATGCCTCGTCATGGTCTTCTTGTCACTAATTGAGTTCACTCTGGCTCATTCATTGTATCAAAGGGACATGCAGGTCAGGCATGCTGTTATTTATAATGAAATGCTTTTTCTCGATATAGAGTGGAGGCCGGTATTTCCAAAAATTATTTTAACATGTTTTATTTACCTGTGTATTTGTATTGAGAATTAACACTATGAGGATCAAGTCTGAACATTTCTAGGGTTTGAAGGTATATTTTTAATGTAAGTGACTTATTTTATTTATAATGAGGGCCCTCAAAAATCGCCTCATCGAAAGGTTCCATTACCGACCACTGAACCCAAATCCGTTGATCAATTCTGGACACTAAATTCCAAATGCGGTCGCAATTGTGCAATTACTGAAATCAGATGTATAAATAATCGATTGGGGTTGTTTTTGACCCAAAATTTGTGTGTGTTTTTAAACGAATGCTGGGTCAGAATTTAAGCATCTTATATTTTGGGTTATTTTAAATGACCCAAATTTTGTGCTACCTACATTATAACCCAGCATTGGTCTAAACAGTAGCCCAAAAAATGGTTACAAAGAACATTATTTTGGCTTGAACATTAACCATTATTTGGGTTGAATGGATTTCAATGATTGAATTATCCAAAATAGACATGGACTCTTCATATAAACACATTTTATCTCCAATTCCAACTTTGATTACGAAAAATGGCACCAACTCTGATTACGGAACTGACATAGACCTTAATATAGACAATTTTAGCCTAAGGTCTAGAAATAGTAACAAAATATTTCATGTACATGTGCCTTTATTCACGCAAACTGGTTTTAAGTTACAATTAGGACCTATTGCTTTACGAAATTTTAAAGTATTATTTATCTTAACGAATGTTCAAAAAAACGGAAGAAAAAGAACACTTGTGGCAGACTTTCAAAACATATTAGCTTATGACCTGAAATTAGAATAGGCATATTGATTCATAGCAGAATATCATACCAATTAGTAGTCCTTGAGAAATTGCCACTTTGTCTGTTTCAAAATATCAATAAAAAGAGAAGACATTATGCTTGCAATGACCGTTCCGCCAATTTTCCTTACACAAATCCATCCACTCACCAAAAAAAAGGCGTAGGACTTGTTACGTTAAAAATGTAGTCGAATAGCTATATTTTGTAAAAAAAAAATAAAAATCAATTTCATTCAATTCAAAAGCCTACGTTATATATAATTATTTCGAATATTAACCTTTAATAGTCAGTTTGAACTAAGACCATTTACACCTGGACTGCAATGAAGATAGGCGTTGTTGTTAGGCTAGTGTCGCCGCTACCACAACGCCACAATCGTTATTTAGAGGCTACTATCGTCCACAAGGGAATTCGGGCTGAAAAAACGCGTTCACTTCGCGCTCCTCTCCTGAGATTTTACTCGGTCGCCCCACGAGTCGTGACCAATTTTCGCCCGTTATTTACAGCGTCAAGGCTTAAGTGGAAACCACATGGCAAATTCCACCTAAAACAAGCACACGTAAAATCGTTTAGGCTGGTTGTTCGAGTATCGACTCTTCAAATATTTCATTGTAAGGTCTAACCTACCACAATCCTTGACCCACTCATCACATTTGGCACGTTCAAGTTTTACACTGGGAAACTTAATTAACTTAATATTGTCTTGAATATACCGCTTATCGTTTTTGCATGCACCATAAGAGCACCGAATAGCCGGCATTATTGTTGCCTAGGGCCCTAGGCTTAACCACTTATCGGCCGAGAAGTTGCAGACCACCGAAAATTTATTTAGACCCCCGCTAGAAATGAAGAGGAGCCCCGAGTCCGAGAAAAACAGCGGAAGAGAGCGCGAACCGTTCGCCTCTTAAAGAAGGGGGATAAAAAAAGGGGGGGGGGTTGCTGCATGTTTGTGGATTACTTTCGCAGATTTTCTCCACTTGGTGGTGTTTTGTAGCGGACACTCTGAAATCGGAGTTATAACGTTGGAATTGTAGTCCAGGTGTAAATGGTCTTAGGTTTGAAAAACTTCCAACTTGTTCTTTCAATTGATCAACAATTAACGAACGTTCGGATAGAGCTGTCCTAATCAATTTGTATATAAAGCAGTTAGATAACGTTACTTAAACATGAATAACGGAGTGGTACTGACATCTAAACCATAAGTAAACAGTCGCTTGGGCTCATTCACAGTGAAGTTTGCGGCCCTATTAAGCGGCCAGCCTGCGCCGGAAACCGTTACGTCGTAACATTTATAGACGACTCTTCAAGTTTCACTCAAGTTTATCTCATAAAAACGAAAGACTCAATTCTGAAAATATTTCAAAAGTACGAAAGCCACTAATCTCAACGTAAACGATCAAAAGTAAGGACACAGGACAGTGGAGAATACGTATAAAAAGTATTGGAACGCTATTGAAAGAATTAAGCTATCGGGCAAGAACTAATAGTACCCTACACGGTGTCGCCAAAAAATAATCGCCCCTTAATCGAAAGAGCGAAAACCATACTGCTTGACATAAATCTTTACAAACTCTCGAATTTCCTACCAAGAAGAGCCACAGAGACAACTGCGTAGGAACTCTGGACAGGATCAAAGCCCGGAATTGTACTTATTAGACTCATTGAAAGCGAACGATCTCCTACATTCCGAGTGAATAGCGTAACCACTAAAGGCTTGGTTCAAGGAGGAAGTTCCGGTCCAATGATCCTCCCCAGATACTGAGGTCGCCATTCAAGACGAAAAATAAGCAGCAAATCTAAAAATGGAAATCGTGGCAACAAAAGATAAAGAATCTTAAGCTCGAAGATATCCGGTCAGGACCAATCAGTGTGTATCCCCGAAGAAACTGTCATATCAAACAGATAAACCTCATCGTGTGAAGAACTTACTTATCTGAGCTTTACGCATATCAGCAAACAGAGAAGAAATAAAGTATCTTGAAGAAAGACGTTCTTGGGAATTAACAGAATTACCTCAATTTCGCAAGCCAATTGGTTGCGAATGGAGTATTAAAGTTAAGAACGAGGAAGTAAACAAGTATGAAGCTCACCTGAATGCTAAATTATATTCACAAAAATATGGGGAAGATTTCGAAGAAACGTATGCTCCAGTTGCAAAGTTCTTAGCTGTCCGAATCGTGCTTGATGCCACCGTATTCAAGAAGATGTACGCAAAGCATTTTCACGACCAGATGGCGTTTTGTTCCAAAAATGTCAAGTATAAAAAGTATCCAAGTTAAGGGAAAGCATTGTTAAATCAACTTGAGCGTGGAATAAGGAAGTCAATGATATAACTTTTCAAAAAGGCTTGTTTGTACAGTAAAGTTTAAAATGGCTTTTGGACGATCTCTAAGTCAATTCGAGTGTTCGAACCAAAGACGCTTGATCCACAAGCTCCATAGTTGTTTTAAAATGAATGATCTTAAAAAAAGTCACCTGCCGCTTTCATAGGATTTTCCATTCACCAAGTGGCGAAAATAATAGACATGCTCCAAGATTTCTACATGGAAGCTGCAGCACCGCCGAAAACTCCCATAGTATGGACGTATCCAAAACAGCAAGGCAAAGAAGATGTGCTCCCAAATAACCCTTTTCAGTGTAATTCCACATGTATGTAGAATCCGTCTCCAGACCGGACATCGCTGCTAGCGTCAGCTTTTTCTGCAAAAGAGTATCAAAACCCAGAGAAAAGGTTTAAAAAGGTTATGCGTTACCGGAAAGGAAGTCCAGAACTCTCGCAACATGTACCAGCATTGGAAGACCTCGAGCTTATAGGCTGATTGAGCATGTGACCACGTGGAACACTGATACTTTTTTCAATTGGAAAAGTCAACGAGCGCTTGGTCTGGTACCGTGGAAGACGAATAGGAAGCCAGTGCCCACGAAACCATCTGGTCAAGACAAGTTCTTTAAGGTATTGGATGCGCAGCTACAGGTCCGACTATGATTTACGAAGATAACTAAGGATGTATTAAAATGAGTCACAGCAAAAATCCAGTTCTGAACTAAGCACATCGACTGCTAATACCACCTGCTTCGACATATGCGAGGAAAGGGAACCATTAACGTTTCATATTGTTCAACGGATGAGGTGACCGCTGATATTCTTACGAATCCTTCGGTCAGAGAAAAGCCAATGTACCTGTGTTTCAAAGGAGGCATTGCAATTGCAGCTTAGAAGGGGTTTTGACATAGAAACGATAGCATCATAAAATGTCGATCTAGTAATAAAGTAATTTCTTAATCTAAATAAGTTGTTTTTATCGAACATAAATTCGGTTTTAATGTTTAATCCTATAAAAAAATTTTCAGTGGGAGGGGGGGGGGCTAAGTAGAAAAAGCTAAAGTTAAATATTAAAAAATAGTAAATTGTAGAGAGATGGTTAAAAACGTTGAAAATTCCAATCTTAAATGTAACTTTAATATACCAAGTAGTTCTCTGAAAAACGTTTCACGTAAAATAATTCAGCATGAAATAAAACACACTATTATGAACTTTTGTTTTTCATTTTTAAGCTTTACTTCATCTAATGTATGCAGCAAACGTTTAATATACGACATCATAGTTTTTTCGCAATGCCGCAGAGCACTTAAGGCATCTCTCGAAAAGTCGTCTTTTAGCCTAGCAATAGCTCTGTAACAAAACTTCAGATCTATTTTTAATTCGACAAACAATCCCAGTTAAGCCATGTTTGCAGAATAAGACTGAATCTCGTTCAATGTTCCCTTGGAAAGTTTGTTGGATCAGCTGGAAGCAAGGTTTGAAAGACGCTCAAAACAGGATTGTGCTTAGAAAATCTTTGTTCCCAATTGCTTATTAAAGCACCTAAAAAATTAAAATACATGGTGTTTTAAATTGCTCTGACTGGGCATTTTTTTTCAGAAACTACAAGAGATAGAGTTGCGAAATTTTCAGGGTATTATTTCTAGCGTGGGATCGCTTTAAATCCAAAATTAAAAAAAAAACTTTTCAACGAGAAAGTTGTAGAGTGCCGTCGAAAATGTTCAAAGAAATTGGTTTCATTGGAAAAGAACACTTTTTCACGAAGTTGTGAGCTAATGAAAAAAAAAAGCAGTCGATAGGGGGCAATAGCCTTCGCATTTTTGTACGTAAATGAAAGAAATAACGTTAAATGATTAAATTCCTTAAAAAAAGTACATTTAATTAACCAAAACGCCAATTTAGGCCTACAGTAGGCCTAAAAACGTATCAGTAGGTAAATTTGCAATTAGTATTTAATGTGAAACCTTTTTGTTTTCAACCATTCTCTAACGTTTATTGAGTCTAATTAACATGCAACTAAATTATTCTTGTGATCAGCGTGCTTTTATGGTCGAGTTGTTTTATGGTGAAGCCAATCGTAACGCGCAAAGGGTTAGTGAATTGTTCACCGTTCGATATACAGATAGAAGACCAATCCACAATCTTGGAGCTGTTCGTGACTTTCAGACTTACGGAAACGTCAATCCCAGATTTCGTGGACCAGGTCGTCAAAGCATCAACATGGAAGACACCGTTCCAGCCAATTTTGTAGCGTATCCTCGAGCAAGCGTCAGAGGTGCAAGCGACGATCTCGGATTATCGACGAACTACGTGTGGACCACTCTGCACAATTACAACTTCCATCCGTATCGAGCAACCCTCCACCAAGCTCTGCACGAAGGAGATATGGAACGTAGATTTGATTCCTGCAACTGGCTAATAACCATGTCTGATGAGAACCCAAATTTCACCAAACAAATGCTGGTGACCGACTAGTGTTCCTTTGGGATAGATGGGCCTTTCAACCATCAAAACACATGTGGTGTGACGAAAATCCTCACTGGGGTTTTCCTCACCATTATCACTAACAACTCCGACTGAATGTTTGGGCGGGTTTGCTCGGGAATCGAGTTATTGGCCCATTTTTCCTCGCAGCTCGTCTTAATGGACAACTCTACTTGGCACTTTTGCAGAAGGAAATATCAGACGCTTTAGAAGATATTCCACTGGAATCTTACAGACAGATGTGGTAGCAACATGATGGCGCACCACCCCACGTACCTAGGTGTGTAGTGGAGCAACTTAACAACGAGTTACCTCAGCGTTGGGTTGGCAGGAATGGTCACGTTCGATGGCCTGCGAGGTCTCCGGACCTAAATCCGATGGACTTTTTCTTGTGGGGATTCATCAAAACACCGAATCATTGCAGCCTTCGAACTTGTCACTCCTGATATGATCAGACGCTCGTTTCAAAACATGCTTCATCGTGCACAAACATGTATCCCGGCAAACGGAGGTATCATAGAACCTCACTTGTAAAATTCTTATGTTTATTCGAATAAAATGTTCATTTAAATCTTTCAGACATTTCTGTCATTTACCGTCAAAATGCGAAGGGTATTGACCCCTATGTACAGCTTGTTTTTTTATCAGCTCATATCTTCGTGAAAAAGTGTTCTTTTCCAACGAAACCTATTTCTTTGAACATTTTCGACAGCACTATTCAAGTTTCTCATTGAAACGTTTTTTCTAGCACCTACCGGTGAAAAAATATTTTTTACAAAACTCCGAAATTATTTACGATTTTTCTGAAATTTAGAATTTAAAGCGATACCACACTATAAATAATACCCTGCAAATTTAGCAACTCTTTTTGCAGTTTCGAAAAAAAAAATGCCCTGTCAGAGCAGTTCCAAACACCTTGTATATTAAAACACTATTATAGTCATCTGGGCTTTCAGAGTTTAGATTGCATCTCAATGTTTGCTTCTTTGAAGTTTTAGGATTCATCATTGGAAAATGAAATTTTTCCGCTTTGCCTTTAGCGCGTAAGAATAGTTCACTGAACGCTGAGTCTGTATTTTCCGTAATCTCTTTTATTTCTAACACTTTGTCTTCAGCGAGATCACACGCCTTTTTCAAATTTATTTTTCTTTGTGGCCGCATCTTACATAAAATGCTATTCTAAGAGAAAATTTTATTCACGGAATGTAAAGCTATAACAAATTCAAATTTTTTTATTGTTAAATTTAATTGGTGGGTGGCATTAGCAGAGTCGTTTTCTGGCCATTCAGAAACCCTGTCCAAAGCCAAAACACAGAATTTTCCGAATGAGACCCGACTTTTCGATAGGCCATATCTTAGCAGCCGTTCGACGTATCCGGATGACAATGGCACTTTCTAAATATGAATCGACCCTTTTGAATCCAAAAATGCAGGTTTCAGGGGCGTAACATCGTTATTAAAAATGTTGCCAAAAACGATATTTGGCGTTTCCGGCGGATATGGAAATGCTACACGTAAATCAAGACATAGGTAGGAAAGATATTAGTAAAATATTAAAAATACAATTGGTTTCAACTTGCTATCATTCATAGTTTTTGAGATAATCGCAAATAAGTGCCAACATCCCAACGGCCGAAGACTTATTTAACAGAGTGTACTTGTTATTGTGTCTCATGTTTTGCTCCAAAATTCGGACTAACAAAGGTTTTTTTGATTGATTTATCACGAACATCGATCTGGCACCCAGTAGATCTGACGGTTAGGTAAAAAATGTAGCTTTTATTCAATAGATAAAGCTCTCAAAATTATTCGAAAAATGTTTTGATCAAGTAATTTATATTCCTGTATTATCCGATTAATTTTTTGATAAATTTGTAAAATTAATCGGAAAAACGACGTTTTTTTCGATAAAAAGCTCAAATTTTACGAATAATACATGTTTTTTAATCATTTTCCGAAATATTAACCGGTAAATTTCTTTGTTTACATTTTTTCCCGAAAAAATCTATTTAAACGTTAATAATGATTAACCGTCCCCGACCTCTACAGCTTCGTTTACTGGATAAGTGGATTTCAACTGCCAATATGTGCCTACCCGGATATCGTTAAGAAATTTTTAGTTTTACAAATCAATTTTTTAATTATATTTTTATTCAATTGTTTGGAATTACCATCACCCACCCTATAAATAATAATTATAATTTTAAAACGGGAGTATTTAGCCAGGGTTACAGTTGAACTGTCCCATAATTATCGAAATCACCGGATCCGATGATAAGGTTCATCGTCATATAGTGCGCAAATTATTTATGTTTAGAGATAATACACCAACTTATTTAAAGATAAACTTTTAGCAAACTAATATAGGATGTTACTCAATATTATTTTCTGAAATATCATTAGATTAAAGGAAAAGCGAAGAACGAAATGCCAACAGTTAATGAGAACGAAGACGGCAATTTCTTTAAAGGATATGTTAAAGTGGCTTTTGGAGTGAATCAGCCTAAGATTAAGAAAGAATCGAATATTTCTTTGGTCACGATGGTGAATTACGAAAACAAGTTTGACAGAGTATCTCGAGCATTGTTTCCCATTTCAGCGTTAATATTCTTTGTGGTATATTGTAGTTATTACATGTTGTTCTGGAAAAACGACAATATAGAGGACGGATTCTCATTGCACAAAGTATTTATTTAATCAAAATACGCAAAAGTAAACGATGAATGAACAGTGAATGTATTAAGATTTAATATTTAATGTAAATTTTACACTGAAAAGCCAAACAAGAGAAAAACGACACGAGGAGGACAGAAAGATGAGCACTGCTTGTTTCTTCAGCATTATCAGTAAAATGTGTAATTTGTGTTAAAAGAAAAGTATCGCAATATTTAGAAGTTTTAAGTAATTTATGGAAATTATAGTTTAATTTATTTTAATTTTTCAATTTAATAAAATCGAATCACTTACGTCCCTGTGGTGGTTTTTATAATTTAAAATTGTTAATCATGATTCTTAATAAAAACACACGATTCATGGCCTTAAACATTTTACATTCAAATAAATAAGTTTTACACCATGAAGTATCAGTCGTGCGTTTTTATTATGATTATTATAATTTACTTACGCCTACATTTTATGTTCAAGACAAATACTCAAGTTATTCGAACGATTTAAAATAAGAAATAAACACTAGTCAGTGGCCTGTTTTCATAATTTTTAACGAGACTTCATTTAACTAAATTAAGTATAATAAATGGTGTTGGTCCATTTGATCGAAAAATATGTGATCGACAGTCGATCATTATACGTTGCAATTGATCGAAATTCCATTTGATCGAATCCCATTTGTCATTTCTTTCATAAGATCGAACCTTCAAATGATCGAATACTATTTGATCGAATTCAAAAGTATTTATACTACCAGTTGGTATGTTTTTATTTTACCGAATGTCAATATGAAGTGCAGAAGGAATAATGATGGAATAATTCATTACTTAAGTGCAGAAGGAATAATGATGGTATAATTCATTGCTTTAACTGTATTAAGACACAAAGATGAAGAGATTTTTACTTTATACACTATATGATGGAATTTTTTATGACATCGACGATAACGGCCCGTTGTTTTTGATATATATAAATAGGGTCAGGTTAGGTTAGGTTAGGTCGATGTACGCGCGCCGTAGGCGCGTATGCACCGTTGTATACGAGGGGTCTGACCACGTTCACGGCCCTTCTATTGCTAAAAATTAGGTACAGAGTTCGTTTTTTTAATAGGTCTTTCTATTAATTATGTCCGAGAGAATATTTTGTTTTCTACGTCACTGCGCTCAGGTTTTTTTTCTGTATATTATTTTTTGAATTTTTGTTGTTTTTTAGTTGTATTATAAATATAGCGGAGAATAGTTTGAATCGGTTAGTATAGGTTGTTACTATGGCATCTAACTATAGTGTACTATGGTTATTTTTCTTTAGTACAGTTTAAAGAAATAATTATTATTTCTAGAGTCTACTGTATCTCGTTCTGACTAGATGTTGCCTTTTCGATTTACTCCCAAAAACTAGTAGTTTTACCCTACAGTAGCTTTCGATCAAATTTCGTTCGATCAAATGCCATTTGATCAAATTTCGTTCGATCAAATGCAATTCGATCAAATGGAAATTCGATCAAATGGGACCCGTTCGATCATTTGTGAATCGGTCAAATAGACTCAAACCTAATAAATATCATGGTTTTCATCACTTATTAAAAGCTGCATAAATTTTTACAAACGTCTTCCTTGTATCGTTTGACATTTTTATAATGATGGTTTTCACAATGCACAAAGGTATAATTACTCAATTACAACGGTAATAATAATTAAAGGCGCATTTTAAGTATACAGGGTGTTTTTTTCTTATTAACAATTTTCTTATTGCACCTAGCGGTTAAAATTTAAATTTTCAAAAAACGTTAAAATATTTTTTGATTTAATTGCAATTTTGGTAGAAAGTATCCCCCGGCACTTTTAATGTACAGTACAAATTTCAACTTTCTAGAAAACATAGTTTTTGAAAAAAACACTTTTTCGAGCTAAATAAAACACCCTGTTTATTTTACGTGCGTAGATAAATATTTCCTTAATATTCGAATAAATTTTAAAGTACAAATTCAAATTAAGATAACTAAAATATTAAAACCTTTATGGCCGTGTGTAGAGCTTTAAAGTAATTTTAAAAAAGGAAGGAGTCGCATGGTGGTTTTTCTAAATAAAATTTTAATAATATTAATGGATGAAGAGAGCCCAGTAAAAACGTTTCGGCTCGTGAGCTTTCATTAGTCACAATAAAATAAAACTAGGGTTCATTACAATAATTTCAAAACACAGACATCACGTGACAATTTGTTTTTTCTCGTAAAACAAATTTTAACCGTAAGATTTCTGTTGATGCAGGTGATGGTCATTCGTTAATTTATACATCTACATCATTATTATATATTTAGAATGCAACATAAAAATCATACATATAGAAGTTATCAAAAAAACGACAAACAAAGAAATATATATAAAATAAATAAAAAATTTCAAGTGCTTTTGGCTATACAGGGTGTCCAAAATTGTTCTGACAGTTAGAGTGGCCAAATTGTTACGTAATAATTTTTTTTTATATAGGAACGCCTTACATTTAGATTTTCAGAAATATCGGAAAATAGTTTAACGTTTTTCCCAAATTTATATTTTGGGGGGAAAATGCGTGAAGAAAGCCTTCAATGAGAAAGTTGTAGATAATTATCGAAAATTCACAATAAAGGTGGTTATGAAAAAACAAGGTCGTTATAGGAGACAATAGTTTTTGGAGTTTTTTACGTAATTGTCAGAAATTAATGTCTTAAATTGTAAATATTTTTATTCATCCAAATGCCCAAAATTTTCAAGTGAGTTCTACGATTCCTCCGTTAAGGCTGGTTCACACGGGCTAATTAAATTCGAACAAATGACAATAAATTATTTGAAAAACATCAGAATTAAAACCCAAAGGGACGCATACAAAATAGTATCGTTTGAAATGAACGAAATTATAGTTAATTGTGTAACAAAAAACAAGTAAATTAGACTTTAAAATGAAATAAACGTTGTACGGCGACATTGGTACACAAATCTTTAGGGCAAAACAATTCTAATACAGGAATTTACTCAAATTTCAATTAAAATCTGAATGTATTACAAGTACAAAGATTGGAAAACGTTCCTAGAAGAAAATTTACATTTGTAAAGAAGTTAAGGTAGTCAAGTATGTTAAGTAATGGTTTGGTGGTTAGTTAATAGTGATATAAATGATTCTTCGGAGCCGTTAAAGAAACATTTTAAGAATCAATCCTGACACGGAGCACCTATTTCAGAAGTTATGTTTTTCAGTTTTTGCGCTCAATTAACTTTACAGCTTTAGCTGCCATCTAATATATAAAGAAGAGTGTTTGTTTGTTTCTTCATTTGTTTGTATATATATATATATATATATATATATATATATATATATATATATATATATATGTTTGTCCGCTATAGAAATCTACAGTTTTCAACTTAGGTCGAACATATTTGGTATATTATCTCATGGTACCCAGACTGTGGTTTTCGACAATCACGGTCACCAAAACAACTATAATTAATTGAATTTATTTATATTTAGGTATATCCGCTATATACAAGATACTACACTTTGGTCTTAGCCAAAAGTCCGAGTTTCTTAATTATTTTGGCATACACACGAAAAAAGCTAAAATTATAGCATATTTTTAAAGCTTTCTTCTATAGATACTAGGCCTATCTTAGACCTCCGGTGGTGTGGTCTCTGTTACTAGGTACACCGAGCTATAAATTCTGACACACTATAGATACTAGGCAGTATAATAAAAGGCAAATGATTATGTAATCAACGTATAATTGGTTAATATTGTCATTAACCAGTTGATTATATTGGGTATGGTGCCATGCGTTGATTCAGTTATTGCAGCGTTATATTTTAGTGAAGAATGTGTCGGAGTGTTAAGGTAAATTAAAAAATTCGTCTAAACATTCATGAGAAGAAACTTGACATCGTTTAATATAAAGAGGCATTTTGTACCGGGTACCCCAGCTAATCCAGTATAAATGTGAAATTTATAGTTTGATTGCAAAATGGTATTTCCGGAAATGTAAAATTTGCGGTTCAACTACGTTTTATTTTAGTATTGAATGTAAAATTGGATAACCCACAAATGTAATATTAAACATGTCTTAACCGTTATTTTTAAAGCAAATTCCATGTTAAAGGAATTGTCATGTCACCGTTAAATACACTTTTAAACCTCTGTTAGTTTTAACATCTTTACACATTAATATAAATCTCATTGTTACCGTATTATTTATTATAATAAAGCATTGAATTATAATGATCAATTTAACCGTTAAATTTACGGTAATTTCTAAGAAATACGAGGGATATACTCCTTGGCCTGCCTCTGACCATCCGTCTCAAGCCAAAGCCTGACGTGCCTCTCAGCGAAAGCGCCATGCACATGGCTGCGAACCAAGCCATTGGGTATTAGAACAGCAGGTTCAACACCAAAGACCCTTCTCATAACCATGATACTCGAACAAATTGAAAGACGCCGCGTAACATATTATAATTAATAAATACTGTAGGTTTTATTTAGTTGTTGGAGAATTTATTATTTAACTTTAAAGGTTGAAACGGGTAAAATTTCAACATCATAGAAACAGAAATTTGGTATTAACTACTTCTTTTTAAAATTAATCTCGATTGTTGAAAAATTAAGTTCAAAGTGGGGTTTATTTTCCAAATTTTATTATTTCAATCTAAAAAATTCCTATCAATGGGTTTCTCGGATGACCCACTAAACGAAACGAATGTCAGTCACCCCAATTTGGAATAATTTTAATCCGGTTATGGCCACATGGTCACAGATGAACGTTTTCTACTTAGCACTTGTCCCAGACCCGTACCAAAACGTGTAGACATTTCCCTCTAATATTACTGTTCAACTGCCCAAAATGGTCCAATAATAACCCGCTAAATTGTTTGAAAGTTATATTCCCTTTAAGAAAACACACACATGTTTTGTTTAATTGACAGAGACTATTATAAAGTACGGGGAAATAAACAACCCACTTTTCTCAGAATAACTTTAATTTTATTTCGTTTCGTAATTTTCAATTCACGGGTGTTAGGCACTTAATTAGATGGAACTAATTTTTCATCTACAAGTGGTAGACACATCATCGGCACATTCGTTTTCATCTTTTCTGAATTCGGTGCGACTCCGCATCTGCCTGATTCGCATTCTTTGTGTAAAATACACTCTGCAAATATTTGCAATTTTTTCAATTAATTTCTTACTCGGGTCTCTTAAACACGTGGGCTTTCATTGTTTACCTGCACCAAGTTTTTTCTTTTCCTGGTCTTGAGCCCCGGTCAAACAAAAAATGCACATTGCGAAAAGTGCCGCCACCATAACGTGTCTCGACATTTTGCTATAGGTTTTTTTAATTCAACTCTTTTAAATTTGATTCACCTAAAATATAAGAAAAGTCCAAAGTTTTTATTAGCAGATAAAACAGCTGAAACGGAAGCGGGTTTATTTTTTCCACTTCAGCTTCAAACTTTTTATTTTCACGATATAGAAAGCTCAGAAAACGTAAGTGTCTTTTCGCGTGAGTTATTTTGAATTGAATATTTTTCGCTCGATTTTGCCCTTGGTGTCATGTCACGTGCGCCGTAAATAACCAATAGTCTCGCGATAAATGTGGTCTGCAAAATATGGATCAACAATAAACAACAGAGCATATAAAAGTCGAATACCAACTTGGGCGTTTTTTCGCCTCAGCGTGCTTTAGCCTTTTAGGCCTATTAACTAGTGGTAACGTTACGCCTTAAGCCTTGTCTGTTGAAATATGTATAAACCTGTATTACCCCGTGCCAACAATTAGCATTAGAAACTCAAGGTACATTTTTTAGCGGAGTCAAAGAGATTGTTGCAATTCCTCTTATATATTTTCTAAGATTAAAAGTCGTCTTTACCTCAAATAAACAAATACCGGCAATCCAACAAACGAAAATATTAACCGTTAAAATAGAAAAGCGTAAAATAAGAATTGTTTTCACTTGGAAAGTCATAATTGGACTCACAAAAATTTACAAATACATAGATTCCATAAATCAACTGCTAAGAATTTAGCACAAAAGTTAAGGTTTAAGGTAAACTTCATCAGCTAGTTCAATTCTCACTTTAAGAACTCCAAGTTTGGTCAAGAGGTATAATCGTTGCACATTTTTTAGGTGCGATTAAACTGTTTAATATAGGCTGTTTGACCAGAAGTTAAATTTATCGTCTAATTATAACAACGATATAATTAGATCAGCTTAACAGTGACGGGTGCGCTTATCTCATTGTGAACAGTATTTTAGTCATTTTGAGCGAAATTAAAAGCTAATACATTGTTTAAAAGAGCTCCCAATGAAAATGAGAAGAGCTAATATTTCAACATTCAAAAAAGATCGGAAAGGATCGAAAATTATTTCGCTCAAAAATGAGCGGAAAAATCAACTATCAAATAGGAGCGGAAAGACACTACCACCAACAAGTTATTTGATAGAGCGCAATCTCGAAAAACATTTTCATTTTGATGAATTGTTTTAAACTAGATTTAAAGATAAACTGTTATATCCTTTTCAGACGATGCTAATAAAGTTCAGATATTTGTGCGCTCTCATTTTGAGCATTTTTGGACAATTTGATAGACATTGAGCTCGAATTATTGCTTTGAAAGAACGCGAAACCCAATTGAGAGCAACGCAATTTTCCACGCTCAAAAACGCGTGAGTGGATATCAATCTAATGAGAGCCAGCGGTGCACGAGCTGAGTTGTGATTTAACTAAAATGCCCATCACTGCCACACAATTAAAATGAGCATGTCGATGGAATTGAAGTTTAACACGCAAAGACAATTTTTATTTCTTCCAGTGCCTTTTTGTCCAGCTCCAACATAGAACTCTATGGATAACAATTTAATTAATCTTTAAGAAAACATTGAAATTACATCTGAAAAGCGTAACCATAGCGCCCTAAGATCTCGAGTTGGAACAGTGGACACATTAATAGCACGATTCGATTACATAGTATATTTATAACAACTGTGCAAAATTTGGGCGCTCTAAGGTGGAGGTTATGGACGACTACAGACAGACAGACAGACAGACAGACAAGCAAGTGTCGTCAATATTTACTACACCAAAGAAAAGAAGAAAGTGGATCGTATACTTAGCAATGTCGCAGGTCCAAGCAAGGATGAATCTGATACACCCGGTGGTCCTGGCACCTACTTTTATAGCATTTTCAAGTCATTGTTTTGTTGCTATTACTTACAAGTATTAAACAATCTAAGTTAATGCTCCCTTTGACCTGTCAGTTTTTACTAAAATTGATTGTCTCATATTGTCAAATTGATATCGTAAGAGTAAGACCGATCTCGTTATTGTTAGAAACGTGTAACAGCTAGCATATTTATATTATTTCCAACAAACATTCATTAATATATGTCCCTCGAGTTTTGGAAAACTATTGTGTCAGAGTAGTCGCTGATAATGTTATTTGACTGATAAACCTTCAATGTAAAAATAATATTTGCAGCTTCCAGTACGAATACAATCGCAATAATGTTGGATTTCAAAAGAATGTAGTGGCTTGTTGAACTTGTTCTTGATTTTGATTATATAAATTTTTGTCTTTAGCGTCGTTTTATTTTAAATTTTTAGCGGAAATGTATTTCTCCAGCTTCATTTTAGAAATTAGTGAATTTTCATTGCAAAATCGGTTATTGGATATTTTGCATACAGTCTTTGTTTTCATGTCGCGTGTGATCTAATTTGGCAATAGGGTCGCTGTAAACGTAGTCTGCTACATATTCTTCAATAAGTAATGATTTAAGCTTATTGGAATAGTTATAGGCTTAAAGTAACCCGCACTTCTAGAGATATATTTTTAAATGTGGTTCTAAAAACAACGTTATTTGCATTTTGTTCCATGAAAATACCATCGCAGAATAACAAAGGAGTGTTCATAAAATCCCTTTCATGTGTTCTCGTTTGTGTTTAGGCAAATATTTTCTGGTAAAATTTCGACGACCAACACAAAACCCAACTTCACAGAATACCGAAATCCATTCAAATATCAAATACAACCGAATTCCAGTCAAAGTTAAAGGACTACCGAATTCTAGCCAATTATCAAAAACTACCGAAGCCCAATCAAAGTTAAAAGACTACAGAAATCTAGCCAAACTTCAAAGAAAAACATCCAAACCTGAAAGACTACCGAACCCCAGCTAATTTTAAAAGACTACCGAAGCCCAGCTAATTTTAAAAGACTACCGAAGTCCAGCTAATTTTAAAAGACTACCGAAGCCCAGCTAATTTTAAAAGACTACCGAAGCCCAGCTAATTTTAAAAGACTACCGAAGCCCAGCTAATTTTAAAAGACTACCGAAGCCCAGCTAATTTTAAAAGACTACCGAAGCCCAGCTAATTTTAAAAGACTACCGAAGCCCAGCTAATTTTAAAAGACTACCGAAGCCCAGCTAATTTTAAAAGACTACCGAAGCCCAGCTAATTTTAAAAGACTACCGAAGCCCAGCTAATTTTAAAAGACTACCGAAGCCCAGCTAATTTTAAAAGACTACAGAAGCCCAGCTAATTTTAAAAGACGACCGAAGCCCAGCTAATTTTAAAAGACTACCGAAGCCCAGCTAATTTTAAAAGACAACCGAAGCCCAGCTAATTTTAAAAGACTACCGAAGCCCAGCTAATTTTAAAAGACTACCGAAGCCCAGCTAATTTTAAAAGACTACCGAAGCCCAGCTAATTTTAAAGACTACCGAAGCCCAGCTTATTTTAAAAGACTACCGAAGCCCAGCTAATTTTAAAGGACTACCGAAGCCAAGATAATTTAAAAAGACTACCGAAGCCCAGCTAATTTTAAAAGACTACCGAAGCCCAGCTAATTTTAAAAGACTACCGAAGCCCAGCTAATTTTAAAAGACAACCGAAGCCCAGCTAATTTTAAAAGACAACCGAAGCCCAGCTAATTTTAAAAGACTACCGAAGCCCAGCTAATTTTAAAAGACAACCGAAGCCCAGCTAATTTTAAAAGACTACCGAAGCCCAGCTAATTTTAAAAGACTACAGAAGCCCAGCTAATTTTAAAAGACTACCGAAGCCCAGCTAATTTTAAAAGATTACCGAAGCCCAGCTATTTTTAAGACTACCGAAGCCCAGCTTATTTTAAAAGACTTTTGAAGCCTAGCTATTTTTAATAGACTACCGAAGCCCAGCTAATTTTAAAAGACTACCGAACCCCAGCTAATTTTAAAAGACTACCGAAGCCCAGCTAATTTTAAAAGACTACCGAAGCCCAGCTAATTTTAAAAGACTACCGAAGCCCAGCTAATTTTAAAAGACTACCGAAGCCCAGCTAATTTTAAAAGACTACCGAAGCCCAGCTAATTTTAAAAGACAACCGAAGCCCAGCTAATTTTAAAAGATTACCGAAGCCCAGCTATTTTTAAGACTACCGAAGCCCAGCTTATTTTAAAAGACTTTTGAAGCCTAGCTATTTTTAATAGACTACCGAAGCCCAGCTAATTTTAAAAGACAACCGAAGCCCAGCTAATTTTAAAAGACTACCGAATCCCAGCTAATTTTAAAAGACAACCGAAGCCCAGCTTATTTTAAAAGACTACCGAAGCCCAGCTAATTTTAAAAGACTACCGAAGCCCAGCTAATTTTAAAAGACTACCGCAGCCCAGCTAATTTTAAAAGACTAGCGAAGCCCAGCTAATTTTAAAAGACTACCGAAGCCCAGCTAATTTTAAAAGGCTACCGATGCCCAGCTAATTTTAAAAGGCTACCGAAGCCCAGCTAATTTTAAAAGGCTACCGAAGCCCAGCTAATTTTAAATCACTATCGAAGCCCAGCGAGTTTTTAAAGACTACTGAAGCCCAGCTAATTTAAAAGACTACCGAAGCCCAGATAAACTTCAAAGACTACCGAAACCCAGCCGAACTTGAAAAATAACCGAAGCTCAGCCAAACTTCAAAGACAACCGGATCCCAGTCAACGTTCCCCAAGAAACAAAGGGTTCTTGGTACTATTTTTCAATTGCGTGTCCCCTGTTATGTTTTCATGAGATAAATCTGTTGTGTCCGTTAAGTTTCATATTCCTATAAAAACTCCCTTTACATGATTTTAAAAACCCCCGCGAAAACAATCACCTTCATCCCACTTAATAAGATCTCCTGCACCACAATCTTTGGACTGCCGGCAACCCTTCCCTTCATTTTATAATGGATTCAGAAATTCCTCCAGACTTCAAGCTTATGAACCCTGTTCGTACTTTAATAAGTTGCCCAGCTAGGAATGTAAACTGTAGTTGATGCGGAAGGCCAGGCCATTTCAAAAATAATAATTACGAAACGAAAAATCAAATAATCCCCATCATACAGCAATTCGACTCGGTAAACAATCACGAAGAAGAACCCAAGTCCCAAACCCTTTCGGATTTAACTACAGCTGACAATGTAACTCAACAACTCTTACAAGGAGAACAACTATCGACGCCACATCGAATTACATAATCAGCTAGGCTAATACCCAAGGCACCACCCTAGGCCTAAGTCACCGAGCGACTTTTTAAAGCCTTTTAATTCAGGTGGCCGGGTTACAAATGCGTAGGAGGGTGGTGGCAAGCCCTGCAAGCCACGCTAGCCAACAGCTCCCTACACTTACTATTACCGTTAACCTCAACAAGTTTTTATGGAAGGGGAAACCGAAGATCTCGGGGGAAAACCCCTTAAACCAGTGGGGAGAGAACTTGCAAACTCAACGCAATTAAACAACAACTACAAAGTAACAAACGTAATTCCCACGTTACTAGAAACCATTTGTTAATACGATTGAGACTTTGTTCTACCCTATTTCAAAAATATACGCGCTACTAACGTGCTGGGAGATAATGAGTCTCCAAGCTATTTTTATATTTTATCTATTTGTATAAAGCTAGTTGCTTTTTTCATGTACCGCGTTATCAACATCAGCTCTCTCTATTCAGTTTATTTATACAGTGTTCCGTTTTTACCTCTCCGAGGGGACAAAGTCCCCTAGGAGGGGTTATACAACGACCGTGTCTGTCTGTGGGTGGGTCTGTGGGTGGGTCTGTGGGTGGGTCTGTGGGTGTGTCTGTCTGTCAGGACTGCGAACGCGTTCGCATTTTCGGTGCAAAGTGTAATCACTGCGTACGCAGTTTCTCAAAGGGTTGGCAAAACCACCGTGTGACGGTGAGCGTTAACGGATGCATTTGCGGTTTGGTTTGGATGGTGTTTTTTCGCTCACCGTCGTGACGGTTTGGTGTATTACGGTTTTTGTAATGTTTATGCGTAGGTTGTGAGTGTTGAATTTGTTGTGTTTGTGTTCTGATGGATGTGCATGTTGAGTCTGTTGTGTTTATATGGGCGTTTTCTCCCCAACTTCTTCTTAATGACTTTGGGACGGACCGAGTGCTGAGTGTAATGCTACCTCTCAACGTCCAATGGCAGGGTTTCCACCAGTTGTACACGGTATTCGTCTTAGTATCAATTTGCGATCGCATCGGGCGGGATTTGAACCCGAGACCTCCTGATTGACAGGCGGACGTTCTACCACAGAACCACCGACACTTGTTACGCCTTATTGAAAATTAGACCTTCAGCTTTATCGGAAGCGTATTTAATAGAGTACGAAATTTTGGTTTAATTGAAATAGAATTGAAATTGAAATTATTGCATCGAAGAAATTCTACTTTAGCGTTTCTCTATTGATTAAAAATAAATGCGCCACCCAGGTTTCGAACCCAGACCATTCGGCTTGGCAGTCGAGCGCTCTACCACAGAACCACCGATAGCTCCTTAGATTCACTGAAATTAAGACAGGCATCGTAAGCATAATAGGTAATAAAGTCTTTTTTATTAATGAATTTATGAAGGTCTAATCTGGTATTTTTTAAAGGTTAAATCTTGTTTTAGCGCAGTCAGCCGAGATTAGAGGGTTAAAGGGTAGACCCTGTGGGTGGTCCACTTTTTTAACGACCTATATATAGTTCTGTTAATTCAAAGGAGATAATTTAACGTAAATTGCTTTAAGAGCTGGCGGTTCGTCAAGTGGCTCTCTGTGCTTTGTTGATGGTAAGGTTTTTGCTTCTTGTAAATACATTTGGTGTGGATATTTGGATATCTACGATTTCTAACGCAGTCAATGATTTCTTGGGTGTGCGAGTCATTATATGATATTGGAAATTGGACGGCATTGGTCTTTTTCATGTGGTATGCGTCACAACGTCAACAGGAAGTGAACGAGTCGTCCACTACCAGATATCTACGGTATCTTCATCAAGGGCGAGTGTTGAAATAAAATGAGCGTTAAAGATGCGGCAAGTATTTCGTAAGAGAGTAATTCCAAAAAGCCTCTGTAGATATTTCTTTCATTAAAATTTGCTTCGTATTATATTTAACTGATAAACTTGTTCTGTAAAAGGGTTTAATTCAATTGTGCATTGTTATAGTACGTCTAACTTACTGTTGTAACTACTTAACTTATGATATTCTGAATAAATTAAAATTGGTCGTTTCGTCTCAATTATTTTAATTATAATTAAAATTTTATACCGGGCGGGATAGAAATGGGTCAATATTTTTAACAAATAACTCTAAATTGCGGAGATATATCTTTAAGGGTTATCTCGATAAATTAATACTACTAGGGACAATTCTTCCGAGGAGAGGTATATTTTGGCTTGCCAACTTGTTACCTCCCCTAGGAGGGGTTATACAACGACCGTGTCTGTCTGTGGGTGGGTCTGTGGGTGGGTCTGTCTGTCAGGACTGCGAACGCGTTCGCATTTTCGGTGCAAAGTGTAATCACTGCGTACGCAGTTTCTCAAAGGGTTGGCAAAACCACCGTGCGACGGTGAGCGTTAACGGATGCATTTGCGGTTTGGTTTGGATGGTGTTTTCTCGCTCACCGTCGTGACGGTTTGGTGTATTACGGTTTTTGTAATGTTTATGCGTAGGTTGTGAGAGTTGAATTTGTTGTGTTTGTGTTCTGATGGATGTGCATGTTGAGTCTGTTGTGTTTATATGGGCGTTTTCTCTCCAACTTCTTCTTAATGACTTTGGGACGGACCGAGTGCTGAGTGTAATGCTACCTCTCAACGTTCAATGGCAGGGTTTCCACCAGTTGTACACGGTATTCGTCTTAGTATCAATTTGCGATCGCATCGGGCGGGATTTGAACCCGAGACCTCCTGATTGACAGGCGGACGTTATACCACAGAACCACCGACACTTGTTACGCCTTATTGAAAATTAGACCTTCAGCTTTATCGGAAGCGTATTTAATAGAGTACGAAATTTTGGTTTAATTGAAATAGAATTGAAATTAAAATTATTGCATCGAAGAAATTCTAATTGAGCGATTTCTCATTTGATTAAAAACAAATGCGTCACCCAGGTTTCGAACCCGGGCCGTTCAGTTAGGCAGTCGAGCGCTCTACCACAGAACCAACGATAACTTCAAGCTACACTGCAAATAAGACACTCATTGTAAGCATAATAGTTAACAAAGTCTTGAATTTTTTTACGAATGAAATTGTGAAGGCCTAATGTGGTTTTTTTACGAAAAAATTATAAAGACTTAATCTTGTATAATATAATAAGTTGCTTTATTTCAATTTGGTACTTTTGTTTAGTGTTTTTTTAATGAATGGAGTATAAGATTGTTTCTTCTATTATTTGACGTTTTATTTTTGTGGTTGTATATTTGTTTTATCTTTTATTCTTTTAAAATTATTTACTTCTTCCGCAAAATGGTTCATTTTTTGGAGGAACCTTTTTACTTATTTTTTGTGTATTAATGTTTTGAGAACCTTTACGTTTGGGAAAGGATAATTTTTGACGGAACCTTCAAAGTGTATACGTCGCATTTTCAAAAATTTTAATGGTCAAATCTTGTTTTAGCGCAGTCAGCAGATAAGATAAAGGGTAGAACCCGTTAGTTTTTTGTAATTTATTTAGTTTTTTTCAGTCGTATATTCTTATCTATTAGTTTTAGCGTATTGGTTTTCAAGCTTAATAATTCATTTATTAACAACATATCGAGTTGGTCTGGTTTTCAACTCGGTCGTAATTTATTTTAAACGTTTTCTCGGCTGATTAAGATGTTTAATGCAGTTCATAAATTGGGTTCGTTTGTGTTTATTTATAAAGAACCCTAACTATTCCCTCTATGGTCATTTATTGATATACGTTTAGTCAAGTGGCTTTCTGTGCTTTGTGAATGGTAAGTTTTTCGCTTCTTGTTAATAAGTTTTTTGTTGGTGTGGATATTTTGATATCTACGATTCCTAATGCAGTCATTGATATCCTGGGTGTGCGAGTCATTATATGATATGGGAAATTGGACGGTTTTGGTCTTTTTCATGCGGTATGTGTCACAACGTCAACAGGTTCCGACAGTCTACGAGTCGTCCACTACCAGATATCTACGGTATCTTGATCGGGCGATAGTTGAAATAAAATGAGCGTTAACTATGCGGCAAGTATTTCGTAAGCGACAAAAATACAAATACCCTCTGTAGATATTTCTTTCATTAAAATTGGCTTCGTATTATTTTTAACTGCTAAACTTGTACCGTAAATAGGGTTAAAGTCAATTGTGCATTGTTTTAGTACGTCTAACTCACTGTTGTAACTACTTAATTTATAATATTCTGAATAAATTAATCTCGGTTGTTTCGTCTCAATTATTTTAATTCAAATTAAAATTTTATACCGGGCGGGATTGAACCGGGATTACGTTATTAGTAAATAACTCTGAATTGGGGAGATATAACTTTGAGGGTTATCTCGAGAAATTATTACCACTAGGGACAATGCTTCCGAGGAGAGGTATATTTTGGCTTGCCAACTTGTTATCTCTCTAGGAGGGGTTATACAATCAGCGTGTCTGTCTGTGTGTGTATGAGGGTGTGTGTGGGTGGGTGGGTGTGTGTGGGTGAGTCTGTCTGTGTGTCTGTGTGCTGTTAAAGCGTTACCGGGCCAAAGTCCAAAACGCGTTACTGGGGCAAAGTCAAAAACCGTGTTTGCAGTTTGGCAAAACCACTTTGTGAAGGTGAGCGTTAACTAACGAATTTGCGGATGGGTTTGATTGGTTGCGGTTGTTGTTTTCGTTAACGCTCACCGTCTCATTTGATTAAAAACAAATGCGTCACCCAGGTTTCGAACCCGGGCCGTTCAGTTAGGCAGTCGAGCGCTCTACCACAGAACCAACGATAACTTCAAGCTATACTGCAAATAAGACACTCATTGTAAGCATAATAGTTAACAAAGTCTTGAATTTTTTTACGAATGAAATTGTGAAGGCCTTATGTGGTTTTTTTACGAAAAAATTATAAAGACTTGTTTAATATAATAAGTTGCTTTATTTCAATTTGGTACTTTTGTTTAGTGTTTTTTTAATGAATGGAGTTAAAGATTTTTTTCTTCTATTATTTGACGTTTTATTTTAATGAATGGAGTTTAAGATTGTTTCTTCTATTATTTGACGTTTTATTTTTGCGGTTGTATATTTGTTTTATCTTTTATTCTTTTAAAATTATTTACTTCTTCCGCAAAATGGTTCATTTTTTGGAGGAACCTTTTTACTTATTTTTTGTGTATTAATGTTTTGAGAACCTTTACGTTTGGGAAAGGATAATTTTTGACGGAACCTTCAAAGTGTATACGTCGCATTTTCAAAAAATTTAATGGTCAAATCTTGTTTTAGCGCAGTCAGCAGATAAGATAAAGGGTAGAACCCGTTAGTTTTTTGTAATTTATTTAGTTTTTTCAGTCGTATATTCTTACCTAATAGGTTTAACGTATTGGTTTTCAAGCTTAATAATTCATTTATTAACAACATATCGAGTTGGTCTGGTTTTCAACTCGGTCGTAATTTATTTTAAACGTTTTCTCGGCTGATTAAGATGTTTAATGCAGTTCATAAATTGGGTTCGTTTGTGTTTATTTATAAAGAACCCTAACTATTCCCTCTACGGTCATTTATTGATATACGTTTAGTCAAGTGGCTTTCTGTGCTTTGTGAATGGTAAGTTTTTCGCTTCTTGTTAATAAGTTTTTTGTTGGTGTGGATATTTGGATATCTACGATTCCTAATGCAGTCATTGATTTTCCTGGGTGTGCGAGTCATTATATGATATTGGAAATTGGACGGCTTTGGTCTTTTTCATGCGGTATGTGTCACAACGTCAACAGGTTCCGACAGTCTACGAGTCGTCCACTACTAGATATCTACGGTATCTTGATCGGGCGAACGTTGAAATAAAATGAGCGTTAACTATGCGGCAAGTATTTCGTAAGCGACAAAAATACAAATACCCTCTGTAGATATTTCTTTCAATAAAATTGGCTTCGTATTATATTTAACTGCTAAACTTGTACCGTAAATAGGGTTAAAGTCAATTGTGCATTGTTTTAGTACGTCTAACTCACTGTTGTAACTACTTAATTTATAATATTCTGAATAAATTAATCTCGGTTGTTTCGTCTCAATTATTTTAATTCAAATTAAAATTTTATACCGGGCGGGATTGAACCGGGATTACGTTATTAGTAAATAACTCTGAATTGGGGAAATATAACTGAGAGGGTCATCTCGAGAAATTAATACCACTAGGGACAATGCTTCCGAGGAGAGGTATATTTTGGCTTGCCAACTTGATAAAGTCTAAATTTGTCACGTATATCAAAATAAAGGTCAAATCTTGTTTTAGCGCAGTCAGCAGATAAGATGGTTAAAGGGTAGAACCCGTGGGTTTTTTTGTAATTTATTTCGTTTTTTCAGGCGTATATTTTTATCTATTGTGTGTATAGCGTATAAGTTTTCAAGCGTAATAGTTCATTTATGAAGAAAATAACGAGTTGTTTACATTGTGCATTGTTTTAGTACGTCTAACTAACTGTTTTAACTACTTAATTTATATTATTCTGAATAAATTAAACTCTGTTGTTTCGTCTCAATTATTTTAATTAAAATTAAAATTTTATACCGGGCCGGATTGAAGCGGGATTACGTTTTTAGTAAATAACTCTGAATTGAGGCGAAATCTTTAAGGCCGTCTGGAGAGATTAATACCACTAGGGACAATTCTTTCGAGGATAGGTATATTTTGGCTTGCCAACTTGTTGTTTAATAATGTTGTCTTACGACACAGTATCTAAAATGAAACTGTTTATTATTTTCATCAACTTTATTCAGCTAGGCTAATATCTAAGTCATCTAGCGAATATTAATGAATTTTTAAACAGGTGGCCGGGTTACAATGCGTAGGAGGGTGGTGGCAAGCCCTTCATGAAACGCGAGCCAACATCGCCCTACACTATTTTAGTGTAATTGCAAATTTACTTATTTATTTAAACAAATAGGTGTTTTGTTGAAATTCAACAGCTCTTTGAAAACCAATGTGGTGATTGTAGATAAATTATACACTTGTTAGGATGCCTGAAAGTTTCTTAATGTAACTGCAGTAGGATAAAAATGTTAACGTACATATATAATGATTAATGTTCATTTAATTTTACCATTTACTTTAAAATTCGGCTTTAGGTTGTCATATTGTACAGTCAGAATTTTTAAAGAAGGTGTTTTGTGGCAGAAATGTTTTAGAAAATTAGTTAAAATCGTGACTTTTTCAAAACCAAACTGATTTATAAATTTTGTATTACAAAAAAGTTTTATTTTAGTATGTATAAATGGAAAATAAATATAACCCCTTGCTCATTCTTTTATTAATCGTTTAATTAATTTCAAGACTCATAAATAATTAGTGTCTTTTGTTCTTTACCCTTTGATAAATGGAGTACTTAACAAAAATAGCACGATATGATTGATTTGATCTGTTGTAACGCAGCACCTAATTTTTACCAGAAATGATTTACACCACGTTGGGTTGGTACAGGTGTTGTCACGGTAAATTTTCTGAGAGATCAAAAGTTCAGTTTTATAAATTACATTTCAAATGAATACTTATATAAAGTTTTAAAAGGAATCTAGAAAACTTTATAAAGAAATAACTTTTTTTTCAATTATTTTAAATATTGTTTTTGTTACGGAATCAAAACTATAAATAAATAATAATCAGCTAGGCTAATACCCAAGGCACCACCTTAGGCCTAAGTCATCAAGCGACTTTTGAAGCCTTTAATTCGGGTGGCCGGGTTACAATGCGTAGGAGGGTGGTGGCAAGCCCTGTATGCCACGCGATCGAGCCAACAGCTCCCTCAACCGGTAACTTCAACAAGTTATATGGAAGGGGAAACCGAAGAGCTCGGGGGAAAACCCCTTAAGCCAGAGATGAGAGAACTTGCAAACTCAACGCAGAAGGAGTTGTTCCGAGTTTTTACCCAGTGCCACAAGCTGGGATCGAACTCGGCTCATCTTGCTGCGAGACGAAAGTGCTAACCACTCCGCCACCCCACTATTTGGTTTGGTCTTCTCTTAGAACGGGTCGCATTCTTCAAACGATAAAAATCGGTAGGTTTTAATTAAGAGCTGTTAAATAATATGATTATTTTATATTACTATTAAGTGAATTAATAACAAGTAAGGCACTTTCTGGGGTGTTAAGGCAAATTTTCTAACGGAACCTATTTTTGACAGTGACGCTCGCGCATCTTCGAGTTGGACGTGCAACCGATCTTAGTTATCGTCCTTGGTAGTAAACGAAGCCATTACAGTACCGTACGTTAATTGACCTGACTTATCCCAAAACGATTAATCGTCCAAATGATATTTCCTCTTTTATATGTTCCTTGTTTTATTGTTGAAGGATATGTAGCAGACTACGTTTACAGCGACACTATTGGCAATTTAGATCACACGCGGCATGACGTCAAGCGTGAAATCAAAGATTGATTGCAAAATATCCAATTCATTCCGATTCGCGTAGAAACCGATTTGGTCTTCAAGTAACAAAAATTCACTCAGTTTTCAATACAACATAAATTTTAATCAATGGAAGCAGAACAAATACACTTCCGCTAAAAATTTAAAATAAAACGAGGCTAAAGACGAAAATTTATATAATCAAAATCTAGAACAAGTTCGACAAGTCACTACATACTTTTGAAATCCGACATTATTTCGAATGTATTCTTACTTGTGGCTGCAAATATTATTTTTACATTGAAGGTTTATCAGTCAAATAACATTATCAGCGCAATAGTTTTCCAAAACTTGAAGACATCTATTAAATGTTTGTTGGAAATAATATAAATATGCTAGCTGTTACACTTTTTTAACAATAACGAGATCGGTCATACTCTTACGATATCAATTTGACAATATGATAACATCAATTTTAGTAAAAACTAACAGGTCAAAGGGACCATTAATTTAAATTGTTAAATACTTGTAAGAAATAGCAACAAAACAATGACTTGAAAATGCTGTAAAAGTAGGTGCCAGGACCACCAAGAGTATCAGATTCATCCTTGCGTGGACCTGCGACATTGCTAAGTATACGATCCACTTTCTTCTTTTCTTTGGTCTAATAAATATTGACGACACTTGCTGGTCTGTCTGTCTGTCTGTCTGTAAACGTCGACAACCTCCGCCTTAGAGCGCCCAAATTTTGCACAGTTGCTGTAAATATACTATGTAATCGAATCGTGCTATTAATGTGTCCACTGTTCCAACTTGAGATCCTAGGGCCCTATGGTTACGTTTTGCAGATGTTATTTCATTTTTTTCTTTAAATGAACGAAATTGTAATCCATAGAGTTCTATGTTGGAACCGGGCAAAAAGGCACGCGAAGATATAGAACGCTCTGAGATTTCAAAATCTAAAATTGTCTTAAAATTACAGATTCTTTTAGTGTTTTAAAATGAAGGGGTTTCCTCTTTGCGTATTAAATTTAAATTCCATCGACAAGCTCATTTGAATTGTGTAGCAGTGATGGGCATTTTAGTGAAATCGCTGCTCAGCTCGCGTATCGTTAGCTCTCGCTACCTTGTTAGCTTTTCTCATTTTGGCTTCGCGCTCTTTCAAAACCATAATTCATCGCTCAATATCGATCAAATTGGCCATAAATGCTCAAAATGAGAGCGCGCTATATCTGAATTTTATTAGCATCGTTTGAAAAGGATATAACAGTCTAGCTTTAAATCTAATTTAAAAACGATTAAATAAGTTATCAATACTAAAATATGCTAATATGAATATTATTCTGTACGTAGTAAAGAATAATCCACCAGATTATCTTGATGAACAACGCTATTGATTTTAAGTATCACAACGAAGCAAATATTTAAGCATAAATGTTTTCTTTTGTTACCATGGTTAATAAATATTTAAAAACTGCTGCTCATAGTTTTATAAAAAGAATTGTTTAAAATTCTAATCTAAAACACGCCGAGTCGAAAAAAATCCAAGTTGCTATTCCTTTTTATATGTTTTATGTTTCATTGTTGACTTGTATTTAGCAAACCACTTTTATCGCGAGATAATTGGCTATTGACGGTACACTTGGAAGGCTATTCTGTAAAAACCGGCAATGACAAATAAATCTTGATCCGTCAAAAATGGCAATGTTCATATGGAGAAGGGGCGGATATCGAAAAATCAAACTATCGATTGTCTAAGTTCGATGTTAAGTAGTGGCAGTATGTTACGCTATATCCGATATTTGAGTCAAATCATAAACTAAATGCTTAAGCTGACGACAAACATCTGTTTATTTTTGGTAGTAGTAGAAAACTAAATATGAACATGTAAAAATCCAAGATGGCCGCCAAGATGGCCGAAAAAACAACCCCCCACCCCCAAAAATATTTTTCAAAAACAAAATTTTTGTCCTTGGAAAAAAATCAACATAATATTTTGTTTTCAATCTCAAATTGCACCTTGAAGATGATCTTTGACCTCGACGTTCGAGCACTGTCTACCACCCCTAAGCCTCGGTCTATACTCCCAACAAGTTTGGTCATGATCGGACAAGGTCGAACCGAGATATCGGCGGTAATATGTAACCCCACCAAATACTTCCACTTATTTACTTTTGGTGTTACTTTTTTCGTTTTTTTTTTCGTTTTTTAGCGGTTTAAAATGCTAATTAGTTATTTGCGAGATGGGGAAACCTTCGTTTTATAGCCTTGGCAACTTTTGGCCACACCCAATCACGTGATATCCAACTTACCCCTGTTGAAAATTAAACTTTATTTACTTTTTGGAAATAAAGTCAATATCCGCCCGAGATATAGCCCCTTATGTATAACCCCGGTCGAAATAAAATACAATTTAACTTACCCCTGTCGAAATAAAATACATATTTTAAAACACAACAAATTGCAATAGGCCTGATTGGTCAATATCCGCCCAATAACTTATGTTTTACCCCTGTTGAAATGAAACTTTATTTACTTTTGGAGATAAATAAATAATACAATAACGACATAATAAACAATCAATACATATTTTAAAAACACAACAAATTACAATGGCGCTGGTCAATATTCGCCCGAGATATAGCCAATTTTGTTTATAATAAATAAAATAAAATGTATTTACTTTAGGAGATACATTTTTTTAACATTTGCAATACAAAGGTGTAATTTTATCAGGGAAATTGGTTTTCAATAGTACTCCAATACATTCTAAAGTAACAAAATCAAATAAAACTATTTTTTTAAATAATAAACTAATTACATAATAAACAATCAAAAACAATCAATACACAATTAATTAATATGTTAAAACCTTACAATGGGCTTGATTGGTTGATGATTATACACAGTAAACCAACGGGTATTTATTTGTGGCTAAATTAAAACAAAATTAAGTTTAATAATTTTAATTATTTTTAAATTAAATATTACTTACTTTGATTTATAATTTTTTAACTTTCTGTTGATCAGCATTACCAGAAGCAAGCGCTATGAAACTCTGCCGTATTGTGAACTATAAAAAATATCTATATATCTTTAAATTCTTAAATTAAAATTACCTCTAGGATAGAAATGGTTCGACATTCAATTGCATTATCCTTGTAGAAGTAATTTGATACCCACCCTTAATTATCGTCACGTGTAAACGTTATCAACTACAGTTACAGCCTTGTAAAACTAGTTTGGATTTTTCAACAATTGACTAATTATATCAATTAAACGCAAAAATGTTTATTATCATCTGGCATCATTGATCCTTCTCTATTTTTTCCCAACTTACGCATCTCCGCGCCAGATTGAATTAATCAGTAAATTATAAACGCAGAACATGTTTCGCCAGGAGACATTCCACAGAGCCCCGTTATAAAGAGAAAAAAAAACTGGTTTTTACAAACAAACGCTAGATATTAATAAAATATCAATTAATAAATTGTCTAACTTGAAAAAAATTGTAAATAAAAATGATTTGTTTTAAAAACAAAGCTTATTAACAATTTACTTTTTGAAGATAATTGTTTATATTACTTAACAACTATTAATAATAATAGAAATAATAATAATAATACTTCTTTCGCCAAAGACTAAATGTATTGGCTACCAGGATATTGCAATAAATAAGATAAAAAAAATTTACACCAATAAATTTATTTTTTAAACAATTGCAAATTAAATTATACAATTAATAAGCATTTTAAAAATAAGACAATCTCAAAATATGTACAAAATAGCCTATTTAATTAAGAGATAATTAGTAATATGAAAAAAATTTAGGGTTGTAAAAATAGAACATTAAAAAAATTATAAATATTATAAGGATACAATTAAATATAGTTATATTTACCTTAATTCGTAGAAGATATTTCTTTACTACGAAATTAGGTATCAGGTTTGAAATTCAGGCTAAAACTTGTACACTATCGAATGTTAATTATAAAACAATTTAATTTTCTCGTATATGTTTTTATATAGAGGGAATTATTTACGTGTTTAAACAGGCAACGTAATTTGTTGAACTTGTGTGCTTTTTCGAACGTACGGGAGCAACGGTCTTAAATTTTGTTATTCTAATAAAAAGATAAAAACTAAACATTAATTAACACAAATTATATTCTGTTTTCAATCCAAGGTATCAGATTATGAACAATTTAGCTTAAATTATTATTTACTAATTATACGACATGTTCTACAACCTGTATCATAAAACCGTTTGATTTATGGATTTCAGTTTTAAAAGCAGATCCGTTATTGTATTTTCAATCACAAAGATATTTCAACTGTTAAGTACACGTTTTTTAATTTTACATTAACTATGGAATTCAAAATATAAATATTAATTGCAGAAACATGTTCCTTAAAAAAGAGGATATTTAAATCGATTATTTTTTTAATTTTAAACCGTTATTAACGTTTCATTATTAATTCTGTTAAATTCACAATGCTCTTCTGATTTCATCTGTTTGTTATTAAAATTTAAATTTTCAGTTTTTTATGATTGCAGAGCGAATTTCGCCAAAATAAAATTAAAAAAATTCTGATAGAGTTAAAATATTAATTTAAAATTGATAAAAAGTAAATAAAACCTTGTAAAGAATCTAGAGACTTTAGTTGATTAATGAGAAGGGTTGGTTTCTTCATTATACACCTCTCACAGGTGGTTCGAAAATTTCTACAGTCGGTGGTCGGATAATAATAGAGCTAATACGAGATTAATAAGAGCAGTTTGAATGTTCTGAAATTCCATGTAAAGCCTGCAAATAAATTGACAAAAAAAAAGAAATTTAAGGGTAAATTAAACTTAAAATCAGATAAATGAATATTGTAAGGTACCAGACTTTACGTACGCCTTATAATCTTAAGTACTATATGCATATTAAAACTTAATTTCATATATTTTCCCGCGTGAAAAATTTGCATTCGTGAACTTTTACTCTTCGTGAATTGAATAAACGTAACAAAATTAAGAATAAATCGTTCTTATCTTATCTTAGTCTGTTTATTGTATTTGTACATTTTCCGGTTCAATAGGCTACAACAAGTTTTGAAGATGACATATTGGGGTTTAAGATATTTGAACCGTATTGTATTTAATAACATTTTTACATAACTTTACCACTAGAATTAATTATGGATTCATCTTTTACACGATTAATGTTTTATTGCATTTATCAGAATTACGTTAACATAACATGATATATTTGAATTTATTACATATTGTCTTCACGCGTACGGATATTTTTTTAGTATAACAAATTTGTATTTGTATTATTTTTGTTTAAAACATTTGCAGTTTCACTTTCTGTTATAAAGTGAAGAATGCGAAGCGTTCGATTTCTTGAGATATTTATTTAAACAAAATGCTTGTGATGTTGGCTAAAGCACTACTTTGGTATAAAGACACTTAATGATATTAAAGGGAGTTTATAATTAATTTGATTCACTTTAACAAAACACTTGTGGCGTAGTAGAGAGAAGGTTCTTTCAGACGATCTAAATTTTAGCATTTCTGAACTTTTATATGAAATATATTCAATTACTTATAAACATATGGATTTTAATACATTTGAAGAAGCAAGTAAAATAGTGGAAGAGTATAATGTGACGTGGTTAGATGTGCAAGAAATAAGAATGCATTTGGAAGAAATGGAAAAGCATATTGAAGAGTGGAAATTTAGCTAGAGGAAGCTAGTCAGAGAGAAATTTTACTGAGAAATAAAGTTAAGGATATAAAAACAGATATAATTGGATTGAAAATATTGCAAGATAGTTGGAAGAGAGCAGAAAACTAGAAAGCGTGTTTACAAAAGGTTCTTTTAAACGTAACTTAGTACATTAATTAAGTATTTTTAAATATTTGAATATCGGAATTGTATTTTGTTGCATTAAAAGTAGAGTTTAGATGTTTTTCTAGTATTTTTCTATGTATTTGGATATCTGAAATATATTTTAACCGATTTAAAGTAGAGTTAAGACGTTTTGGTAATATTTTCTATGTATTTGCGTATTGGAAAAGTATTTTAACGTATTAAACGCCAAATTTAAGTGTTTTTGTACTATTGTTCCACCTATATTTGCGCATTGAAATATATTCTAACGTAATGAACGTAGAGTATTTTCCGACCTTTAATTACACATTGGAAAGTTAATTTATCGTATTAAAGTTGATTACAGAGTTTTTATAGTATCTTTCTGACTATATTTGTGCATAAAAATTGAATTTTACCGTATTTAAAATATAGATAAGTGGTTTTTGTCTTATTTTTATAACTATATTTACATATTAAACATTGTTTTTAATTTTAATTTTCCTATTTACAACACTATCTTTAATATAAAAGTTTATTCCTAAATTTATAAGCTTGTTACAATTGACATATCATTTTCGACTAATCTTACAAAAATTCTTTAAGAAATAATATTTGTAATAGGAAAATCGTGGATGTTAAATTACTTGAAATACCGTAAGCCTATGTAGTATTTTTCTACTTATATTGGCATTTCGGAAATATATTTCAACGTATTGAATGTAGAGTATAGAGATTGTTGCAGTATTTTTCTTCCTACGTGACTACATCAGAAACGTCAATGTTATTCTCTTTATTAATCAAGCCGACCCTGAACATATGTTTTACACTTTGTTTTACGACGTTTTAACATACACCATTTCAATACATTCTTAAGTTATTCCATACGCTATTTAAAACACATGAGATAAAGATAACGAGGAAACAAGTTAACTCTGAACAAATATGTTTTACTCTACGGGAAGGATGTTGTAAGATTAAATTCATAATGGTTAATGTGAAGTATTTTTCTACCTTTTTTGGTATTTCTTTATCTATATATGTGTATCGGAAATGTATTTTAAAGAATCGAACGTAGAGTAAAGAGTTTTTTTTTAGTATTTTCTGTCTATATTTGCGTATCGGAGTTGTGTTATGTCGTATTGAAAGTAGAAGAAGAAGGAATTTTTATATTATTATTCTACCTATTAACATATCGGAAATTTATTTTATCAAATTTAAAAAGGGATTTTAGTAGTATTTTTCTATTTATATTTTAATATTTGAAATGTATTTTAAAGTATTAAAAGCAGAATAAAGTTCCATAAGAATTCATCTTTCCCACAAGTCTTACCCATCATACATACATCATCTAATCTGGAATTTATGTTTAACAAATGGATGAATTCGTGTTTACAAAAGGTTCTTTTAAACGTAACTTAGTGCATTAATTAAGTATTTTTTTAAATTTGAATATCAGAGGTTTTTTTATTTTAAAGTGTAATACCTAGAAGGATGTAAGACAATTTTTCCGAAAAAATAATAACAATTTTACAAGTATATTTAATTTCAGCTTCCGAGTTGAAAATTATCTTATAACATTGTATTATTCATTTTGAATTTTTTGTTAAAAACAAAATTTGGAAAAAGTTATGTTATTAATTTTATTCAAATAAGCAGCACTCGTTAGTTGTAAACTAGATTAATTGTTAAAAACTAAAACACAAAATTTGTTAGTAAAACATGATTTACTATTTTGTATGATCGCTTAAATGTATCGACTGCATTTTTAAAATTTTAATAAGTTTAGTTTTGTATTGTATTTAAAAATTAAATATACAATTTTCATGATATTTATTATAAAGAAAAAATATCCAAAATAGTGCAATAAAACCTTTAAATAATATTTTACCTCCGCTAATCTCGTAATGAGATTTTATCAAACCGCAAAATCTTCGTCACGAAATTTAAAAAAAAATATATAAAATATTAAGAAATGAAACATCTACATTTTAAGCAAAAAAATAAAATATTGTATCTATCTTCGGGGCTAACGTTTCTAATATTACGCAAACATTTAAAACATTTCTTGTGGTTTCGGGCTACTATTTTTTGCATTGTAACACATTTTTCGTATACAGTACCTGTTTATTTATTTGATCTGCTTTAAAATACTAATTGTCTGATTATTATAGAACAAGAAAATTAACACTTATACGAAAATATTAGTATATTTTCTACTAAATCATGTTTAGATGGATTATGAATTAACCGTTTGAATAATACGTATAAGAATTAAGTAACATTTACCCCGGAGAAAACAAAGCGCATTCTAGCCAAGGGCTGTACTATTAAGGAAACGTAATTGACTTCTTGTCGTTTTTACCTGAGAGTAAGATTGAAGGAAATGGAGCCAATCAAGCCTATGGTAATACTGTGAGGTTAGTGGGTGGCCGATTCTGTCCACCTTGGTATTAGGCGATTATTAATGTATTATTTTTATGGTCCGTTATTCAACGTTAACATTTAACTCCTATACGCTTAAATAGGATTTATTGACCGTCGTCTTGATTGTTGGCTACTGTTATAATTACTACAATGATTACGATATGTTTTGTTTGTTCCGAGAGATTGATTTGACATACACTTTACAGCGATAAGTTATTAATGCTTTAAATTTTATTAAAAATGGTGTCCTAGGTAAAATATTTCTAAGTCAAAAACACCCTTTGATAAATGGTCAAAGTTTAAATATTTTATTTAATTTAAAAATATAAACTTTATTATAACAGATTTGACATATTATATATTACATAGAGTTGAAATCTTTGAAAGATGATATAATTATTTTTAGTGTTTTTTAATGAAAATTATAATAAAATATCGCATTAAGAAACATTTTCATAGAGTGAGTTTTTAATGGAATATGCAATTATCAATATAAAACTATCAATTTGATATTATAGGTTATGTTGTTGCAAATGTGATTATTAAATTTTATTCCACGTGAAATAATTTTTTAGTTATTTCAATTACTTTAACACTAACACAACTTTGATTATTTTAAATAATGTTTGGAATATAGACTATTTTCTAAATCTTCCAGGTTTTACTTGTTTTATTAAAAATCTATTGCTTTTAGTCCCAGTTTAATAATATTTTTGTAAATAATATTTTTTTCACTTACAACGAGACAACCCGAGGTGTTTCTCACTGATTTTCTTTAAAGTTGGGGAATAAAGTACGAAATGTAACACGAAAACAATTAAGGGAAAATTACGCTAGGCTTCCGTTTTGTTATGGAAACCAAAAAATGCTTCTGACAACTTAAAAGAAAAGTTCAACGTAAAATAACATGGGAAAATAACAATGTTTAATTATCTGACCGATTAAAAAAATCCTATTTATTTGGAAAGAAATCTTGTTTCGTTTTGCAAATAAGCGCATATTAATGTATCTCTTTGTGTGATAAATTCGATATTAGCATTGTTATTAAAAATTATGTCAAATTCATATTAAACGAGTAAATTTGAATACATTTGGGCAAATTAAAATAATATTGAGTAACTTCTTATATTATTGAATTAACTTAAATATTTTTTACTTGAATTCGTATTAAATTGTGAAATTTAGAATACATTTAGGTAAATTCTTGTATCTTGGCTAAATATAAAAAATATTTTGTATATTTGATTAATATTGAATAAATTCAAATAATACTTGGTCGATTCAAATATTCTAGTTAACATTTAAACAGTTTTGAGTAAATTCCAATAGTATTGTGTCAATTGATATAAAGATAAGTAAATAAAAAGTTGATTATATTTATATTTTTATTAGATTCTAATTCAACATTTTGTTATCCATGGGTAAAGTACACATTCTCCTGGGTCTCGCGATTGTAATATTTGGCGTGAGCGCAACAATAGTTTCATCCGCGATGAAATTTAAAAAAAGAAGTCCAGAATACAGCTTAGATATTGGAATTTGCGACAAAGCCTTCGATTTAGGAAGAGACACGTACCTTGTAAAATGTAACGAAACTTTTGACGTGCGACATTTAAAAAAAGAAGACGGTAGTTTAAAACCATCTATCAGAGGAATCAACTTAACAAAAGATCAATATGAGAAATTATGCATTTTGACAGTGACGTGAAAGATGAACACTAATCAAATCCAAGCTATACTTAACTGTGACCCCCGCTCGAGAGATAAATTCATCGGAGTGTTTCCCGCTAATAGATTACCAAAAGTTCCAATTAAAAAAAAATCATATTGTTTCGTAATCAACACCGATCCTGATACGCTTCCAGGGTCTCATTGGACGGCTGTTTACAAATCGGGCGACACTCTGGACTTTTTTTGTTCTCTAGGAAGATCACATCGTGACTATGGATTTTTGCTAGAGCGATATAGCAAGCGTATTCGACACAATACTCATAAATTTCAATCAAATAAAAGCCAAAACTGCGGACCTCATGTAATTTATTTTATAACCTCGAGATGTGTGGGGATTTCTTACAGTAAAATAATTAACGAATTGTATAATTTCGATTTAAAAAGAAATGATAGTTTAGCGTTGTTGAATATATGTATTCATTTGATGAAAGAGTGGAAACGAAATAAATCAATTTGTTTAAAATAAAAAAAAATGTTTATTTATTTCACACATAATTATTTTTACACATTTTTATTATTCTTGCCAACGAGAAGGAGGGCGGGTCTGTCTTTTAGGCCTTGGCGATTTTTTGGGGGATGGTAATTTTAATTTTCTTTGCGGCGATATTGAAACACCACCGACAGCACCCTCCTCCAAAGACAGCTCTCGATCCCAATCATCTTCCTGGCTTAATTGACTTCCAATATCGGTATTTTCTAAGTATTCTTCAAATATTTCATTTTCTCGACTTAATCGTTTACGCATTCTATCATCGGTAATTGTCTTTTGTTGCTTAACAATCGGCGTAGATGCTTTCCTCTTCCAAGATTCTACATTTTTTAAGAGACTCGGGAATTTTCTACTCTGATCGTTTTCTCTCTCGCTGAGATATTCTTTCATTTTGCGTGTCATAGTATTTGAAAGTTTGTAATTTCAACTTTAGGTACCGGTATCGCTTTTCTCATTTCCCGAGCCTCGCTCAGTATTTTTAGAAATTCTCGCAATTTAGAGCGGCTGTTTAAATTAGAAGTTAATATATTTTGCAACTCATTATCTAATAAGTTATAATACGTTTCCTGGGGAGAAACAAGCTGTTTATTTTCTTGAGATATTTGTCCGACACTCGAGGCGGGAACTAAAATCATTTTTTTCATTTTATGTTTTATTGAATAAATTGGCAATTAAAGGAACAATAGAGCCTAATAAAGCCGGTATGAAGAATCCCGTACCTTTCTGAATTATTAGAGCACGCTTCTTTTTTTGCGAAATTTTCGGACTGGCTAAGAACCGTATTGTTTTTTTATATTTAGAAAGTTGTTTTTTTTTGGCTTTAGATAATATAATTCCACCCCCTTTCAAGTTTTTGCAAACGGTTTGTAAGGCTTTTAATTGCTTTGGAGAACTGTTAGATAATAAATTTTTACGTATCCCTCCTTTAGATTTATACAATAAATTTAAATATGGATAGTGTGTTTTAAACCTGTCAGAGGGATTTGCAATAGGAGTAGTTTTTTTACGTACTGTCTTTTTTGGTGTCATTTTCTTTAATGAACTTGATAATAATATAGTAAATTATTTATTATTGGAAAAAACTACCATTTGTGGTCCGATTTGATTAAATGTGTACGATCTTAATCGTAAGATATCTGGAGTGGTTACAGATGTGTCTATAAATAGTGAATTGTAAGGTTCTCTAGTAGCCATATCGTAGGCCATTTTAATTATTTTTGTATTATTTGGAGATATTTGATTGGCCAGATATTGGATTTGACTTAGATCTCGAGGAGATTTAAACAGATTTAGATATGACATATTAAGAGAGATTAAACGAGATTGTTTGCCTCGAGGAAATAGGGTTTGTGAGATTAATACGACTGAAATTTCATAATGATGACTGTCTACGGTAACTAATTTAGCAATTTGATCATTTTTGTAAAGTTCGTCTGCTAGATCGTCAATAATAAGTAAAGAATTTCTATTTGATTCCCAGAACTCGCTGTCCATTGGAGGAAGTCCTTGAATAAACTCTATATCGGTTAAAAACTGAGATAAATCATGGTAACCTGATTGCCAAACCGAATAACAATAAATAATTTTAATAGGAGGTTTATCAATTAATTCATTCCTCCATCTAATTAGTGAGTTCGCCCATGCTGACTTGCCCGACATAGTAGGGCCTGACACCATCATTCGAAACGGTGAAAGAAATTTTATATAAGACATTACTGTTTAAACAAAGACAACATACTACGTATTTTGTTAGTACATTGCCTGTTTTATAGAATATATGAAAAAATAAACAAACACATTTTTAAATTTAAAAAATTATTTTATTAAAGTTTAATGTTTCTTATCAAAACCATCCCTTCACCAGTTATATAAAGTTTCAAAATAACATACAAAAATAACATTTTGAATAAAAAATAAAATCATAATATCTCCTTCACCAAAAAATAATTAATTCCCGTTTTTTAGTAAAAATTCAATTTTGGAAGTTAAAAGTTTAAATCTTAGGTTATTTAAAAATAAAGTATTTACTCGATTTTCGGAAGAGATTTCATTTACGATAACTATGTGGTTAAATGACACCTGTTTTGCAAGTTTTTTTGTTACATGTTTTTTAGATTTATAATTAAAAGACAACTTTATTTTACAATTCATCATTTTCACATTCTAAATAACCATAGGGGACACTGGAAATATTATCTTGTAGCACACGTTTACAAAAAGTCTTTTTGAAAGTTTTACTTAAGTTGCCAACACGTAAAAGCATTTTGTACTTATCTTTTATTACGTTAAAGGGAATTTTCACCTTAAACTCGGTATTTGGCACAAAAATCATTTGTTTGAAGGCGTCGAAATGTATGATTTCTGAATTCTCCCTGGTAAGAGTTATTCCTTTAAGTTTTATAATTGTCCGATTATTTTCAAGTTTATAGCTGTAGCTTTTTGGTCCAGTTGATACGAATTTTGTGATATATGAATTCGGAGTCTCGCACGTAAGTTCACCTAAATTACCACCGAGGGGGGGTAACCACTCGTGTGGTTTATGTGTAAATTTTATTCCGTCAGTGTCATAATAAATTACACGCTTTCCCAGCTTATTAATTAACTTATGCAGATGAATACGACCGTAACTGGTGACAAAGGAAGCCACAATAACATTACCTTTGCGAAATGTTGGGGCTAGCTCACTTTTTTTTTATAGCTTACCATGGCAACATCGTTGTTGATTAAATGAAAGTCTGTTAATTTATTCGATGTGTCTGCTATAATCTCAGTTAATTGGGAGTATCTATGTATAATTTTAGTTGATGATTTATCCATTCTTAACGCCATTCTGCCATATAACGAATTTTGCGCCAATTTCGCGGAAGTTCTAAAGGATGGGTTATCAACAATTTCCTCAGGCTCTAACCTTACTCCATCAGCTTCGTATATCGCGTCTAAATACTCTTTTTGCTCTTGATATGTTTTAATATTGGGTGGAAATCCTGAATTTTTAACTTTTGCTCTAAAAAAAATGTCAATATATGTTTTGAAAAAATTGGTTGTAATACTATAATGGTATACTTCGAACATTTCTAACAGTTTGTAGTTACATTCTTTTATTGAGTAGTAGATTTCCACCGAAGGTAAGACTACCGTTATAGCGCGTTCGTCAATACTGTGGGTACATTTGTAATCATTATTTATTACACAACTTCTGCATAAAGGATAATAAAGTTTTTTATTAAATCGGTATGGAAGAACGGGTAAGTAGAGGTCTCTGGGGGGGAGGATTCGACAACTAATTATTCCAAAATACGCGTCTGGGGCATAATCAAAATTGTGTGTCATAACTTTAACATTTTTACAACCGTATTCCATTTTTTGTAAACAATAGGCGTACAGACTACAAAAGTCAAAATATCGGATTTGTTCTCCAAGTAAGGGTTCAATTTCATGGTACAGCTTAATTGTTTCTACACGGCCACCCACTAGCGAATCTCTAGGGTTAATTTTAGGAATGATTTTAATTGTATTAAAAAATACTTTCGCCTCGACATTTTTTCTCAACAGTTCTAATATTTCACATTCAAAAATTTGAATATATGTGTGTTTTGGTAAATTTTGTTCAATAAATTCTTTTCGATCTAATTCTCTTTCTCTAATTTCTTTGAATGATTTTCCGACAATTGAATTAAAGCTCGAGCCAGAAAAATGTTTTGGACAACCGTGCCAGAAATCACCCATTACATCAATTACTATGGGTGGATTTTCACAGTAGCCATCTACAAAATACGGACCTACAGCCTGTTCCCCAGCCGCGGATCTGACAGTTTGCAAAATTAAATTATTTTCCTTCTCGTACCAAGATAAATATTTTAATGCAATCTCGCTTTGATTCTGTCTACTTGCCAAACCGATAGCAGGTATAGTACATAGTGTATATGGTTCTAAAAACTTGTCGATAAATACATTATTAAGTGCCCCAGAAAGAGAAATACCCCCATAATTACTGATATCAATTTCAATTAGTTCTTTATATAAGATGCGAAATTTCTGCATAGCTAAGCGTAATAAATTACAATCTAAAAGACAATACGCTCTGGATTCTGATTTAATACAATAGACCGGTTCGAGCTGTTTGTGTGAATACCAATTTTTAAATTCTCGGTATTCAAATTCTTTAATTTTATGGGGTTCAAAGTATTTTTCGTCCGGAATTTTACCTGAATAGTTCAAAGTGTCTTTCGTCCAAAAAATATAGGGAAAATATCCTTTAGATTGAGGCAAAGAAAACATTTTAGGAAAATGTCTTAAAGGAGCACTAACATAGTTCAAAGAATCTACAAAACGAATGTCTACCCCTTTAATATAAATAGTGAGTATCTTGGCTCCATCGTAAATAACCTCGGGAATGACATGATTAATTAATTTAGAAATAATAAACATTCCGTCGAAAGATCTTAGACATGCGACGAACCTCTTGAATATAGTCCCCATCCGATTCGTCCGACTCTAATAACATCTCCTGTTCGGGCCTATCAAAAACTGAAACTACCTGACTCGCGGAGATTTGACTATTACTTGTGGAAGCCATTTTAACCTGTTATGATTCAATAGAAAAATTTTGCCCTTTTATACCAAATGTATTTTTCATTAATTTTTTTCAAAATCAAAACCTTGAATATTAAAGTGATTAATACTACAAGGATAGAACTAGTTATAATTTATCAGTATGTAAACGGTATTTAAAATTGTTTGTGAATAACAATTTAAATATGTAGACATGTATAAAAATATAAAATTATTAATTATTTTTTTTGAAGGACTTTATATTTAATTTCGTGACAAAAAAGACAACGCCCTAAGAGTTTTAATATTTTTTTGCTTTAAAAATCGATTATAGATGTAAGAATTTTGGTAATTACAGGGTTAGATGTTTTAAAATTCTATGGGAAGAAATATATTTCTGCGAGGTATAAAATTTAAACGAAGGGATAAAATTATATTTCTGCAGGGTGTATTTGATAAAAAATTGTCTTTTGACTTGATTTTAAAACAGGTTAACATCAGGATGTAAAAATTAAATATTCTGAAATTTTTTCTTATAAAAGCATGATTTTCAACGTATTCCTTTTATAAACCATGGACTCTCGCGAAGTTTTGACTGTTTCTGGTAAGATTTCTCATCCTCTCGCTATTAACCCTTTTTCACTAAAATATTTAGCTTTACGTAAAGTTAGGAATTATAACCTTTTTAAAATTAACGATATTTCAATTAGAGTTGAAAATTACTGTATGAGAACTGTCTTTCTTGAGTGTAAAGCATTAATAGAACCCTTTAAAAAAATTGTTTTTGCCTGTCCCTTTATAAAAAATTCTTTCAAATTATCGCCAGCTGTTTTCGCTTCGGTTTTTTCTAGAAGAATCAATAACAATTCTTGTCTATTTGACGTTCATTCTGTTAATTTTGTCTGTCCCCACGAGGCTTTTGAGTTTGACGGCTTATTTTTCCACACTCAATCCTCTCTTGAAGGCTGGTTTTCTTACGAAATTTTACGCCTAATTGGAAAACATATGCGCCTATATAAAAATTTTAATAAGATCCCATGGTTCCGTCAACACAAAAATCGTAGGAGCCTTCAACGTGATCTTTTGATACTCTTTCAATTACAACAAGTTTCCTTTTTTCGAAAAAACAAACATTTTGTTTTTGGAAAATATTTTGGGGGGGGTGGAGGGTTGTTTTGGCGGCCATCTTGGCGGCCATCTTGGATTTACATGTTCATATTTAGTTACTCTCTACTTTTGGTGCCTAATGCTTAAATTGGCACTATCGACCACATGTCGAAGTATTTCATTAAAATATCTTACTTCGGCATAACAGATCACCACGATTTGTAATTTGACCAATACTTCCGATAGTTTGATATTTCAATAGCAGCCTATTGTCCACACGCGCACGGTCATTTTTGACGAATCATGCTTTTTTGTCATATTTGATTTTTACAGAATAGCCTCCCTGACATCTAAGAGCAACAAACACAGCACCCACACAAGGAGAACGCAACCCGTGAAAAGTCGTGCATTTTCTTGCGCACAGTTTTCTTTGGTTAGACGAAAGGGAAAAATTAGGAAATTTTCTCCCCCCCCCCGCTCGTAAAACGTTCAGCGTAAAGGTTCGTCCTATGAAATTTGTACACAACACTGCGTTAGCGTGATTAAAGGCTAGTTGCGTTCTCCTTGTGTTTGTTGCTCCTAGTTGACATTAATTCAAGCTCAAAATATCAAATTCAATCTGATCGGCGCGTAAAGCGAGGTTGCGCTTAATCTAATTTTTTAGGTGAATATAATTTAAAAGAGTCGAAATTAAGGAATCTTTAGCAAAATGTCGAGACACTTTTTAGTCGTGGCACTTTTCGCCATGTGCATTTTGTGTTTGAGCGTGGCTCAAGACCAGGGAAAGAAAAAACTTTTAGAAGGTAATCAATGAAAGCCCACGTGTGTAAGAGACCTGAGTAAGAAATTAATTGAAAAATTTACAAATATATTCCAGTTTGTATTAACCACGACGAATGCGAATCAGGCGGATGCGGTATCGCTCCGAATGGCAAAGTGATGGGAAAAGGAACTGATGTACCAATGATATGTATGCCATATAAATCAGTTTTTCCTAATCCTGAAGTTGGTCAAGTTTAAGATTTGACAAACGAAAAAATGTAAAACGAAATAAAAATATCTTAATGCTTAGAAAAAAGAGTCGTTTATTATAGGATGATAACCAGGTAAGCCTTGGTCTTTCACTAGAAAGGGCAGATATTTGAAAGCTGGCGTGTAGGAACGTTTTTCACGTGCGATGTGAGAGAGTAGATTAAAGCTGTTGTCAAAAACTTTATTTGTCTATGTGGAAAATTTCAAGAAAGTGTCAGTAGGTACAATAATATTACTAAAATATTATTTTGGCATTGTTTGGGGTGCCTTAAAGTAATTGAGCCTTTTAGTAAGCTCGCTAGTTGGAATGTCCTTTTTCAGTTGACCAAGGAAGCTCTGTGTGCAGCCTGAAATTGGATTTGGGTGAGACCTATTTCCCTCTTTTTGGCGAATAAAACCGAAATGGTTTTCCAAAGAAATTTGCCTTATTATAATTCCTTTCGTCGTGGTTTCTTCTCACCCGAATTCACTCGTGCCGCTTCCATGTGTTATATTTTGAATTAACTATTTACCAGTTAGTGATAATGGGCATATTTAAGTATACTCTATACCTTCTGTAGCCCTAGAGAAGGAGACTGGGAACACATTAATAATAAAGTTATAAATTGTTAGGTGATATAATGTTGTTTATCTATTTTATTATTCATAAAAGTATCATCAGTGAAAGGTATAGAGCAAAGTATCATCAGTGAAAGTATAGAGCAAAGTATCATCAGTGAAAGTATAGAGCAAAGTATCAGCAGTGAAAGGTATAGAGCAAAGTATCATCAGTGAAAGTATAGAGTAAAGTATCAGCAGTGAAAGGTATTATAACAAAAACAGTTTAGAGCTCGTTAGAGGTGCGGCCTTAATGGGACATATATTATTTTTTATTGTTGATTAATTTGTCAAATTAATTGAAATAGTATTAAAAAATACTCCTGTGAACAACAGAATGACGTCATTCTGCTTTCAAATCACAGTCCACTGCCCCTCCAATTTTTAACACAAAATCGTTGGTTAAATTTTGCCCACAAAGGTAGCCATATTTATATTTATTTTCTTCACTACTCATTTAACATTAAAATTTATTATTATTAGTTTATTATTTATTTATTGCAGTAATCTTCAACAAAAAATAAACTAATAATAATAAATTTTAAAATTTTAACGTTAAATGAGTAGTCTTTCACCCGTTTGCTCCAAAGTGTAAGAAAATAACATTATGACGCGCGCTAGTGGAAAACAAGCATTATACCCGCCTTTCCGATGGGTTGTTAGTTTAAAAAGTAAAATAGGGAAAACGCGGCTCCCGCTTTCTTCGTAATTTTTTGTTTTAAATACTTCATTTTTGACGGTGTTAACTAATTAAATAGTAAAATGTGGATATCGAATCTACAGCTCCGAAATGCAAGGAATCCACAACTGAATTAAAATCGGGCGAGTGGTTGAATTTATAATCACCAGCAAAAAATAACGGGCGACTTTAAATTTTTAACAGTGTTTCGATGTTTTAAATTGTTTGACGGTGTTAACTATTTAAATAGGAAAATGTGCAAATCGTGGGCAGTGCTACGAAATCCAAGGAATCCAAATCTGGTCTCCAAATTAAAATTGGGCGAGTGGTTGATTAAAAAAATAATGGGTTACTTTAAAGTTTCGATTCGCGGATCCGTCCCGATCGTGTTGACGTGACGCGGATTCCCCCGTTTTGGGCTGCCTTAAAAAGCATCCTTTACAATTCAGTGAGTTTTTAAGGTGGAGTATAATAGAGCAAAGTCTATGATTAACGTGTATATTAATTGAACAGTTTTTCAATTTTTACATTTTCCAGCCACAAAATGGAAAACGTATTTTCACGAAATATGTTATTTTAATATAGGTCTATGTAAGGAAAACTCATTTAGTTATTTCTCGGACTTTTCTTCGAAAATTTAGACAGAGATATTCGTCAGTTTGATATTTTACTTGACGAGCAATTTATCGCTGAACCATGAAACCCACTTAAAATATAAAATCAATTAACTGGTTCATTTTGCGTCACCCTAAAGCTAAACTTATACCGCCCGCTAGGAGACTGGCAAAACTGGTTGTGCCATCTAAGATGTGGATGTTGCTCGTCAAAAACCTAATTACGGAATTTTAAAGGATAGATACAATGTTGCTTTGCTTTTGTCCAAAATGTTTCATTTGCAGATCAACTTACGGTTTTGCATTGAAAGTCTATTTCAAAAATCCGTCGACTCGACGTGTAGTAACTCTTTTTTATTAGATGTCGCTAGTGTCGAAAACCAAAAACTTATTGGCACATTCATTTGATCGTTTTTAAATTGGTCAATAACATAAATTATAGAAATTTTAAACATTAGTTTTTGCACGGGATATATATTTTAGGTTAAAGTCCACTAAATAGAGTTAAGGTTGTCTAACTATAATACTCTACAATGGCTCTCTGATGACGTTACCATTTGGCTACTTTAATTGAAGCTTCTTTGGCCATTAATAGATGGCACCATGGTCTCCACTAATGTCGCTTTTTGTTTTAAATAGTTTATTGTTTATTCATTATCCACAAATTTTCCGATTTATTTAAAAAACGTTGGTAAAAAGAATATCATTTTAACTTATTTAATTTTGTTTTTTTACGCAACCAAGCATTTATTAGAATAAAAGTGGTATTTATTTAAATAACTGTTTGTTTTATTTAAATAATAGGCTTATTCACTTTCGATTATTTAAACATTTTACAATTTTTATTCAACTATTGGTTATTTAAATAAATATTATTTAAATATCGCCGAGCTTATTTTATCCATGGATAAAAATTAATCGAATGCCGAGCACTAGTTGTAAATAGGATAGATTCATGGCTATCTCTAATAACTGGGGCCTTTTCATAATACAGGTGGCCATGATAGAGCCGACAGTTGCTTTAAAATTGTCGGCTAATTTCCTTCTCCCAATAAGGCTAGAATTTTAGTAGAACTATAGTTGCACCTGTCGTAGATTTTAGTAGAAACGTTCCGTAGAGTTGCAGGTTCCTACTGACGCACTGAAGACGAGGGTTTGTTCAACGCGATGCCCTCATGAATCGCTGCCAAACTTTTGAGAAAAGCGGTTCAACTGGAGCGAACTGATTCTAACATTGCAGGAGCGCTCGCAACATTTTCCTAGTGTACGATATTGCCACACAAATGCGTACTAACATTTGGTTCCGGATACGTTCAAAAACTTACATAAAAAATTAATTTATGTATTATAAATTTTATGGAACGTTATTTTAATAAAATTCTTCTTCTGCTATGTTTTTCAAAATTAAGAAGTGATATTAAAAACTACTAGATGGCGATAGCCGTTTCCTTTTGGTGAAGTTTTGACCTGAGTAAAATCCTGTCCCGGGGGGGGGGGGGGCAAAAAGACGAAGAGCATTTAACAAGGGTCTTTAGGAGCTCCCTATAGGAATAACACGGGAACGGGGTATCCCTGTGTTAATTAGTCCATGGTGCAGCGATAGACCCCGACAACGCGAAATTTTGATCGGCGGCGGCGAGACCTTCAATTTTAGTCGGCGGCGGCGGCGGCGTGAACGGCTACACTGTACGTGAGACTAATACACACAAATCCTTAGGATTGTGTGTAAAAATGATTTTATACTTCTTGGTAGTTGGAAAATATATCCTATGCCATATCCAATTTCCGTCTTCATAACGTTGCAATTGTCCAAAGTAATTCCAAGCTTCGCTACTGCAGAACTTATTTTATGCAAATTACTTTAAACTTCCCTCGCTCAAAATTATAATCTCTAACTTTATTACTCATTACTCGTTTATTAAAGTTAAAAAATACAACGTCTAATAAAATAATACACAACTGAAGCCTTGACCCTAACCTTTGACGAAATGACGAAACGCTGACAAGGAGACTACCCAAGGTGTAGCCATCGACAAAAGGCCTAATTCTCCAACTCAACAAATACTGTCCCATGAAAGGGTAGGTCCTCGAACAGTGTGAGAAATAAGGCCCTATCACAGGCCAATCACCAGTTAAAAATTAGCGGGGCCAGTTTAAAAATTAAATGCTTGGGGTGTTAGTGGCCCCAGTGACCACTTAATTAATTCAAAGTTTTTTCCCTTCAAGATTTTAGTTCATTAAATGATGAAAGACTGATTTTCAAGGTTAAAAATGGTAAGTGGCCAGTGGCCAGTTTTTTAATTAAACTATCTAGGCTCTACTGGCGACAGGTCCAGTTTAAAAAAAAAATCCTTATTTCTCACCCTGTCCTGGAAGGTGTATTTGTGGTGGTTATTTGTCAATGGTGTAACCATAGATATAGGAAACGTAAATAAAGTATGGGTGTAACACAATAATTTTTTTCAAACTCGGGGGTTAAGTTAATCATCAAAATTCCCAAAAGGAAAAGTTTCAACGGGCATAAGTTTTGCCATGGCATCCGAAAATGTTTTTGACAACACCAAATGGAAAATCCCTTACCCAAAAAAACGGAAATTGGATATGGCATAGGATATATTTTCCAACTACCAAGAAGTATAAAATCATTTTTACACACAATCCTAAGGATTTGTGTGTATTAGTCTCACGTACAGTGTAGCCGTTGCCGCCGATGCCGCCGTGCCGCCGTGTCACGCATACCTCTTCAACGGTTATAACTAGAAGAGTCAATGATATATCGTTCAAAAGTACATATATTACCATTGATAGCCTTTCATAAAGTTTTCAAATCGGAGTCCAAGAAGTTGGGAATTTGCCCAATTTACTATTTTCGGTGATTTCCTTTATGTGGTAGATATTTTGTTTAAAATTAAGTCCGATAACGTTAAAAAAATATTATTGGATAGGTTAGGATTCAGCGGACCTACAACTTCGGTCATATCAGTAAATATTAAATTTAAGTATAGTTTTCAGGGTAATTTACGGGACCCCAATTTTCGTGGTTTTATATTTCCGCCTAAAAATCTACATATTTAAGTCCGATTTTCATGAAAGTTATATTTTTGAATAGCTGTGGTTTACATTTAACCTAGAATTGCAAATACCTTCCTTAAATTTAATTCTAAGTAAGGTTTTTTGGGCAGCGTATACGGACCCGCGCAATTTCCAACATTGTAAATCCGCGTGTTTATAGAGGTCTACGCGCCCGTTTCCCTCTGGCGTTTTTCAAGGCCGTTCAGAGTGGGCCGCGCTTTCAACGTATGAGCAGAAGTAACAATTAAGTATGACACTGATCAGCCTAGTCTTCGGCGTATGACCAGAAGTAACAAATAAGTGTGATCAGAAGTAACTAATAAGTTACTAGAAGAAATAAGTGTGACACTCAACGGCTGACTAGTAGTAACATATAAGTGTGATCAGAAGTAAAAAAAAAGTGACACTGTTCGATGCTTTCAAAGTATGACTAGAAGTAACAAATAAGTGTAAATATGTATATATGTGTGACCGTGGATATATTTTGGTTGCGATACCGGCGTTGCAGGTTGCTGTGAATATCTCAAACAAACTTAACACATTAGAAGGATTGTGTGTATTCTGACCGTCGTACGTCTTGTTCTTTATAAAGAAACGCCGGCTCACGCCGCCGCCGCCGTGGTATTTTAAGTCAACGCCGCCGCCGACAAAAAAATCGGCGTACGCCGTTCACGCCGCCGCCGCCGCTGACTACAATTGAACGTCTCGCCGCCGCCGATCAAAATTTCGCGGCGTCGGGGTCTACTGCAGGTTTTATTTAGGTCGTCGGGGAATTTATCATTTAACTTTAAAGGTTGAAATGTGTAAAATGTCAACATCAAAGAAACGGATATTCGTATTAACTACTTTTTTTAGTTAATCTCGATTGTTGAAAAATTAAGTTCAAAGTGGGTTTTATTTTAAAAATTTAAATTAAAAACATTGCCTCGCAATGGGTTCGTCGGTTGACCCACTAAACAAATTGAATGTTAAGCCCAGTTCACAGTATACAATTAATTGGGCCACTTAATTGAAACCAACTAATTGTAAGCAAGGAAATTGAATAGTGTGAACAGAAAAATTGTAACCATTTTTCCAAATTTTTCTGTTCACACTGTACAATTTTCTTGCTCACAATTAGTTGGTATCAATTAAGTGGCCCAATTAATTGTATAGTGTGAACTGGGCTTCAGTCAATTTGAAATAGTTTGAATCTGGTTATGGCCTCACTGTTACACCTGATATTCTTTTACTAACCACTTGTCTCTAGCCTGTACCGAATTGTGTGGACATTTTCCACAGTATTTCTGTCGACCTGCCCAAAATAGTCCAATATTTTCTCTACCTCCTATGACTTTTGACCTATTCGGTGATTCCTCATGGTTTATTAATAACCCCTTTAATTGCTTGAAAGTTTTATTTCCTTAAAGATAACACACAAAGAATACTTACTTTATTCCTAGACCCTTCTTAGACTGTGGCACTAGGAGCAACAAACACAGCACCCCACACAAGGAGAACGCAAACCGTCCAAAGTCGTGCATTTTTTCGTGTACAGTTTTCAGTGGTTAGACGCTTTAGCGCCTGCTGCCGTCGGAAGGGGAAAATTTGGAAATTGTCTTCCCCCTTTATCTGCGTCCTCTTTGAGTTTGTTGCTCCAAGGTGGAACAACATCCGCTCTCATGTTTTATTTAATTGACAACAATTATCATAAAGTACAGGGAAATAAACAACATTTTTTTTCTCAGAATTACTTTAATTTTACCACGTTGAGTAATTTTCTGTTCATGAGTTAATTCGACTTAAAAATTAGGCGGAACTAGGTGCTCATTTATACTTGGCAAAAATAGCATCGGCACTTCACTTTTCAAAGTCTTAGAATTCGGAATGACACCGCATCTGCGTTATTCGCATTCGTCGTGATAAATACACGCTGCAATTTTTGAAATTTTTTCAAATAAATTCTTACTCCCTTAAATACGAGTGCTTTGAATATTTACTTTCGAGTAGATGTTTCTTTGTCTCGCTCATGCGTAAAACGCATATTGCGAAAAGTGACGCGACCAACGCGTTTATCAGCATTTTACAGATGGTCAACTCTTCCAAAGTAGGTCATCCGAAATTATAAGACAGGTAAGCTTTGAAGTGTTTTTAAACTTTTTTTCTAAGATTTGGCGATGTGATGCTGGGTTTAAATAAGAAATGGTTCTATTAAATTGCGGAGGTTTCGTGTGACTGTTTTTTGCAACAATTAGCCGTAACTGTTATAGATAAAGAGCACGTTCTGAAGTGCCGAGGAACTTCGGAATTTCAGTGTAAATGGCGCGTGCTAAAAAACAAAATATAAAATGCGATCAGCTTAAAGAGTCATGGGTATATTTTTATTATGGCAATTTATGGGAACAATTATTAAAATTTGTGGGTTTTTGAAAAACTAAATAACATAAACTTAATTTAATAGGACCTTTTTATTTAGATAACTTTACAATTTTCAGCTTACATAGAGCCACGTTGCGGCAAACGCGAGAAGTTTATAAAATGCAGGATTTTTGTCCGCTTAGCAGCCGATTTTATATAATAATCCACTTAGGGCCCGGTGCAGAGACGTTTTAAAGATTATCGTAACTTTACGAGCAGGGCCGTCTTAAGACCTTTTGGGGCCCTGGGCTAAAGCCCTTGGTCAGCTTATGGGTTAATGGGGCTGGAAAACACCGATGCATGTAACCATCCGCGCGTACCTTCCACTGTATAAATTATCCGTTTAATTTTTATACGATGGAAGATACGCGCTAAAGGTTACATGCAACTTAGGTTGCCAACATCTTTTAAATGCAGTACATGTATCATGTATGTCCGTTGCGTTGTCTAAAGTCAACTATACAAAAATCATAACAACACTTTTAATTCGGCCTACTGGAAATAAGCGAAAAAGTACCCAGGTAGCAACATAACGTTTGTAAAATGGTCAATATTTGTTTTTTGGTCAAAATAACGTTTAATGGTTATTATCCCACTAATTATAAACGTTTATATTTAGAAAAATATTGACCTCTTTTAGAACTCATGTTTTCATCAAAATAGTTAGGTTGAAAAAACCTAGTTATTTACATTATATTTATCACATTCAAAAACGTCACTTTTAATGTGGATATTAAGGTTAAAATAACGTTATATTATTTAACTTTTTAATTATATATCTTTTGACAAACATTAGACGTTATGTTTTTTGCTATCAACTAATTTTTTAATCTAACTAATAATAAAAGTTTATATTTAGTTAAATATTAACCACTTCTTAAACATGTTTTAATAAAAATATTCTAATTAAAACATGTTATAGAAGTGGTTAATATTTAACTAAATATAAACTGTATTTATATGTTTGTTTGTCCGCTATAGGAATCTACAGTTTTCAACTTAGGTCGATCAAATTTGGTATACTATCTCATTGTACCCTGACTGTGGTTTTCAACGGTTACGGTCAGCAAAACATCTTTAATTAATTGGATTAATTTAATAATTAGGTATATCCGCTATACACAAGATACTTCACTTTGGTCTTAGCCAAAAGACCGAGTTTCTTCATTCTTTGGCCCTACACACGGAAAACGATTCAAGTATAGTCATGTTTTTTAAAAGCCTTCGTCTATAGACACTAGGCCTTATGATAAAAAGGAAATTATTGTGTTATCAACATAATTGTTTAAATTTGCATAAATCAGTTGGTTATATGGGGTACGGTACCATGCGTGGAGAGAGTTACGGCACCGTTGTACTTTCGTATTGACTGGGACGATGTTTGTCACTGCCGCTTTTTATTACTTAATGCGTACACTGTTTTGGTGAAAGGTATATACTTAAGAGAAAAAAATATTTTGTGCTGTTGTGCTGTATATTCCAGGGAAATATCGAGTACCCTATCTAGTTAGGTAATTTACAAAATGATCAAAACCGACGTTTAATCGACTTTAGTCCTATAACCAGTGCTCCCACTCTGGGAAATTTGAAATTCCCTTTTTCTATATTAGGTAACCAAAAAAATTCCCTTTTTTCCCTTTTTAATGATAGAAATTCCCTCAAAATTTCCCTATTGATTTCTTACATATTATGAGTTAAATATAATATTTTCACCTAATATTTAAGTCAAGGAATATTTTCAGATAAATTTATTTTATTATTATAGACCACGTGGCTTGAAAGAGGGCTACGGCCCGAAAGCTTGCCAAAATAATTTTAAATTTATTTTCATAAAAGGAAAAAAAAATGTAGTCGTGTCTCTTTGAGTTATTTTTAATGTTATACAAAACCATGACTTTTAAAACTATAAATGTTAAAGATAATAATTTGTAAGTTTACATCCGAATTCCGAAAAACGAAAATGAAACCGAAAAGAACAAGTTACAGAATTACAGACGAATATTTCATAGCGTCTAATTTAGCCACAAGAGTCCAAAAAGTATTCCTGAAATTTCTTCTATATATCAATGTGACGGACATGATATTCAGGTGTAGGGTAATTAATCACAACGTGTTTAGTAACTATAGGAACTATGCAGCTGATTCCCTTACTAGTCAAAAAAGCATTCAAGTTGGAGAAAAGTCTTGACTATATTTATTTTCCATGAACTGTATCCTACTCATAATAGTGGTAACTTATATTGTTTTCCAGAAAAATGGAAATTCCCTTTTTCCCTTTTTTTCAAATAAAAATCCCTTTTCTAATTTTTAAAGTTGAAAATTCCCTACAAAGGGAGAAATTCCCTACAAGTGGAAGCACTGCCTATAACGTTTATATTAGGTTCATTACGCATCGTTTAATAGTTTTAATAACATTTCATATTGACGTTTAATAGACGGTAATCAAATAACGTTTATACTTGGGTTTCTGTTAGTATTAAAAGACTTAATATCAACCGTTTTATAAACCGTCTATTTTGGTGACATCGTCAACCATTTCATAACGTTTATCTCTCAACATAGTTTCAACGATTCACAAACAGTGATGGGCGCGCTCGTATCTTTGGATACTTTTAGGATACGAGATGATACTTTATCCGAAAAATAAAAATAAAATAATACGATTTTGATATGATCTTCTACATTGCAAAATGATCGCGATAGAATTTTGAAGATAATAAATCGGAAGCGAACTATATTTGAAAAGATTCTTCTCTTACCTACCCTAGCGAAAAAAAGGGCGGAATAGAGCTAGTGCTTCCATTTCTTGTATTAGAAATTACACGATAGATTTATTCTGGTTTCTCTTCAATTTTGTTTGTATTTGAGAGGAAATATTTTAGCGCCATCTAGATATGACAATATACACTATTTGAGCGGCGAACCTATCTCACGTGATACTAAAATATAGCCAAACCCGAAACACTGTTAAGTGATAGAAGGGAGAGGAGCGGTCAAAGGTCGCACAGTTTTTCTAGCTGTTTTCTAACGAGGGAGGGGGGACGGAAAGCAGAGACTTTGATTCTGCGCCGCGCAGCCTGAAAGGCAATTTCAAAACTAAAACCAAAACTCCCAAAAGTTATTTTTCCCACCTTGGAGTAGAGCAGACGCAGTTAGAGAGTCATGTGTGTTGCAAACTGGCGGTGTGGGCTGTGGCGATGCAATAGCTTTATTTATTTTCCATTATTTAGTTTTTGAAAATACTAAAATTAAAATCGATTCTAATCCATAAAATCAAAATCAAATGTTGAAGGATTTACTTCTGAATCAATAATCAATATTGAAATATTCATTTTAATACTTAGAACTTTTGATATGAAAAAATTTGATTCTACTTTCTCGTGAAACGTATTTGAAATATTTTGAAATATACTTTTCATAATAATGAAAACTAAAGAAGTATTTGAAATGATACTTATCCAAATCTTTAAAGATTTCTATTGATATTTTTCAGGCAAGGGCAAAAAATAATTGAAATTAATTGAAACCCTCATATCTTTAAAGAAATTTGAAAGATCGTGAAAAAATCAAAGGCCCAAAACTAAATAAAATGAAAGATTGTGAATGATTTTGTCGCCATCTTTGCTCAAAAATATCAAAATAAAATGATATTCTATAGAAATTTCAGAGGGAAAAAATTGATAGTATAGTATAGCTGCTGCCATCTATGTAAAAAGATACGAAAAAGATAGATAGAAATTTTTTTGTGCATCACTGTTCACAAACGGTTTATCAACGAGATTTTGCTACCTGGGTAGATTAGTTCATAATTAAAAGGGATAAAATAGCTAAACCCTAAACAAATTTGAAGAAATTAAAAAACTTACTAATAACTCGTACCGATAGGTCTTCGAGTAAACAAAAAGACCGAATCTCGGATCAAATAGATCTTCGAGTAATGAACTATATAAAAACTAAATAAAATATCAAGAAATTCCAACGGTAGACCGGTTTCGTTCTATTTGGAACTCATCAGTACCGTGCGGGAAATCTGACTAGCGACTGTTATATCTAAAAGAGAAGATAAGCCCACGGCCAACTTTGATTACGCGCTGTTCGCGCTACAGCGGCCAACACATTCGTCGGAATTCCGCGAGCAAGGATTTTCCCCCTATAAACTGTACTATAATGTGTAGGAGGTCAGCGCCACGCTCGGTTGTTATACTTACTTCAATGTAAAAGCTATTCTAAAATAATAATTCGCTAGGGGCGCTGACGTCATACACATCTTTTGCTCATAGGTTAACACAGAAACGTCAACGAATGAGATGGCCGCTGTAGCGCGAGAGATCAAAGTTGGCCGTGCTAAGCCTAAACAATAAAAATTTCAAAAGGCGTTGCAAAGCAACGGAAAGCCGAAAAGGGGGGAGTGTGGTGGAGAATAGTATACACGATAAGTTAAGTTAGAAGAAACCTGCAGAGTCCATAGGTGGTTTCTTCTAACTTAACCTACTGGAAATAACATTTATTTTCTGTATGGTTTACAATTGTTGGACTTCTGTAAAGCAACGCACTTTTTTTAAACAGTCTTCTACTCTTCTTCCTACATTTTTTTCTGAGAACTCGCTAATTACATCTGTAAAGTCTATTTCAAGTAACATTTCTGATTCATTTAGTACAATTTTTTTTTTAATTTTCCGAGGTATAGATGGCAGTGTGAGGCAGTTTTTTTTGAAAAAACAAATACAGCTTTTGATTGGGTTATCAGAAATCATTGTCTGCTAATACCTTTCAGAGCTAGTAGAGAACGTTTTTGGTTATTCCTTAATAGATAATTATCAATTTAAGTGTTTTTATATATTTTATTGTTCGCAATACGTTTAGGCACGTAGAAAATTAGTTACATGCCCGTTTATTTGTTTATATATCAAAATTACATAGTTATAAGTGTTAAGCCTCGGTTAAACATTGAATATGAGGTACTGTGGGGTTTTATATTGCCCTCAAAAAGGACCCACGGATAAACTTGGAAATAAAGTAAGTACTGAAAGACCAGAGGGAAATAATGTAAGAATGAACTGGTTATCTAATAAGGTTTTATATCTAGGTGACATATCATAGGGTACCTGCTAACGACCCGCATAGGAAGCTATGGATATAAAAAATTAGAAGACGTGATTATCTTTACAATTCAGTATCGAACATTTTTGTTTGCTCCCTTCATTTTAATGAAACTGACTTCATGAAAAGCGTAGCGAACAATAAACGACGGCTTCTTGATGGTGTAGTTCCATCGAAATTTAAATGGAAACCATTTGAAGACCAAGAACCTAAACAATCGGACAGAGATATAATACCATCAGCGAATATGGAAATAGATGTGACATTGCCTAATGAAGACAGTACCAACGCTACAGCATCTGAAATATTTAATCAAGACAAAAGCTTAGAGTTAACTCGAAATATGGGTTTATCGAAGTCGACAGAAGATCAAGATGTTGAAATGATGGCCGTGAAAGGATCAGTTTCCTTATGTCAAGAAAATGCATTAGAATTAGTAAATAATCGTTTGAAAGCATTGGTCGCAGATCTAAGCTTGACGGTAAAGCTCCAAGAGAAGCGAATCAGTATAATGGAATACAAAATTAAAGAAGTAGAGCAATCGTAGGAAGAAGAAAGAACGAAATGTCAAAATCTTGAAAATAAATTTATGAAAACGAAGTTTGGTATAAACATGATTAAAGAAAGTGATTCAGATGTACATTTTTATACCGGAATTCCAAATTATACAAAGCTGATGGCACTCTACGAATTCTTAAACGCGGGCCCAAATGGCGAAAATATAGTTTGGTGGAGAGGAAAAAACACTAAAGAAAACTCATCATCCCCAGCAGGAAGACCTAGGAAATTGAACGTTTTAGACCAGTTTTTGATTGTCCTAATGAGAATGCGACTAGGTTTATTTGTCAAAGATTTGGCTCGTAGATTTCAAGTCTCAGAAAGCACAATTAGTGCTACGTGCATATCGTGGATTAATTTCATGTACCTTCAACTGGGCCAAATAAATATTTGGCAAACCAGACGGCAAATAGATGCTACAATGCCGCCAGAGTTCAAATATAAATATCCAAGTACTCGGTGCGTGATCGACGCCACTGAGGTCCAGTGTCAAGTTACCAAATCCTTAGTGTTACAAACAGCCACTTATTCAAACTACAAATCAACAAACACCTATAAAGGTTTCATTGCCATCAGTCCAGAAGGTTATGTAACCTTCGTATCAGCTCTTTACACAGGAAATATTTCTGATAAAGAACTAACCAAAAAAGTGGCTTTCTTGCTATGAATTTTGCCCCCCAAGATTCAGTGATGGCTGATAAAAATTTCTTTTTGGAAGACTTACTAAAACCACTTAACATGACACTGAATATTCCCCCCTTTCTAAGAGAACACAATCAGTTTTCCAAAGAGGAAGTTAAAGAGACCCATAAAATTGCAAGCTCAGAATACACGTTGAGCGGCGAATTAATCGTATTAAAAATTACCATATTATTGATAGACCTATCCCAATAACTTTAGCGCCTGTTATAAATCAATTGTGGACGGTAGCGGCACTGCTAACGAATTTTCAAAACCCGCTCATCGCGAGCGATTCTTCAATTGATTTAAATACAACTGCTGATGAGTTAGACGATTACACTGTGAGTGATTTTGAACATTTATTTACCAGTTAGCGAGGATGAAGATTTTAGTGAAAGTTGTATGTAAATAAAAGTGAATATATTTCACATTTCATCATTTTTAATTCAGTTAAAATCATCAATAAATTTGTATATTTGTACAAATGAAATACTGGTGAGCGACTAACACTTATTTTTCCCGTAACTGTTCCAAAAGCCATAAATTTAGTATCACAGCAACGCAAATTTCTAAATTCATTACATATTAATGGTAATTAGTTAAACTTTGAATTGTATTCGTAAATAAGGGTATTCATAGGAAAAGCATTGACGTACTTATTTGTTATAACAAATCACTGATAACAATGCCAGTATCACATTTTGAATACCCTTACGTACAAAAAAAATCACTGAATTATAAGGCTTCTTTGGTTTTTATACACAATTTCACATTTCAGCTAGTTTAGGAAGCATAAATCCAAAATAAAAGTTATCAATCTTCTCTAACATTTCATCCCATAATTCAGTATCAAATTTAATTCGCTCAATGATAATACCTTTTTCAAAATACACTACAAAATCATACCACGTGAACCCTGATAAACCTAATTGACCCATGACCTGTTTAAAATATTTATGGGACTCGTTAAGGTGTGGGTTACCATTTACAATGGTAATGTACGAACCTTTTTCTTTAATTGCATCTGATGGCTTAGTCTTTAAGTGTATATGCAGACTTAATTTCTATTAAACCAAATGGGGGGTCCTCTTTAGGGTCAAAAACGAGTCCATCTGGTAACGAACCTAACCAAATTCTACTAGGAGATACGATTAGGCCACATTCCCGTACCTCAACGTTATGGCCCAAACTGTGCATGTGTTTAATGTAACTTTCTCTAGCAATGGGCTCCATTTTAGTGCCATATTTCACGATCCTCAAGTTTCCAATGTCAGAAGGAAATAATGTTATTTAAACCTTTTTCCGTCCAACATCCATTGCGTTTGGTTACGCAAACAGCTCCAAATGATGACGAAGTCAAACGGAATTTTCTGGCAGCTAACCAGTCCTCACATTTTGATTGTAGTCTTGTGCCTTTTTCTAAATCTATGCACTCTGCTTGTGACAGCTGTAGAGCCTAAAATTTGTTATACCAAAAATTAAATTACCATGTGTTTTAGTAAACGAAATTTTAAAAATATTACCTCAAAAACTGACGATTCCTTCTCATTTAATGGGGAAAACATTGTTGACAAGATAAAGGTTGTAAAATATCCTGGTATGACAACTTGCGATATATTTTCATAACTTAATTTTGAAATTTGAGGTTTGTAAGCTGCTAAGTTGTGTAAGATTTCACCATTAACCATTTGTAATTGATATGTAAGCGGTGAGCCTTTAGGTGCAGAGCCAAACATTGTGTCTTTCCATTCAACGTTCTGTTGTAATGTATTTCCAAAAAAATCAAAATGTGATCCAAGTTTTGAAACAGCTTGTTCCAGATCTGTTTTTTCCCTAGTAGTTTTTCTACTCTCATATATTTTGCACTTCATGGCTTTTGGCTCCTGATTCTCTTTTGGAGATTGAAAATTTAGATCAATTATCCTTAGCGGCTGGATTTTATCTCCTCTTTTCCTATTCCATGTTTGTTTTAAGGATGTTTTAGACACGGGGGTGGCTTCATTTGCATTTGGTGCCTGAAAATTTAGTTCTTCACTTTTTACAAATTCCAATCGTCTTAGTAAAGCCATCAGGTGATTGCACGTTCCCCCAAATCCAGCAACACATTCACAGTAGGAATCCAAAACAATTCGCTCTTGGAGATTCAAAGCTGTAACAACTGTGCATGGAGATTCTCTAGCTCTTTGACTCCTATAGCATTTTCCTTTTACATAAAATACGTTATTTTTCCTGCAAACAATTAAATATTTATTAACTTACATTTACAAGTAACATTGTTTACATTTGAATGACAAGGCTTACCTATCAGTAAACGATAATAAGCTTTTCCTTTCTATGTATTCTTCTACGAAAAACCGAAAACTTTTTTAAAATGATTTTCCGTATCATTTTTTGATTTCTAATAATTGGTAATATCAATCTGACTTATATTTGGCAAATTTTTTAAGGAGGAAACGTATCCTGTAATAGGGAAAATTAATCCACTTACGTTCCTCGCCATCTTAAAAATAAAGCAGACGATCGTCACGCTGAGAGCGAAACAAGATTTGACCTAAGGCGCCATCTGCACTCAGAAGATCTCTTTAAAATTTCATGCCAAATGGCTCTGCCCCTAGAAATTAGTCTTCCCCAACGTCAAATGACTATAGGTGTATTGACGGCTTTTAAAATTCATTTTGCGCGTGAAAATTCCTCTACATGTTATGGTCAAAAAAGCACGCAAAGAAGGCTGTGTGCCCAAGACATGTACCTGTAGTGTCGCGTGCTAAAACGTCATTTCAAAATCCGTCAATTAGTTATCATCAACGTCAAGAAAATTCTCATGGCAATTTCGATGTTTGGAAATGTTGATTCTAATTTATCCTGCTTTAGTTTGGCGTACATTTGAAACATAGATGGTTCACTATTAATTATATAGTGTTTGAATTGTTGGCACTCGGAAACAATTTCATCTTTCACTATATCATCATGATAAAACGAAATAAGATTTCATTAAGTTCCATATCTTTAAGTTTTAGAAAGAAACTAAGCCTCTCATAAATATTTGTGTAGGCTTCAGTTCTCTTTTGTAATTCAAACAATATAGAATCGATAATTGGTAAAAACGTTTCAATTTTAAATTGTTTGCTTCCTCGTAGTACAGTGTCTGGAGCGTTACCATCAGAACTAGTGATACGACGACTTCTTTGTTTAACTCGTTTATAGCTATCACTATAATCAGTATTAGGAATTTGCTCTTTAGCTTTAAGTTCATACGCTTCAAAGTGATGACGCAAATCTTGAATATACAAGAAAAGTAAATGAAGAATATACACGGCGACCGACAAATCCAAATCTTCTTTTTGTAGCACTGTATTGGTTTTATCAATATGACTTAGAATATCATTCCAAAGAATGGTCAAAAAAACTGTTTCAAGCTTGTTCATTTTTTGTTGAGGCTTGCAGCTTCGTGAATAGTGTCTTTGGTTTGACTGCTATCATCGGATAAGATATTAAGTGCAGTTTGTACGTTCTTATAACTATTACTAAGTGCTTTGACTGAGTCGACATGAGCTGACCACCGGGTATCTGATAATCTCTTAACAGTGCAATGACTTTGACCAATGGTAGAAGTAATCACATGCCAACGATGTGTAGACGCTGCAAAAAATGAGTACAATCTTTGTACCAGTTCAAAGTATGACATGACTTGTACATTACTCTCTACAGATTTTACACCGACTAAATTTAATGAATGTCCAGAACATGGAATGAAATCTGCACATTTATTTATTTCCTTGATTCTTGCCTGCAGCCCTGAATATTGTCCTGACATGTTCGATGCATTATCGTACGATTGCCACGACAATCTAACAGCGAAATATCTTTTTCTTTCAGAAAATGTATAACGACTTGCGATAAGTATTCAGATACAAGTCCAAAAATAGGTATAAATTTCAGAAAACGCTTAGTTGGAATTTGTTCTTTCATATATCGAACCGTGAAAGTTAGTTGGAAAGCGCGAGCCTTTGCGAAGAAGTCGCATAATTTTATTATCGTGCGTTTTTTCAATTCTAACGAAAGTTTTGTTGTTAGGCTTAACTAAATTTGTATTTTCGATAAAAATTTTCTTGGTTAGTGAATTATTTGGGTTTTTTGTTAAATTTTTCTAAATTAGCTAAGTGGTCTGGATTTTTGGAAATGCAGCCTCCATTTGGGGGCTTAGTGGTGCCAACTTCCAGTACTAGGTTAGGTTCTCCCATTCGAATCTGTGGACTGTTTCTGGGTTTGGCGCTTGTTTATGTCGCCGTTATCTCTGGTGCTGCTACTGGTTGCTCTGGTTTACCTGTTTTGGATGCGACTCATTGCTACGTTTCGACGCTCGATTGCTCCCCGGTTCGACCAGACTTTCATCCCGGACATTGTCGCCGTCTTCACCCAATTCCGTCTTCGATGCTTTTGCTGTTTATACGACTACGCCATTGATTGCTGTTCGGTTCAACAACCTTTCCTGTTGTGGGGATGTCAAAAGTAATCCGGGACCTGTTTTAAACGTTAAGCGACCTTGTGGGCATCGTGCGAAGCCTGTGGCTAGGAATCAAATGGGACTTTTCTGTGTTGGACCTCATTGCCAAAAGTGGTATCATGTCAAGTGCTTGAATATGGAACGCCATGAATATCAGCGTATATGTTCCGCGAACCTTGAATTGGTTTGTCCGACGTGTGCCTTACCTGCGTTTAGTGATTCGTTTTTCACTGTAACTGACTCTCCACTTTCGTCTTCGGCGAGAGAGGATGATTCGCCGTCGCTTACAACACCCAAGCGATCTCGTAATGTGATTTTTTTGCTCTCAAACGTCCGAAGCTTACGCAATAAGATCAAAGACTTGACAGTCTTCAATGATGAACATTTTGACGTATTTGGTCTCACTGAAACTTGGCTCGACTCCTCGGTACTTGACTTGGAAATCTTCCCTCACGACTACGTTACCTTTCGTAACGACCGCCCTACGCGTGGAGGTGGTGTTCTGCTTGCCATTCATGACTCGCTGCATCCTCTTCTAGTCGAAATTCCCACCGAGTTGCTAACGACTGACGATGGCATTCATAATGAGGCGGTTTTCTCAACGTTTACATGTGGCACACGTACTTGTATTTTTTCGGAGGCCTTAAATGGGTCAGAGTGTGCAATAACTGGTGGCTTTACCGGAGAGTCGGGGTCCAGCTCTTGTAACCCATACGGGCGGTGGCGCACTGGGAAGTGTTAGCTCTGATCAAATGGTCCTATCTCCACCTCTGACTTCGGTCAGGTTTGGGCCGGAAACAGAGCTTCGGCTCAGTCTAACGGAGTGGGTCCTGTAAAACTGGCCACCTCGGCGGATTGGGTTGCCTGCTGTGGGGTGGCGGGCCTCCGTATGAGGGCACGGTGGTCCCGTTTCCCGGCCTTTTGGAGCACACCGGGATCACCGGTGCCAGCTGTGCCGGGTTATGCGGACTGCAGCGTGCCTGTCATTCCTCTTTAGTAGCTCTCTCCAAAGGGTAGGACTCTTTACCTACGTAGGTAGGGTGTCGGCTGGAGTTGCTATAGCATCCATTCTAAATCCCACTGCTGTGTGCGAAGTGGGATTCGGTCCCCCCATTGCTGCACCTTCTGCTGGGTTGAGTGGCTTGCGTCGAAGGTGGGACCATCAGTAGTAGGGTACTACTACCCAAACTGGATTTATCACCTGTCCGGCCTAAGGGGACGCTGGCGTAGGGCACTTTTATGATAGGCCTCCGGTGGTAAGGCCCCTGTTGCTAGGTACACCGGGCTATCATTTCTGACACACAGTATTTTTTCGGAAAATTAACAACTCTTAGTGGAACACATCACTAACAAGGAGAGTACCCGAGGTGTTTTTTGCCGATTTTGGTCAAAGTCAGCCGTAATGTAGACCTATATGAGATATGAAATTTCACAAAAGAAGACGTTGCACTACCCATTCGATTTGCCATGGCAACCGAAAATGCTATTTACTGGTAAATAGTTAATCCGAAATATAACACTTAACGAGTGAATTCGGGTCAGAAGAAACCACGACGAAAGAAATTATAATAAGGTCAATTTCTTTGGGAAAGCATTTCGGATTTATTCGCCAAAAAGGTGGAAATTGGCTCACCCAAATCCCCAACAATTCCAGGCTACATACAGAGCTTCGTTGGTCAATTGAAAAAGGACATTCCAACTATTGAGCCTACAAATGGGCTCAATTACTTTAAAGGGCCCCAAACAACGGCAAAATATTCTTTTAGTATTGTAACTACGGACACTCTCTTGAAATTTGCAGCAGAGACAAATGAAGTTTTTGTCAACAGCTTTCACCTACTCTCTCACATCACACGTGAAAAACTTTCCTACACGCCTGCTTTCAAATATCTGCCCTTTCTAGTGAAAGACTAAGGCTTACCTGTTATCAACCTGTAATAAACGACTCTTTTTTCTAGGAGTTACAATATTTTTATTTCGTTTTACATTTTTTCGGTTGCAAACTGTGGAACTGGATCAACTTTAGGATTAGGAAAAACTGATTTATATGGCAAACATAGCATTGGTAAATTAGTTCCTAGTCCAAAAAAAAAGAAATTCGGAAAGATACCGCATCCGCCTGATTCGCATTCGTCGTGGTTAATACAAACTAGAATATATTTGTAAAATTTTCAATTAATTGTTTTTACTCTCTTAAACACGTGGGCTTCCATTGATTACTTTCTAAAAGTTTTTTCTTTCCCTTCTCTTGAGCCCCGGTCAAACACAAAATGCACATGGCGAAAAGTACCGCCATCAAAACGTGTCTCGACATTTTGCTAAAGATTCCTTAATTTCGACTCTCTTAAATTATATTCACCTAAAATTTAATAAAAGTGCAAAATTTTTATAAGATGAGGAAACAGCCTGCAAATTTTTTTATTTTCAAGTTAGGAAAACGTAAGTGTATTATTTTCTTTGATTAAGCGCAATCTCGCTTTACGCGCCGATCAGATTGAATTTGATATTTTGCGCGGTTTCTTCGATTTTGCGCTTGCTTTCGAGTCAACTAGGAGCAATAAATAAACACAAGGAGAACGCAGCTAGCCTTTAACCACGCTAACGCAGTGTTGTGTAGAAATTTCATTGGACGAACCTTTACGCTGATCATTTTACGGAAAGGGGGAAGAAAATTTCCGAATTTCTGCCTTCCAACGGTAGCAAGCGCTCAAACGTCTAACCAATGCCAATTGTACGCGAGAAAATACACGACTTTTGACGAGTTGCGTTCTCCTTGTGTGACGTGCTGTGTTTTTTGCTAATACATGTCAGGGAGGCTATTCTGTAAAAATAATAATAATGATTTGTCAAAAATGGCAGAAGAGGGGTTGTCGAGGTATATAACTATCGATAGAATTGGTCGAATTCCAAATCGTGGTGGTATGTAATGCCGAAGTAAGTGGCTTTAATGAAATACTTGAACATACGGTCCATGGTGCCAATTTAATCCTTAGGCAACAAAAATAAACAGATATTGGTCGTCAGCTTAAGCTTTTAGTTTTTGATTCGACTCAAATATCGGATATAGTGTAAGATACTGGCACTACTTAAAATCGAACTTACACAATCGATAGTTTGATATTTTGATATCCACCCCTTCTCCATATGCTCGTATGTACCGTATATAGCCACTTATCTAGCGACAAAAGTGGTCTGCTAAATACGCGTCTACAATAAACCATAAAACATATAAAAAAGGAATACAAACTTTTTTCCATCTCGGCGTGTTTTAGTTAGAGTTTTAAACAAAATGTTTTATAAAACCTTGAGCAGCAGTTTTTTTAATTTTAAATGTTTATTAATCATGGTAACAAAAAAACATTTATGCTTAAATATTTGCTTCGTTGCGCTACGTTAAGTTCAATAGCGGTGTACATCAAGATAATCTGGTGAATTATTCTTTACTAAATACAGAATTATATTCATATTAGCATATTTTAACATGGATAACGTATTTAATTGTTTTAATCTAATTTTTACGCTAAACTGTTATATCATTTCAGACATTGCTAATAATTGCGCACTCTCATATTGAGCATCTTTGGTCAATTAGATCGACATTGAGCGATGAATGATTGTTTTGAAAGAGCGCGAAACCAAAATGAGAGAAGCTACAAGCTAGCGAGAGGCAGCGGTGCTTGAGCTGAGCAGCGATTTAAAAAAATGCCTATCACAGCTACACAACTCAAATGAGCACGTCGATGGAATTGAAGTTTAATACGCAAAGAAACAACCCCTTCATTTTAAAACCCTAAAAGAATCTGTAATTTTAAGACTATTTTAGATTTTGAACTCTCAGAGCGTTTCATTTCTTCGCGTGCCTTTTTGATCACTTCCAACATAGAACTCTATGGATTACAATTTCATCCATTTTAAAGAAACCATTGAAATTACATCTGAAAAACTTATCCATAGGGCCCTAGGATCTCGAGTTGGAACAGTGGACACATTAATAGCACGATTCGAATCCTCAGTACATTGATAACAAATTTTGTGGACGCCTACCGACAGACAGACAGACAATTCAAATGAAAAAAAAAGTGGATTGTATACTTAGCAATGGCGCAGCTCCGAGCAAGGATGAATCTGATACTCCTGGTGGTCCTGGCGCCTACTTTTATACCATTTTCAAGTCATTGTGTTGATGCTATTTCTAACACGTATTCAACAATTTCAATTAATGCTCCCTTTGACCTGTCAACTTTTAATAATATTGGTTGTCTCATATTGTAAATTTGATATCGAAGAGTAAGACTGATTTAGTTATTGTTAAACACGTATAACAGCTAGCATATTTATAATATTTCAAACAAACATTCATTCATATTTGTCATCAAGTTTTTGAAAACTATTGTGTCAGAGTAGTCGGTGCTGTGAATTTTATTTTGCTGATAAATCTTAAATGTAAAAATAATATTGGCAGCTTCAAGTACGAATGCATTCGTAATTATGTTGGATTTCAAAAGTATGTAGTGTCTTGCTGAACTTGTTCTTGATTTTGATTATATAAATTTTCGTCTTTAGCCTCGTTTTATTTTCTATTTTTAGTGGAAGTGTATTTCTCCAGCTTCCATTTTAGAAATAACCGTTGTAATGAAAACTAAGCGAATTTTTGGGGCTTGAAAACAAAATCAGTTTCTACGCTAATCGGAATGATTTGGATAATTTGCAATTAATCATTAATTTCACGCTTGACGTCATGCCGCGTGTGATCTAAATTGCCAATAGGGTCGCTGTAAACGTAGTCTGCTACATATCCTTCAACAATAAACCAGAAAACATAAAAAGAGGAAATATCATTTGGCCGATTAATCGTTTTGGGATAATTCAGGGCAATTAATGATTTAAGCTTCGTTTATTGGATTATTTGATAATTTGCAATCAAACTTCGTCATGACGCGTGTGATCTCAATGGCCAATATTAGATTTCAAAAAATAAGCGTGACTGTGTGTTTTTAAAATAATGTAGAGGCAGTTTCTAGTATAATATCACGCCTGACGGACGCATCGGATTTATGTCATGAAAATAACTGAGTCTAAAATCTTTAAATATTTACAGAACCAAAGAAGGCTCAAATAAATAAAAGGTTAAAAAAATGCCGAACGTCCCGGAGGGATTCGTTCTTTGGTATTTAAGAAATGTACTTACTTCGACACTGGACTTTCGATAATGATGGCGCATTTTACCAACGCGGAATACGCCGACATGCACTTGATGTACGGACGAGCCAAAGGAAGAGGAGATTAAGCCCGACGATTGTACCAAGAAACTTTCACTAACAGAAGACTACCGAATAGACGAACTTTCGAAAGTGTGGACGAGAAACTGGTCAACTTCAACCCTCTCGAGAAGGAGTGCGAGACGTTCCAGTCGACGTAGAAGAACAGGTAATTATTTGAAATCTCTGTTTGCGCGATGTAGTTTATATCATAATGTTTTCATTGAAAAAACCATCTGGAATGTTTCAGGTACTGACAATTTTCGATGATGACCCCAGCACAAGTACCCATCAAGCTGGACGACAGCTGGGTGTAAATCACGTGATGGTCTGGAGAATTCTTCATGGTCATCGTTATCACCCTTACCACTTACAGAAAGTTCAAGCCTTAAGCGAAGCCGACTATCCACACCGCCGCAACTTCTGTCAGTGGATTGTGGACACAGTGCAAGAATATCCGCAGTTCCCAAGTGTCATCTTACTCTTAGCATGCGATGAGGCCAATTTCTCACGAGATGGTATTCTTAACTTACACAATACCCATCAGTGGAGCCAAAACCACCCTCACGGAACTGTGGTCGCAGCTCACCAAGAAAAATTCAGCCAAAACGTCTGGTGTGGCATTGTTGGAGACAACTTAGTGGGACCCTATTACCTTCCGCCAAGATTGATGAGAGCGGAGTGTATCTGTGCTATGAGCCTAGAAAAGCCGGCCGTATCATTACAGCTTGCTTCTATTTGCATAATTATTGCATAAGCAGCAACAACGTCCAACATCCAGTCGCTCCTGATAAAAAAACACAATTAATATCAAAAACAATTAAGTGAAATAGTTGTTTCCACTTGTAACTATGTCAATGCTGATGTACAAAGTATTGCGGCTGCACATATAATGCCCCATATAAAACCAAAAGAATTGGTTGAGAGAGCAGAAGGCAATAATTACCTGGATATGGGGAGACTACTTAGGCAGCAACTGCTGGAATTGTGCATTAGAAGACCAAGGGTAACTTACCGGCTTTCAAAGCTAAATCCATTTGAGTTATTTCATTTCCACACCACCCCGGAGGTAGAAATAATGGCGCGTTTTTCGATAACAGGGTAATCCATCCCGCCAATTACATGAAAGACACAATTGGGTTCAGGCCTCAGTCCCCGGGCATTATAACCAGAAAACATTTTTATAAAGCAGGTTGCTGAGAATGCTGCACCGGAACACCAGTAATTGTGGCCACTAGTTGACAGAGGGCCTCTGTCTTCCTAGCATCTCTCAAAAGCATCAAATGTTTGCGTGGAGCATTAGTTTCCACCAACTGCTGTGAAATGTGAGCAAGTTGAGGTGAATCCTGGCTCGAGTTGTATGCCATCGTAGCAAGCAAATCCTGGATTTCTCCAACATCTCGACTTCCACGAAGTCGTCCATCACACTGCCCAGCATTTGTTTCAGAGGAAGTTTCTGTGATGGTGGCTCTGGAAGTAGGAAATGTTTAAGCTTCAAGTGGAAGCTATTCTAATATTACAAGGTGTTCAGATCTTTTTGAGAAAGATATTTCTAGTCATTGCTGTGCGTTATTCCTTGAAAGAATGGGTTTTGTGTGGGCACGTGTTAAAAATATGTTTCTATATTAATTTCTCGCATGTTTGTTATTTTCTTTAATTTATTCCATTTCATTTTTACTTGGAATTTTATCATATTTGGATTCGGGAATATTGTGGATGTACACTGTTTTTTTGACAGTTATCTGTTATGTTTTTGGTTGGCTTTTTCAATTACTTAACCTATTGGTTTTAACATATGTTTTAATTTCGGTACTCATCGTTACATATTGGGCTACCTAAGTAGCTAGCTATTTCCTTGGAACTATGTATTGCTAAGCATGAATTGCATGTTGGTAACCCATTGTTAATTAATATATTAGCTTTTTAATTGTCGTACTCGTTACTGGTGTCTCTTGGGGAAGAGTGGAATCGACATTCCCTGGTATCCCTTAATTTATATGTTGAACGCGCGCTGCTTAATATTTCCATGCAGAGGGGCTCGTTCAATCTGGCACGTCTTCTGAAATAAAAATTGCGCGCACGCTATCAACTTGAGCCTTACTAATAAAATATGGGTTTCTATAAAATACGGGAGGTTTCTTCAACGTCAAGAGCTATAGTTATTGAAAGGAATCCATACCTCTACTTGGAATGCTTATCTTGATCACTCTGACGGTTTTGGCCCCGCCCACGGGAGAAAAAATCCCTCTGCGCGCGCTCTCCTCTCACGTTGTTGTTTGTTAAGTTCACATAGTGACGTCAAAAAACCGTCTGCCACATCGAGAAGAAAATCTGCCACGATTAGCATTCCAAATAGAGGTATTCCTGTTATTGAAGACAGAGAGCACGCGCCGCAGTTGATGAAGATTTTGAAGATTGCAGTCCGCGTGCGAAAAGCTCCTGACGCGGATAAAAACATTTTATGCTTTTAATTTTTTCTTGATTTATTTTATGGAAACACCTTTGAAACTCAAATGAAACATTTATTATTTTTTTTTGTAAAACTCGATTTATAAAATGTGTATAGTTACTTAAAGGGAACATAACCCGAGATATATGGTGTGGAACACCAACGTTTGCAGCTCTGGCATCTCTTGCCTTTGGCTTTAGAAATGTTTGGCGCCACTGTACAGGGTAATTTGAAAAATTGAAGGGGTCTTCCACAAAGATTGCTTTGCAGGTTATATTCCCTTTAACTATATGCATCAAATAGTTCTGAAATCATTAAAATAAATTTAGTTAGTGAAGCGGATTTTGAAAAAGCGCAGAAGTTATCGCGCGTTTCAGCAAACACTATGATTTCAGGTTTTTGAAATACTACAGTTTAAAATTTGGTTCTCATGGCAACCTTATACAAATGGTGGTTTCTTTTTACATGTACTGGCAGGATAGGTGTAACCCTATGACGTCATTTTACTCCGATTCTCGGGTGGCGAGTAGTTGAGTTGGTGTAAAAAAGGTTTTTTTGCTTTTAGGGTGAATAGAGCGCGCTTTTAGTCCGAAAACAGGTGAAAATAAACCACCCAGAGGCATACTTATTACATATGACAATACCATCCAATTGGTTTGAAACGAATAGGCTTTTCCATATATTAGCTACGACTGCCTAGCGTGTTCTTGAGATAGTGAAGTCAAGCGTATGGATGAATTGACTGGCTCTCTTTAGTGGGAGAGCTGTTGGAAAATTGTAAAAGGGGGAAAAATAAACAAGAAGACCATGTTATTTTATGGAAATGTCTATTCTCATCATAAGTTTCATAACGCGAAGTTGATATTTCAGCGGTACCGGATTTATTGAAGGTGGGGCCCTAGGCTCTAAGTAGGCAGATTTTGGTGGAGGCCAATGGATTTTCATTTTGCATGGTAAAAAATAACTCACTTTTATTACACTGTAATAGAACAACGCAGACATCTCCGTCACCAATATGATATTCGTAGATGGATTAATTACGAATAATTAAAAAACGTAAAGATATATTTAATAATCAATGATTACATGGCAGCGGCCTCAACAACAAATTATATATCTAAAACTAAAACTATTTCAAAAATTAAGAGACGTCTGCTATAAATAAAACAGGGCAGATAATAAGATATTTATTATTCTGATTTTTTATTAATGTACACAAAATAAAATTTGCCGTTTGTGGGAGCTTTCTGTTGGTAGGCCAAGTCCATAATCCGGCCCTGTATTTCCACCGCTAGATGTTGAATCTGTCCCTAGAACTTTTCACATTAGCAAAACGGCTCTTTCATCGAGTCAGCTAGAAACATGAATTCGTAGTGACAGCGAGGAATCATAAATGGCTCGGAGCGTCGCTTTGTGGGAGGAACTTCCAAGCTCAGTACGTTCCTTGTGACACGTTCAATGACCCGTGGCCGTCAACCACGCCGTCAACCTTTACCATTCGTCGCCATAGCGTTGTTTTGAACCTTTAAACGCAGCATTTATTTCTAGATGCATCACACCACTGTACTGTAAAAGGAGATGTTAAATACAGATTGATAAATTGCTAGCAGCTTGGATTTTCGTTTAAATTCACTATGATCAAGAACGCATTGAAGTAACTAAGAACTGCGGGAGATAACATCGTCCCTGCTACCATGATGTTATTCGCGACCGTAACGAGTCTAGGTGGCGTAACGGCGCTATCTTCTCCGAGGTTGCGCCTATGATCTAGCTTCTACTACAGCCAAATATTAAAGTCATAAGAACGTCTTTTCTTAAAAAAAACTTATCAAAATATAAGAAAAGGTATATTCCCATTCTATCGAAATCCCATTCGACCGAATTCAATTAGGTTAGGTCGAATGAGACCAAAGCATAAGAAAACGTTGCAATAATTACATTAAAATGCGAGTATCATTATTTATAAATTCAACTTTACGAATAACGATGAGGAAAAACTAATAGCGTCTGCTGTAGCCTATATCCGCTGTCTATCTAAGTTTCAATGGCGAACCAAACGAGGCATAGCTATAGTCTTCACTCACAAATACTTCTCAAAATGGAAACGCCCTAAATATTTTTCTGTTTTTCCATTTGGACCGAAGTTGGATATTGTTTCCTACTCTGCTTTAAAATTCAAATATTTTATTTATTCTCTGATTGGGGAATGTTAATTAATTCTTT